>NW_006408633.1:10011472-10028472 GCF_000296735.1 Chrysochloris asiatica
AGAAAGAGTCCCCATTGAATAGTTTTCATCTTATCTAGATGGGTCTGGTGAAAAGAGATGGGGTAAGATTCTTATGATTCAATAGTGAATGATTGATATCATGACTAATTGCGACTGTCACAATTGTAAAGGTAGAAGTTTTGTAGCAAAAACAGGGGAGTGGTTAATCTTACAGTCCAGAAACAGAGGACACTAGGACCTTCAAGGGAGAAGAGCACATGTAGAATGTGGGACTTTATGCAAAGAAGCAGTGATGCCGGAGACGGAGGCAGAGATGGGGACATGGAGAGTGGGAGCTGCTGAGGACTCTGGATTCATGGGAAGAGACAGACTAAGAACTGGTGGCCAGGAGGCAGACTTGCAGAATGTACCCTTTGGAGATGTAAATTATTATATATGCCTGAGTGGTTTTTTCTTTTTTAAAAAAGCAAAAGTGAATAAAGAGAAATACTCTTAACTAATGGTACATGGGGGAGCTTATAATCATTGTAATGAAATAAGGTGTATGACTTGTTGAATGTAAAACAGATGATCTGCCCTGCAAACTTTCACTCAATCCACAATAAAAACCTTAAAAAAAAAAAGAAGAAGGAAAAGACCAAAATAAATGTTAGAAGAGACTCTGAAACTTGCTCTGCAGTGTAGATATGCCAAAGCAAATGGATGAAATGAAGAGGTAAAAGAGCTGAACAGAAAATTTCAAAAGACATCTCAAGAAGACAGTCAAATATTAAAATGATGTTTGTTGTTGTTGTTAAGTGCTGTTGAGTTGATTCCAACTCATAGAGACCTCACATAGGTTTCTGAGAAGCAGATGTTGGGTTTGAACTGCTGACCTTGTAGTCCTCCATCCAGTGTTTATCCTACAGTGCCATACCAGGAGAATACCAGAAAGATGTTTACCTGTGCTTGACTGACAACGCAAAGGCTTTCAATTGTGTGGATCAGGACATGCTATGAACAACATTGCAGAGAATAAGTCTTTCAGAACACTTAATCATGCTCATGAGGAACCTGTTTACAAAAACCGAGAAGCAGTCATTCAGACAGAAAAAGGGGATACCGAATGTTTTAAAATCAGGATAGCTGTGTGCCAGGGTTGTATTATTTCACCATATCTGTATGCTGAGCAAATAATCCACGAAGCTGGACCTCTTCTGAGTCACCCATTCCAGGGCTTCACCTGCAATTTTTCTTTTCTAATCATTCCAATACAGTCACATTTTATATTTTGGGATCTGTTCTGATTTTACTGCATTGGCCATGACTGAAGTGGGTTGAACTGGTTTGAAGCCTTGTCATGGAACCAGAAATGTAACTCTTCAAGTGTTATCTCACTTCCTACTTAGGCTCTGTCTCTCTTTTCTTCTAAAATTCAGATTCCTCTTAGAAGAGTTAAGCCCCCATCCATTTCTTCAATGACAAAGTGGGTCATTTGCTGGTAATCCTAAGCCATGAGAGAGTTCTGGGTACATTGTGGAGGCAGGTAGAGGCAAGTCAGAGCAAGGGAAGTACAGACCTCAAAGGGGAAATTTTCTATCTTCTTGATTCTGCCTTTGAGCCTCTCTTCTAGCACTCAGGCCTTTTTTGAAGTTTGCCTAAACTTTCCCTCTAGAGCTGAGAACACCCTTCTAGAATTACTTCCAAGTAGCCAGAATCATGACTGGCATGGTCTGGCCCTGTCTGTCAGATCCTGGCTGGAAGGCTCCCGAAGGATGCCTGAGGCCTTGTCTCAGTCCCATGAGACTACAAGTTTCTGTGGCAAATCATGGGTATGAGGAATGGTGCTTTGTTATGGAATGGAAATTCCCCATTGCTTGTTATTAACATAAGGAAGTTGAGACTTTGGATATTTCAGTGCCAGTCTTCTGATTTGGCATCAGGTAATAGGAAGTGTGTCAGAACCGACTCCACGGCACTTAACAACAACAACAAACAATAGGAAGTGTGTAGATGCAGCACTGTTCTGGGTTTCATAGACAACTTTTAAGTTGACCTTTTCCCCCTAATGCCTCCACCTCTTTTATCTTTCTCCTTCCTATTCAATAGTCTTTGATTAATTCTGTTGATCCTAGAAATCAAATTCTAAGGCAGGTTTGTAAGATAGCTAAAATTGAGATTTTTAATCTTCTCATATATCCCTTGTTGTTGTTAAGTGCTGTTGAGTTGGTTCCAACTAATAGTGACCCTGTATAGTGTTTCCTAGGAGCATCTGGTGGGTTTGAACCACCAACTTTGCAGTTAGCAGCCCAGGGCATATCCTACAATGTTACACGAGGAATCTGTAGATCCCCTGGTGGTGGTTATGTACCGTGGAGTCAGTTATGACTCATAGTGACCCTGTACAGGGTTTCCGAGGCTGTAAATTTTTACGGGAACAGAAAGCTTCATCTTTCTCCTGCACAACAGCTGGTAGTTTTGAACTACTGATGCTGAGGCTACCAGTCTAATTCATAACCACCACACTACCTTGTTGTTGTTGTTGTTAGGTGCCATCAAGTCAGTAACCTATGCACAGCGACCCTATGCACAACAGAACAGAACACTGCCCAATCCTGGGCCAACGTCACAATTGTTGCCATGCCTGAGCCCATTGATGCTGCCACTTTGCCAATCCATCTCGCTGGGGGTCTTACGTTTTTTTCTCTGACCCTCCACCTTACCAAACATGATATCCCTCTCTAGCAACTGGTCCCTCCTGACAAATATGTCCAAAGTATGAGAGACAAAGTTTGGCCATCCTGGCCTTCAAGGAGCACTCTGGCTGCACTTCTTCCAACACAAATTTGTTTGTTCTTTTGGCAACCCATGGCACTTTCAATATTCTCCTCCAATGCCATAACTCAAAAGCATCAATTCTTCTACAGTCTTCCTTATTCACTGTTCAACTTTCACATGCATATGAGGTTATTGAAAATACCATAGTTTGGGTCCGGTGCACCTTAGTCCTCAAGCTGACATCTTTGCTCTTCAACACTTTCAAAAGGTCTTGTGGAGCAGATTTGCCCAGTGCAATACGTTGTTTGATTTCTTGACTGCTGCTTCCGTAAGTATTGATAGTTGATCCAAGAAGAATGAAGTCCTTGACAACTTCAATATTTTCTCCGTTGGTAAGAATGTTGTTTATTGGTCCAGTGGTGAGGATTTTTGTTTTCTTTACATTGAGATGCAATCCGTACCGAAGGCTGTGCTCTTTGATCTTCATCAGTAAATGTTTTAAGTCCTCTTCACTCTCAGCAAGCAAGGTTGTATCATCTGCATATTGCTGGTTGTTAATGAGTCTTCCTCCAATCCGGATGCCACATTTTTCTTCTTAGAACCCAGCTTCTTGGATTATTTCTCAGCATGCAGATTGAATAAGTATGGTGAGAGAATACAACCTTGTCACACACCTTTCTTAATTTTAAACCATTTAGTATCCCCATGTTCTGTTCGAACAACTACGCTACCTAGTTCACCAAAAATATAGCTTCTTTGAAAAAGTCAGCAAAATGACATCATTTCAGTTGTCTGATAATAGTTGTAAAATTCTTGCTTGAACAAATTCAAGGGCAAGCAAGTAAGAAAGCAAAAGCATTCTTAATGATGTTTCCGTTCTATGGAATATTTTGTGTATGGAAGCAGAGTTGACCTGGATCTCATACAAAGAGTGGACACATCAAGTTGGCATTGATGGAGGAGTGTGAGTTTTTTTTTTCTGGAGGCTCTGGAAAGCCCAGTGTTGACCTGTTTTTATTATTTTTATTGCCTCCCTTGATGATAGACAAACAGGTCTAGCCTGGGGCCAACACACCAGCAGGAAATTTAAGTCACGGATAGTTACATTTTAAAAACTCCGGTTTTTAGAGGCTGCTCAATCATTGTAATTGATTGATGATAACATGGCAATGAGAACTCTTAAATCATTACAAGTGGGCAGATAAAGACAAATGGCTGGCAGTTTTGTTGGATGCACAGTTACCAACTCCCTGTGGTGTTCTGTTCGGCTCTCTGAAGGAGTAGCCTGCCCCTTATTTCATGCAACTTATGGCCCAGATGGGCTGCTTACAGAAAATCACCTCTTAAACCTGACAGTTCCGTTTGAGAAACAGCGTAGCATCATTTCCTGTGAGGTGGGAAAACATTACTGAAAAAGTTTGTATCCTTCCCCTTCTAAAACATATGTGTATTTAAAACTGAACAGCTATTGAGAAGTTTTCTTGCCATATTTTCTGTAATCAAGGCATTTCCCCTTTCCCCTAGCAAAAGGTAAGTATAGCTGAATCACATTATTTGATGAATCCTGTAAACCTCTTACGCTTTCCTTCTGTTGCTTCAGATAAATGCTAATCTATAAGAACTTTTAAGTACATGGCTCTTTTCTTCCCAAGACATAGGAAATGAGAGCTGGTCTAGTGGCATTTTAAAAAGCGGTAATTGAAGGGAAATACATGTGTCACAAGTACACAGCTCGGTAAATTTTTACTAACTCTACACACAGTGCAGTCAGCACCCAGATCAATAAACAAGACATTACCAATGGTCCCAGGAGCATCCCCTTTTAATTGCCTTCTAGTTACTCTGTCAGCTATTCATAAGGTTTTCAGTGACTAAACATTCGGAAATAAACAACATTCTTATCAATAGAGAAAAAAATTGAAGTTGTCAAGGACTTAATTCTTCTTGGATCAACTATCAACACTCATGGAAGCAGCAGTCAAGAAACCAAATGACGTATTGCATTAGGTAAATCTGCTGCCCAAGACCTTTTGAAAGTTTTGAAGAGCAAAGATGTCAGTTGAAGACTAAGGTGCACCTGACTCAAGCCATGGTATTTTCAATAACCTCATATGCATGTGAAAGTGAATAAGGAACAGTGAATAGGGACAGTGAATAAGGAAGACCCTAGAAGAATTGATGCTTTTGAGTTATGGTGTTGGAAAAGAATACTGAAAGTGCCATGGGATGCCAAAAGAACCAACAGATCTGTTTTGGAAGAAGTGCAGCCAGAGTGCTCCTTGGAGGACAGGATGGCCAAACTTCGTCTCTCATACTTCAGACATATTGTCAGGTGGGACCAGTTGCTGGAGAAGGATATCATGTTTGGTAATGTGGAAGGTCAGAGAAAAAGAGGAAGACCCCCAGTGAGATGGATTGGCAAAGTGGCAGCATCAGTGGGCTCAAGTGTGGCAACAATAGTGAGGTTGGCTCAGGATCAGGCAGTGTTTCATTCTGCTGTGCATAAGGTCGCTATGAGTCGGTACCAACTCGACTCAATGGCACCTAACAACAACAGTTACTCTCTGCTTCTATCTCCAAGGAGTTGTTGTTGTTAAGTGCTGAGGAGTTGGTTCTAACTCATAGGGAACACTGTATAGGGTTTCTGAGGAGCAGCTGCTAGGTTTGAACCACCAACCTTGGGATTAGTAGTCTAGTGCTTATCCTACAGTGACATACCAGGGAGGGACTTTTAAGAACACAGATTAGTTTTCTCTAGTTTTTTATATTTCATATAAATGGAATAATATAATATATTCATTTCTTGTCTTTCCCCTTTCATTCAATCTTTGTGAAGTTGATCCAGACTGGTTTTTTTTAGGAAACTCTAGATGACTTTCACTGTTGTATAGTGTTCCACTGTGTGAAGAGAGTACCATTTTTCTCTGTTGGCACATTCGTTAGGAGAGAAAGCTCATACACTATGGCTTCACTTCCACTGAGGACTTGAACATTTCTCAGTGCTCCACAGACAGAAAATTCCAGCTACTTCTAAGAGCCCCATTTTGGAATGCATATTTGAGAAACACTTTTATGCTTTGGAATTAGTTAGCTTATTCTGTATTAATTTTTTATTATTATTGTGAATTGAGTGATGATTTACATGGGAGAACATCCACTTTATGCCATCATTTCATTGCAATGATTACAGTCTCTTCTGTGCATCATCATTCAACAGTATTTGCTTCTATTCCCTCTGGTTTTTTTGTTTTGTTTTGTTTTTTGGGGTGGTGGTGGACAAGGTAATGGGTATACACAAAACACTCAGGAATATATAATCATTTAAACTACCAAAGGGCACATTCTGTAAGCCTGCCTCCTGGCCACCAGCATTTCAGTTCCTCTCTTTCCATAAATCCAGAGTCTCAGCTACTCCCTCTCTCCATGTCTTCACCTCTGCCTTCATCTCTGGTTTCACTGCTTCTTTGGATAGGGTCCTGCATTCTGCTTCTGCTCTTCTCCCTTGATGGTCCTAGGGTCCTCTGTTTCTGGACTGTTAGATGAACTACTCCCCCGTTTTTGTTATGTGTTAAATATTTTTATTACATTCTTCTAAAGTTCTTGCCTATCACTCATCCTACCAGAATTCTGGTCCTTTTTATTTCTGTCCTGTACTTAGACATATTCCTTCCCAAATACTTGTATCTGCCCCATTCTTACATTTTACTGCAATTCATCCCTCTCTGTGATCTCCTTTGAATGACCACCTCTTGCTCTGAACGGGTATTTTGTTTGTTTGTTTGTTCAGGCCCCAAACCTTGGTATAATTCGAGATTCTTCTCTTTCTCTGAAAGCCTACATCTAATCCATCAGTAAATTATTCTGTTTTTAGTTTCACATTGTCTCTATTGTTCTTACCCTGGCCTAAGACACATCTTTCCTTGTGTAGGTTATTGAAGTTGCTTCCTAACTAATTCCCTGCTTCTACCCTTGCCCCACCACAGTGTGTTCTCTTCACTGCGGTCTGAGTGATACCCCTTTTCAGACATAAGTTAGATCATGTTACTCCTCTGCTGCAAAGAACCCAGGACTTCAATTTTAACTGTGGGCTACATGGCCAGAAATGAACTGTCCTTTTCTTGGTCTTTTCTCTTATCACCCTCCCACTTCCTTAGTTCTCAGTTACACTGGTCTCCTTACTGGTTGGAAACACAGGAAACATGCTGCTGCCTCAAGATCATGCCACTTGCTGTTCCCTAGCCAAGGACACCTTTCCTTGAAATACTGACATGTCTGACTTTTCTTTTTTCTTCTTTCCTTTCTCCTTCTCTTCTTCCCTCTAGCTTCCTTCTCTCCCTTCTCTTTTCCCTTCTAATCCTCATTTCCTTCTCTGCCTTCCTCCCTCCCTTCACTCACTCCCCTCTTTCTCTTCTCCCTTCTTTCCCACTTTCTTCCTTCCTTGCTCAAATATCACTACTAAAACAGCACAAGTTTCAGCCTTCACTCTTTATTCCTGTGTTAGTTTTCTGTGGTGGCATAATAAATTGCCACCAAGTTTAGCAGTTTACAACAACTCAAACTTATTAGCTCACAGTTCTGTAGGTCAGAATTCTGGGCATGGGACGGGTGGTTCTCTGCTCAAGGTCTTACAAAACAAAAATCAAGTTGTCAGCCAGGCTGCATTCTCATCTGGAGTTCTCAGTCTTCTATGTTCTCTCAGCTTGCTATAGATTGCTACCAGAATCTAGTTCCTAGTAGTTGTGAGAAGTCTCTGTTTACTTGCTGGCCAAAGCCAGTATCTCAGCTCAGCGCCTGGATGCTACATTCCTTGCTACTTGGTCTCCTCTGTCTTCAAAGAAACCAAATGAAGAGTCTCCCTTGTGGTGAATCCTTCTTCTGTTTTGAGTATCTTTCTCCAGGAAGGGTCCTGTGCCTTTTAAGGACTCATCCAGTTTAGGTAAGACATACCAAAAATAAGTTCTCTTTCTGAAAGTTAACTATACAATATGACATAATGTCATCATGAGGATGCCCTATTGTCTTCACAGGTCACCCCTACATTCCCATTATGGACCATTGAGAGTCATATTAGAATTCTGCCTACCAAACACCCCTCTACCTCTATCACCACTTGACATGACAAATTTATTTATTTGCTTATGGTCTGTCTCAATCTCCTTGAGTATAGAAATTATGTTTCATTCACTAGTATATCCTTATAGAATATACAACAAATATGTAGTAGTTGTTGTTGTTAAGTGCCATTGAGTCGATTCTGACCCATAGCGACCCTGTATAGAATTTCCATGGAGCAGCTGGTGAACTTGAACCACTGACCTTGCAGTTCAAACAGCTTTGCAGCCTGGAGCATTAGCCCATAGTGCCAGTAACCATATAAATATCTTTTGGTGATTTAAAGAATGCAGTGTTGCTTTTGTGTAGATTCTCCATATTCTCCTTTATTCTTTGTGTGACTTTACACTTTTTAATCTATATATCCTCCTACCCAAAAAATCCAAAATAAAAGACTTTTGGTGATGAGGCCATAAACCCATAAACTAAGGCAATCTCCTCTTCTCTTCCTTCCCCATACTTATTGGGTGAGGTGGTCTGGCCTATTCCTGGCTCCCTGGTTATTTCTGACTAACCACCTACTGAAGAAGTCAGAATGGGTGCTGGAAGCTTAGCCTGCAGAGCAGAAGCAAACTGTGACCTGAAGCAGAGGGGATATTAAAACACCCGGTTCAAGGGGACAGACAAAGAGGCAAGAACCAAATTCAATAACAGCATACTAGCGGGCTGTGGAAGATGGGGATATGAAGTGAGTGGGTGTTGGAGATGACAATTAGACAAATTCCTTAACCTCATTGTGCCTCATTGTCCTCAGTTGTAAATGGGAATAAAAATCATTGCTACCTCATAGGATTATTGTGAAGATAAAAGGTTTAATTCTATGTATAATGCTCAAAGTAATGTGTAGCATGTAGCAAACACTCATTGCCTGTTAGTTATAATAGTTATACAAAGGCAGGGCCCCAGGCCATTGTGCTGCTAAGGGAACTGAGACTACTCAGACAACATCTACACCATGGATTTGACACTTTCCTCCTGCTGCTTGTCCTCTGAAACCCACACCATAGTCCTCAGTTCGTTCTGCAATATTTTGCAGCTGTTCCTAGAGACCGTTTCTCCTTTCTGGTCACTTCAGCATCTGGTCCCTTTTTGTGCATTTCTCTCTGGCTACCTTTCTCACTTAGAAAGTAGTGCACAGCAACAATTGTACGGTGTGTACAACACACAGTGGGGCTGACAGCCACACAGAACTGGAGGCCCTATGCAGTTTTCCCTCAGGCTAGGAGGGACAAACATGGCACAGTGACAATCTGGATGGGAAAATCTGCTGTCACATTTGTGGCTGAAACTGCATATCCCCCAACCACCTGAAACTTTAACTTGCCTGAGGTTCCAAGGCCAGTCTATGGAGCTGTAATTCACTAGAATGCCTCTGATGTTTTTAGCTCAAAGCAGGTCTTGCTCTTATTTTATTTCCCTATTGTCTCATTAGCTGAGTACCCTGGGCTCTTTATCATGGTCAGAATCCTGGTCCCACACCCTGTCCTAAGGATCTGCATTCCTCCATGCCTGAACCCTGAATCCCTAATAACTGGAAGGTACTAGATAGGAAATGTAGAGGACCAGCTGTGGGTTTTGGGGTAAGACAGTCGTGGGTTTGGATCCCCAGCTCAACTAATTATTGGCTGATGTCCTTTCCCTACCATTGTTTTCTCTTTTGAAACAATATCTATGCTGAAGGGTAATTGGGAGGATTAAATGAGATAGTCTACAATTATGTCTTTATAAATTTTCAACTCTTTCTAATATCAGCTACTTCATTATAGAGACAAGCATAGTTTTAAACACACTATTTTCAAAAGCTTGAGCAAGATGTAGGAGATTCCATTTGGAGGACGATTGTTAGCTAGTTAGCTACTGCTGCTATAACAGAAATGCCACAAGTGGAAATGTTTTTCTCATAGTTTATGAGGCTGGAAGTCTAAATTCAGAGACTCTGGAGAAAGGTCCTAATCTCATTTCAGCATTGGTAGGTCCAGCATTTCTTAGAGATCACCGTGTGTCTTAGCAGCCAGTTTTTTCTGGATCCAGAAGCTTCACAGTGCAGAGAGCCAATTCCAAAGGACACACTACACTACCAATGCTTCCTTATTACTATTATTGTCTAAGCTTTGTATTGTGAATTGAGTGAAGGTTTACAGAGCAGATCATCAATTTCACATTCAACAAATCATATGTTTTGCTTCATTATATGGTTGCAATGTCCTCCATGCACCAACAGTTAACATTTGCCTCTGTTCACTCCAAGCACTGCATTCTTCCTGTGTCTCCTGCCACCCCCATATTTCCTCTGCCAATCTCCCTCCAGTTGTATGTTACCTGCCCCATCACCCATATTAATGTGTGCCTACCCTCCAGTGCATGTATAAAAAAAACACACAGAGATATATAATCGTTTAAACAACCACAGGGCAAATTCTGGAAGCCAGTCTCCTGGCCGCCAGCACACAGCCTTTCTCTTTCCATGAGTCTAGAGTCCTCAGATGCTAAGTCTCTCCATGCCATCACCTCTGCCTCCATCACTGGTGTAGCTGCTTCTCTGGTTAAGGTCCTATGTTCAGCTAATGCTCTTCTCTCTTGATGGTCCTAGGGTCCTCTGTTCCTGGAATGCAAAGTTAACTGCTCCCTCCTTTTTGTTATACAACCTCTACCTTTACAGTTGTGACAATCACAATTAGGTATGATAACAACTACTCACTATTGAATCAATGAACCCCATCCACATCTCCTTTCACCCAAGCCATCTAGACAAGAGGAAAACTATTCAGTGGGGATGCTACCTTCCCCTGCACACTCTGAAACTAAACTCCCTCTTGAAAACTTGTAAGCCAGCCACTTCATGCCTTTTTACCCCCTCCCTGCCTTCTATTTTAGGTAGCCAATGGCTAAGTTGCCCGTCCATATCAGGCCTATGTTCAGAGGGGATAGACTTGATCCTTGATGTGAAGACAATCACTCAGTTGGTACTTTGAGCTTCTACATCCATAAGTATAGGTCAAGTTCATTAAACTGTAGCAATTTACACTTGTTTCCTTTATCAAATCATCAAGCCATCAAAGCTGGGTCAAATAAGTACTATTTGCAAGTTTGGGCATTCTGTGTGTCTCCTCTCATTTAATATCAGCTGGATGCTTCACTTTCAGCTCTACCCCAATGCTTCATTCTTGGTGTTAGTGGGTCCCTCTGAGTTCTGCTTGCTTCTTTACTTTCTTTTATATCTCAAAAGAGATTGACTAAAGATACAACCTAATCCTTTAGATTGCATCCAGTCTCACTGATATCATAGGAATGAGGATTTACTACACAAAAGAAAACTGCATCAGATCCAGATAATAATTCGAGAACTAGATTATATGAAGAAGAACATGGTATCAGGCTTGGAGCAAGACTCATTAACAACCTGCAATATGCAGATGATACAACTTTCACTTGCTGGGAGCAAAACAAATTCTTCCTTAACAATTTGCTGCAGAGGATCCCCTGAAGTATTATTCTGAGTACATGATCGGCAAGAAGCTTCCTCCTAGAGGAATACCTGGTATTGATTTCACAGATCCTAAACAGCTGTCAGAATTTACTAGGAAGAAGTCTAGAACGAATAAAGCATATAACCCAGAAGCAATTGCCTGTCCTCAGAGTGGATGCACGAGAAAGTTTAGGGATACATCTGCCTTGAGAAAGCATCTCCTAGTTTATGGTCCCCGAGACCACGTAAGTTCAGAATGTGGGAAAGCTTTCTTTGAGAAGTTAAAATGAAAACGTCATTTTCTGGTTCACATTTGACAGAAGCCGTACCAGTGCACATTTGAAGGGTGCAGAAAGCGCTTTTCCCTGGACTTCAATTTGCGTACGCATGTACGAATCCACACTGGGGAGAGACATTTTTGTGCCCCTTTCAAGGTTGCAACAAGAAGTGTTGAACTGAAAGCTCACATCTTAACTCACGCGAAGACCCAAAAAAAGAATCAATGAAAAAGATTCCTTAAACAGGATAAGCCTCTTAAGACAAGAGTGATTGAGAGTAAATACGCCTCTTGGTTATTGCTTTTGGAAGATAATTTTAAAATCAAATATGCCTAAAGGCCATAACTTTTTAGTTTTCAACTATCTAGTTCCTGTACCTTTAAATGTTACAGTACTAGAGATTGAAATTTTTGCTTTAGATTGTAAATAACTGAGTGAATAGTTTTCTATTTCAAAAAGTAGATATGATTTTGATTCTTTTTTTTATGATTGTATCAAACCCATGTTGAAATCATTTAGATGTGAGTTTGGTATATGATAAGTGTTATCCAGTTCAGTTCATTTTAGATCTTAGAAGTTAACATTCTAAAATATGCTAAATCTGAAGATAAAAACTAAGAAAACTATGAAGAGATCATTAGTTACCTGTGTAACTAGCAAAAGAGAAAATGTGCAAAAATATATTTACAGGAACAAAAGAGAAGACCAAAGATAAGAGGGAAATCCTAAAATATGAAACAGTTTTCTCTTTTTCCATAGGTAGAATGGCATATTTATATACTATGGGAGAAAATTCAGAGAAAGCAGTTACATATCTTGAATTCTTTTAATAGGTTTTGGGAATAGCAGCAATATACTAAACATGCATATTCATTTTAAGCTGAATCTTGATTTTTTAAAATGCTAGAATATAAAAGCAAGACTGTATTAAAATCAAGGGGGAGGGGAGGCACACTTTTTCACTTCAGTGTGAATGAACTGTTCCTGTAAATTATTCTGGAAATTTATTAATGGCATTTATATTATCATTTCTATAGGAATGTAGGTCCTGCGTCTCAAGTCTGACATAAAAAGAATGGTGGGTACAGAACCCATTTTACAGTTTGGAACTTCCTATAAACCAAACATTCAAATATAAAATTTAGGATGAACTGTTGTATTTGAGAATGATAAAATACATTTGTCTAGGGTTTGCTTTTTGCCTTGATTTGTATGATGGTCCCTGTGGATTTCTACATTGGGGATGAATTGGGATGGCAGCTGAAGCTTAAACAAGACATGAAGTAGGAGCAACAACAGTAGTGTGTGACTACAAGCTCTTGACATACCCTGGGATCAAGCTTGGCAGCCAGGACTGGAGGTTAATTTACTTTTTTTAGATTACTTTCTGGAGCTCAAAAGCTCAGTTTTAAGAAATTTGAAGCTTATATTTACAATACAATCAATATTAATCTTAATGGTGCTAAATGCTGTCAAGTTGATTCCTACTCCTAGCCACCCACATAGGGTTTCTGAGAAGTGGCTGGTGAATTTGAACCGCCGACCTTATGGTCCAATGCTTATCCTACAAGGCCATACCAGGACTCCATATTAATCTTACCCAAACCCAAATCCATTGCCATTAAGTTGGTTCTGGTTCATAGCAGATAGCAGCCCTATAGGATAGAGGACACCCCCATAGTGTTTTCACAGCTATAATCTTTACTGAAGTAGACTGTCACATACTCCTCCCGTGGAGCAGTAAGTGCCGTTGAGCCATTTCCAACTCATAGCAACCCTGTATAGGATTTCTGAGGAATGGCTGTGGTTAGCAGTTCGCTGCTTATTCTACAGTGCCACAAACACTAAACTTAGAACACGGTTATATATCTGGGTTCCCAGGCTTGGTTAAATTTTGTCTTAGGAACAGGATATTACTTGACTCTTGCCTTGTTTTTTTCTGTTTATTTCTTTCCCAAAGAGGAAAGCTTGTGTAGATAATAACTTTCCTCGTTCCCTCATTTGTTAATTAATGAAGATATGGAATCAGAAATCTTATGTTTCCATATGTTGGCATTTTACAAACCTCAAATCCTGATGAGTGAATAAATATTTTCCTAATTTTACTCTGGTAAAAAACTAAAAACAAAAACAAAAAACAACCCTATAGGGTCAGAGAAAAAGAGGAAGACCCCTAACGAGATGGATTGGCCAGGTGGCATCACTGATGGACTCAAGTGTGGCAGTGGTAGTGAGGTTGGCCCAGGATCGGACATTGTTTCGTTCTGCTGTGCATGGGGTCGCTATGAGTCGGTTCCGACTCGATGGCACCTGACAACAATGAGGGTTGTTATGAGTCAGAATTGACTTGATAGGACACATCCCTTTCTATCTCATCCTGAAAAGATCCCATTGACTCCCTAGTGGTTCAGGTACTCCACTGCGATTCTTATTCATGCTGGTGTTTGCTTGTTTATATAGTTACTGGATGGGTCTAAAATGTCTAAAGAAAGACTGGAAATTTCTGAGGAAGAAACACCTGGCAAGCTACTTTAGAAAAAATCAGCCAATGACAGCCGCATGGACCACAAGAATCCAGTCCTGGTGTGTCTGGGTCACCATGAGTCAGGGCCCGACTGGAGAACAGCTAATACACCAGCATGTGCCAGACTCTGGGCCTGGGCTGTGTGTCCTTGCATAGAGAGTCTCCTGCCTAACCTCACACAAACCAGCTAGATGAGTTTCCTGTTGCTGCTGTAGTAATTTGTCACAATTTTGATGGTTTAAAACAACACAAATTTATCACCCTAACCCAGGTTGACATCAAGGTGCTGGTTTGAGTTCTTTTTTGGATGCTCTTGGGGAAAATCCATTTCCTGGCCTTTTCCAACTTGTAGCGGCTGCTTGCATTTCTTGGCTCGTGGCCACTTTTCTTCATCTTCAAGCCAACAACATTGCGTCTCTGGCCCTTCTTTATTGTTGCATCTTTCTCTGGATAGCTTGGAAAGGCTCTTGGCTTTTAAGGACTCATTAGATTGGGCCTACTCAGATAACCCAGAATAATCTCCCCAGTTAAAAATCTATAACCTTAACTACAGACGTAAAGCCCCTTGAACCACATAAGGTAACGTACTCACAGGTGCCAAGTACTAGGGCATGTGCCTCTGTGGAGGACCATTATTCGGTTTCCCACCATCCTTGGAAATGTGCACTAAGTCCTTGTTGAAAAAATGAAGGAAAGATTGTGAACCAGGGCTCATTTCAAAGGGCTTTGCTCTTTCCTGATATTGAAAACTCATTGCTGAGGTGCCTCTAGAGTTTAGGTGTTTTTCTGCTGTGTTTCCAAACTACTTGCATACCTCCACTAAAGTACTGCTTTACTGCTATGTCACAGCTGGTTGTTCCAACCACCCCATCACCTGTCAGTTCCTTGAATCTTGTGTTTTGCTCTAATTTTTGTATGTCCAGATTATCGCACAGTGTCTGGCAGATAGTGTGTACATGATTAAAACTTGTCAACGAACACACACATGCCAAGTGACATTTTTGCAGTTGCGTGACCGTATAAAGAAGCCAGTTGTCTAGAGAAACAAAGCACCTTTAATTCTGGGAATTAAAATCCTGTGGCAGTCCATTTGCTTACACTGATGTTTTGGGCAGTAGGAACTTAGACATTCCCTCAGCTCTCCACTGCACATACAGTGGCAGAATTAAGGCTTGGGAGAGTTGTGGAGATGGGTTTTGTAGCAGCGGTTTAGTGTCTTGGAGTTTCCTGCTTGTCAGCATACTGTATGCCACACAGGGCAGGTATGGAGCCAGCCTGCCTGCTCTGCAGGCTCATGGGGTTGGTGGAGTGTATGTATGGGGGTTGGGTAATGGCCTGCTTGCTCCTCATGCCTGCAGAGGCAGCCTGTGAGGAAACTGACTCTGATTTTGCAGAGGCGTTTTAATTCAATCCCAAAGTCAACTTTCCTAAAGACAACATACATTTTACAGAGGGCCTTTTGTATGGAGCTACTGGAAACTTCTTCAAAAATAACAGGAGTCTCAGCTGCAGAATAAACAAAAGGTTTTGTCACTCTAGACACAGTTCCAGTCTCCCGGCTCCCACTAGTAGGTCCATTTATATCCAAAAGAACAGGAAACTCAATCCTGGGTACTTATAAAGAGGGCATTTTTGCTTCAGTCGTGGTTTGCTCTGTGTGCACTTTTTAAAATGCAATGTTTAATAATGTTTATATTGCCTTTGACCTTTTACTAACTGTTATAGTTAAGTTCCAAGATGTGGTTTTAAACCCAGGATTGGTAGGCTGCCTCTCGCTCCTTTGGGGCCTCTAGCTTCCTATTCCTAGAAGGTATCTCATTCCCTTACTAACCATGATAATCTGCCTGCTGGGTAAGAAAGCAGCCTGTGGAATGTTGGGTGGTGGTGGTGGTTAAGTAAGTGCCATTGAGCCAGTTCTGGCTCATAGTGATCCTGTGTATGGTTTCTGATGAGTGACTGGTAGGTTTGAACTGCTGACCTTGTGGTTAGCAGTCCAGTGCCAGTGCTTATCCTACAACATAATGGTAAACTTGATCATCTGACCAAGGCAACCCTGCTGCCGCCTGCCCCCTCCCCCAAATATACCCACACTTCTTTTCGTAGTCATATTTTTGGCAAGCAAATCATTAAGTAGAGCCCACATTCAAAAGAGTAAGCGTTGAGTTCCATAGAAGAGAGACTATTTACATAAATTCTAAGAATGTATGAAAGCTATATCCTCTCTCCTATATATATTTATTTCTTGAGTAACTTATATCAGTATGGCTGATTGGATGGTTATTTGATACTTTGGGTCATAATCCAATACTGCATTATTTATTTTGTTACTTAAATTGGTCCACCTTTGGTCATTCAGTTGTCGCCTGTTCTCTCAACATGCTTCCATTCTTTTGGTTGTTGAGCCTTTAGTTAATTTCTGGTGCTACAAGGTCTTCCAAGCCCATCTTGCATTGTTTTGCCCATCTTGAGAACCACCATTTCTGTAAGTATCCCTGGCTACTTTTGTTGGAGAATGCTATTACAAACTTAGGTCTGGCTGTTGGATGTGCTCATTGCCACTAGGGGTATCCCTATGCTGTTGTTGTTCTCAGGTGCCATCTAGTCACAACCGACTCATAGTGACCCCATGCACAGCAGAATGAAACAATGTCTGATCCTGGGCCAACCTCACTACCTCTGCCACACTTGACACCATCAATGATGCCACCTGGCCGATCCATCTCATTGGCAGTCTTCCTCTTTTTCTCTGACCCTCCATCTTACCCAGCATGACATCCTTCTTTAGTGACTGTTCCCTCCTGACACTATGTCCAAAGTATGAGAGACGAAGCTTAGCCATCCTGGCCTCCAAGGAGCACTCTGGCTGCACTTCTTCCAAAACAGATCTATTGGTTCTTTTGGC
>NW_006408633.1:10029792-10079177 GCF_000296735.1 Chrysochloris asiatica
AAGTCGAGGCTTGAATTTTTTCCTCAGTTCTCCCAGCTTGAGAAATGCTGACTGTGTTCTTCCTTTTTGGTTTTCTAATTCCAAATCTTTGCATATTTTATTGTAGTATTTGGCTTTATCTTCTCGAGTTGATCTTTGAAATTTTCTATTCAGCTCTTGGACTTCTTCCATTTGCTTTAGCAGGAGTATTCCTATGAATAGCAGAGAAATAGTCAGATACAGGCGTATCCCTATAAAGGGCTTCAAAAAGTTTGTGGAAAAATGGGAAAAAAGGATATTGGAATTTTTCCGTGAACTTTTTCAAGCCCCTTGTTTGCCTGGGTTCTCGCCATAGAGTTGAGAATATTCATTCAGTGCTCATGGAAGCAGCAGCTGTCAAGATATCTAATGGCATATTGCATTGGGCAAATCTGCTTCAAAAAACCTCTTTAAAGCAAAGATGTCATTTTGAGGACTAAGGTGTGCCTCACCTAAGCCATTGTTGTTGTTGTTATGTGCCGTGGAGTCGGTTCCGACTCATAGTGACCCTGCACAGGGTTTCCGAAGCTGTTAATCTTTACTGGAGCAGAACACCTCATCTTTCTCCCGCAGAACCGCTGGTAGTTTCGAACTGCTGACCTTATGGTTCGCAGCCCGATTTGTAACCACTACTCTACCAGAGCTCCTAAGCCATGGTATTTTTAATTAGCTCCTATGCATATGAAAGCTGCTTGATGTAAAAGGAAGATCAGAGAATTGATGCCTTTGAATTTTGGGGTTGGCAATGAATATTAAATATACCGTGGAAGGCCAGAAAAATAGAAGTTTAGCCAGAATGCTCATTTAAAATGACAAAGGTGAGACTTGGTCCCTTGTACTTCAGACATGGTACTATTAGGAGGCACTAGTCCCTGGAGAATGCTTGATAAGGTAGAGGGTCAACAAAAAAGAGAAAGACCCTCAACTAGGTGGACTGATATATTAGCTACAATGAAGGAGTCAAATAACCGTTGTGAGGGTGGTACAGGACTGGGCAGTGTTTGGTTCTGTTATCACAGGGTTGCTATAGTACCTAACAATAACAACAACAATCATAACCAAAATAATCATAAACAGAAATAGCCAGTTCATTCATGTTACACATGTATTTATAATTATTTCTGTATCTATCTGTGTCAATTTATGGTAAGGTTTTCCTTTTCTAAGCATTCATATTTTCTTGTGTAGTTAACAATGAGATTATTAATTGCTGCTTTCCATCAGAAATGGTAATGTGTAAAACAGGGAGAAGACAGTAAAAATTTGAGACTTTGGGGTATTATTGGTTTCATATTCAATTATTATTTACTTACTGGGATATATTTAGCAGATTTAGAATGCAGTTTTATAAATTAGTGTATATAGCTTTTACCTAACCAGTAGAAGGAGTCATGGTGTGGTGCTGTAGGATAAGCACTGAGCTGCTAACCACAAAATCAGTGGTTCAAACCCACTAGCTACTCCTTAGAAACCTGAAACAGGGTTGCTATGTGTCAGAACTCACTTCACAGCACTTAACAACAACAGCCAGTAAAACCCACTAATGAAGGATTTTGCTCTTTATCATTGCTTCTCATATCTACACCTCCAAAATGAAATTCTGATGGCCAAGTGTCATTGGATCTTTACAAATGTTATGTGTCATTGAGTTGGTTCCAACTCACAGCAAACCTCTATAGGGTTTTCAGAGCTGTAAATCTTTGCAGTAGGAGAAAGCCTCATCTTTCTGCAAAAGGACTGGTGGACTCGAACTACTGACCTTGTGGTTCACAGTCCAGTGCTTACCCTGCAGTGCTTACCTGCAGAACTTGGGGTTTCAAACCCACTAGCTGCTCCTTGGAAATCCTATACAGGTTTGCTCTTCGTCGGAACTGACTCGATGGCACTTACCAACAACTTGCTTCCTAGACCTTCAAACCTTTTTGTAGCCCCACAGTCACCTTTTCAAGAGAGTGTTTGTTTATACAAGGTAAATCGTGTCTTGTCATAATTTAACAGTAAAATCTCTGTTCTGTTCTTACTACATTTCCTGATTCATTCCAAAGTTTTAGCATTTTATTTTTGTGTGGGACATCTTTAAACATCCAAAAATTTTAATGGAAATAATTGGTAACAGCTGTTTTTCATGCATAATTGTGAACGTTAACCTTGAGATGATATATTTTAAATTTTCCAGGTGTGGAATTGGCTTGAGTAGAAAACCTTGTTTTGGGTAGTTTTCCCAATACAAAATCATATTCAGCTACTTGATGTCAACATCATTCAGAAAGAAGAGAAAGAACATCAATGGGTCTTTCTTCTTATTATAGGTTCCCTTCTTATTATAACTTTCCTGATTTAAAATAGTGCATCTTCTCACACACTCACTGTTGTTAGATGCCATCGAGTCAGTACCAACTCATTGTTACAGCAGTTTTAGATTTGAGACTGTCACAGCAGCCTTGGGCCAAAGAGTGTCATAGCAGCTCTTGATCATTGAAGAAACCGAGGCCACTTGGAGAGGTGAAGCAGAGTTTCAGATTTGATTAAGTCGGCTGGCTCAGAGGAGCTAATTTCTCCAGATTCTGAGTGTGGAATATAGGGCAATGCAGACTTATATCGGGTCAGAATCAGGGAGGGGTTAGGTTGCAGACCTGTTTGAAGATACAGGATTGGTTCCACTTAGTAACCTGATTAACATTCTAGTTTGACTTTTGGACTGAGAGGATTGGTCCCATTCAGTAACCTGATTAACATTCTAGTTTGACTCCTGGGCAGAGATGATTGGTCCCACTCAGTAACTTGATTATCATTTTAGTATGTCTCCTGGGTGAAGAGAGCAGTGAGTGTTTTTACCTTTTCCTGTTCATCATAACAACCTTGTATACAACAGAATAAAACACTGCCCGGTCCTGCACCAACCTCACAGTTGTTGGGGGTCTTCCTCTTTTTCTCTGCACTCTACCAAACATGATATCCTTCTCCAGTGACTGGTCCTTCCTGATGATATTTCCAAAGTATGAGAGATGAAGTCTGGTCATCCTGGCTTCCAAGGAGCACTCTGGCTGTACTTCATCCAACACAGATCTATTTGTTATTTTGGCAGCCCATGGTACGTTCAGTACTCTCCTTCAACATCATAACTCAGATGCATCAATTCTTCTATGGTCTTTCTTATTCAATGTTCAACTTTCATATGCATATAAAGCTACTGAAAATACCATGATTTGACATCTTTTCTCTTGAACACCTTAAAGAGGTCTTGTGTAGCAGATTTGTCTAATGCAATATACCATTTGATTTCTCGATTGCTGCATCTGTGAGTGATGATGGTTGATTTGATTAGCTATTTTATAAACTAAGTATTTGGAAAAACAAGAACTGTAATACCAAATATTTACAGTATTCCCTTGAGAACAAGAAACAAGTAGATAAAAGCAATTAGGACATTGACCATTATAGATTTGTTTGTAAGATACATTTGGACTAATTTGCTGCATAAATTATATCTTTGTACAAGATCAACATATTTTCATACTGTCCCCTCTTATTTCAGAGCATTGGTGAGTCAGCAATGTCTGTTGTGTTAAATCAGCTGCTGCCCATGATTAAGCCTTCTCACCAGAGGACCAGCGATGACTATGGCCCTGATGAGCTATTCATTCTCTTGATATACATTTACTCTGTCACTGGGGAATTCACAGTGGACAAAGCTGTGTGTGAGGCTGAAGAAAAAGTGAAGAAGGCATTGGTTCAGGTCATTTGTGAGGAATCTGAATTGTCACCGTTGCTGCAAAAAATCACAGGTGAGTGTTTAACAAAGAAAGAGGACATATCACTGATATGGATAATCAGTTAAAAAAGAAAGGCTGTTTTAGGAAGAGGCAGTAACCATCTTGAGGTCTGATGAATGCTAGGCAGCCTTAGCTGGGCAGAGGATTTCATTGTACAATTCTCGTGTTTTCTAGTTGTGGTAGAGGAATGATCTTCTAATGACCTGTCAGAATTCATATTCCCCAACATCAAAAGCTTTTTAAAACAGGAGAGTACTCATAGGACATTCTTTATTTTTAAGGACAAAGAAAATGTAGATCATTCTGTTCAAAGTGTTTCTGTTTACAAATCCTCTTTAGGATTGTCCTTTTCAATCTTAGGAAAACAACAACCAGAAAAGAAAAAAAAAAAAAAAGAGAGAGTGAAACCTTTACTTAAGCTATTACATCATGATATAGGATTGAAAATTTGGGTCTTCAGGAGTAGTTACTCATTTTGGCTTCTTGTATTTCATCTTGAATTTGAATTCATTGGTATTATCAAATAATACTCAAACATCCTTGTGAAGTAGACTATGCTAATAGGGGGTAAATATTTAAATATCATATAATCTACCGATTTTCATTTCCAGTGTGAATTAAGATAGAACTCATTGGAGGCATTAGTCTGTATTATTTTGTTTCAAATTCAATATTGTTATTTATATTTTTGTAAAGCTACTTTCCATTTATATGGATTGAGCGAGAGTGTCTGTTTGTGAGAAGTTAATAAATCATATATATGCAAACTTAAGTACTTTAAAATCTTGGACGTACCATTTCCTTCCATTATTGATGGAATGTGAGTGTGTTGGGGGAGCCTGAAGGGGCTGTACAGGTGTGTGTAGACTTCTCTCTTCAGGAAGGCTCAACTGAGGCAGATTATGTACTTTCCAATGTTTCATCCTGTC
The DNA here is from genome assembly GCF_000296735.1 of Chrysochloris asiatica. Taxonomy (NCBI): domain Eukaryota; kingdom Metazoa; phylum Chordata; class Mammalia; order Afrosoricida; family Chrysochloridae; genus Chrysochloris; species Chrysochloris asiatica. The sequence goes on from NW_006408633.1 coordinate 10,034,513, forward strand.
CCCTGTCGAGCCTCCTGGGGAGAGTGTTTTGATTTTTCAGAAGCTGGCCTTGTGACTAAACTGAAGCATTTCATGCACATGCACGTGCGCTTTGCTTTGTCCCACTGCTGACCTTCTCTGTTTTGGGTTATGGAACATGAAACCCTAGCAAGATGGAAACTGAGTGAAGTTTCCATAGAAATGAAATGTTTCTTTGCTTAAGTGTAGAACCTGCTTGCCAAATTAAAATTTACTTAAGAGAAATTTGTGGATTTTGTTCGCATTTCATTAAATACAGCATTATACTTATGTGATTAAATGTACTTGTTTAGATTAAATTGAATATTGACATAAAGATTTTATGCAGTTTATAGTCTTTAGAACTGTGTTTTGATTCAAAGTAAATTTGAAATCTAGGAAAGTTTAATTGGGAGTTATTCTCAATGCATCATTTCAGAAACAGACAACAAGGATAGTGTGTTTTAGCCAAGCCTATGTGGATAGCTTTATTGTATCATTCATATGCTGTGATACTGTTTTTGGAATTAAAGCAATGCTATAAGACTGTTCATTTAATATTCACTCAAGGTGTTCATTGACGCAACATTTCATGCTTTATGAGTTTCTGTATTTATAATTGCTCAGGATAGTGCATTTTCTTGCTTTTAAATATGATTTGACATTTAAAAACACTTTTGTGTATTCATGCTTATTACAGGAAAATATGTAATTCTTGAGGTTGACAGTTAAAAGATTATGGAAATTTTAGGATAAGTTAAAATTTCAGAGACGTTTTAGTCTATGATATTAGCATATGTTTCTGCCTAGTTTACACCTAGGGTAATAAGTGACCTCCCAGTAAAACACTCCCTCACCCCCACCCCCACACACATTGTAGAAAAGCTCTCTTTTCTACTTATACAAAATAAAATTAACAGGGGTTAGCTCTCTATGAATACGGATATGGGGAACTGTACAAAGAAAATTAGTTTGGCCTGAATATGCCCATTAGCGGTTATGCGTTCTCAGTCTTTCTCAGTTAAAACTCTCTCCTTCCATATGCATTAGTATTTGTATGGTTGTCACAGAGAAAACAAAGGAAAGCCATTTGAACGTTCTCAGAGAATGAAATCAAAATGCTTAAGATCTATGAAAACTTGGGATGTCATCATACAGAAAGGTGTCTAAGAGCAAGCTTAGGACTTGAAGGCAGAAATCTAGATTCGAGAACCTCTAGTTCGGCCACTTCCTAATGTGTTTGTATTGTGCATGTGCACACGTGTTTGGGTAAATCACTCAGCATCTTTGAACCTTTATAAGAAGCATAATTATTGATTATTGATGTCTCATGATTTTGCTGAAAATAAAATGAACACAATGCATGTGAATTAATTTTTGGTCTATATAATACTTTAAGTAAGTAAATTTGGCTTTATTGCCATTATTATTTTGGAAGAGTCCTGGTGTGATGCTGTGGGTTAATGTGCTAGACTGCAAAGTCAGTTTGAACCACAAGATTGGCAGTTCAGGTTCACCGGCCCCTCCTCAGAAACCCTATACAGGGTCGCTATGGGTCGGAGTCAACTCCAAGGCACGTAACAACAACAGTACCAAATAAGTAATGCTACTCTTTTTCACATCATAGTGTACCTAGACAATGAGAGTGTTGTGTGTATAGTATATTAAAGTATGAGGTCAGAAGCACCCATCCCTGTAGGGGCTGGCCAGTCTAGGTCCTACTAAACTGACCTTTGGGTTAAGGTGAATCAGCAGCTTGGCACACCTGGAACCTATTGTATGCAAAAAAAGGGCTCTAAGCTATGTTGGTTAGAAAGCTCTGAAAATGGGAAACAAAGAAAAATGAAACATTCATATTGTTTTCTGCTTTCTAAACTTATTTTAGAAAAAAGCGTTTTCAGTAAATAGCTTTGCACTACTCCTTGATTATTTCCCCTGAGCTTTGATAGTCTCTTTAAGGAAAGGTCAGTAAGGGTAGACCTACTTATATGAAGTTTAGTGTAAAGCTAGGGAATGAATGATTTAAAGTATCTAAAAATTCCATGCTTCAGGATAGAGGCATGGCAATGTTATAGAAACAGTGTAATTTATATTTATTGAACTCTTACTTCCTGTTGATAGTTTGGGATTATTAATCTCTTAGTTATCTCATAAGGAGTCCTGGTGGCGCAACTGTTCAGTGCTCAGCTGTTAACAGAAAAGTTGGCAATTTGAGCCCACCCAGTGACTGTGCTGGAGTCCTGGTGTGGTGCTGTGGGGTAATGCACCAGACTGCAAAGCCGTTTGAACTGCAAGGTCAGCAGTTCAAGCTCACCAGCTGCTCCTCAGAAACCCTATATAGGGTCGCTAGGGGTCGGAACTGACTCGAAGGCACATAACAACAACAATGACTCCTGTCTGTCTGCTTCCATGGAGTCCAGATGTTGTTCTGCAGGATAATGCACTGAACCGCAAGGTCGTATTGAACCACAAAGGTTGGAAGTTCCAATTCAGCAGCTGCTCCTCAGAAACCCTATAAGGGTAGTTATGAGTCAGAATCTACTCGGTGACACTTAACAACAACAACAAGAACAACAACATCTGCTCCCGTAAAAATTGCAAGCTTGAAAATCCTATGGTCAGTTCTGCTCTGTCACATGGGTGCTATAAGTCAAAATGTACTTAATGGTATCTGTGATAGTTAAGGTTTTTGTGTCAACTTAACTAGGCCGGTATTTTCAGTGGTTTAGAAGTTAAGATGTAGTAATCCCTTCAGAGATGAGATCTAATACGATGCAGTTCCACCCCCCACCCCCCGTGGTGTGATCTGATATGATCAGCCCTGATCTGGTGTAATTATCCTATATGTTGTAAAGCCTCACTTTCTGGGTTGTTAATGAAGCCCGATGCAGTCTACAGGAATAGGCTTTACCTTGAGTCACTTTGTTTTGGAACATAAAAGACGTTAAACAAACAAGCTGTGTTCAGAAAAGAAGTGCTACAACCAAGAAAGAAGAGCCGGGAGTGGAGTGTGTTCCTTGGACCTGGGGTACCCTATACTGTGAAACTCCTAGATCCAGGGAGAGATTGATCCTAAGACCCATGGAGATCTCCAAGAAATGCTGGGCCTTAAGAAGCTGAAGAGACAGGAGCCTTTCTCCAGAGCCGGTGCCCTGAATTTGGTCTTCTAGCATCCTAAATTGTAAGAGAATAAAATTGTTAAGGTCATGCACTAGTGGTATTCCTGTTACAGCAGCACTGGAGAACTAAGCCAGCATCTAGCAGCAACTGTTACTCAGTGTGGCCGATCATATAGACCATAAGGACATGACTTTGAAGAATAGGAATTTATTTTCTTACAGTTCCTGAGACCAGAAGGTCGAATCAGGGCAATAGCTCTAAGAGAAAGCTCTCTGTGTGTCAGTTCTGGGGGATACTCCTTGTTCCTTTCATTTTCCAAAGCTTCAGGATTCCTCATTTCCTTGGCAATCCTTAGGTGGCATCTAACTCCTTTCCACCCTTATTTGTACTTCCTGGTCTCGGTGTCTATGATGTGTTATCTGAATACCGCAGGTTGTTAATGTGTCTTCCTCCAATCCTGATGCTACATTGGTCTTCATATAATCCAGTTTCTTGGATTATTTGCTCAGCATACAGATTGATTAACTGTGGTGAATGAATACAGCCCTGGTGCACACCTTTCCTAATTTTAAACCAGTCAGTGTCCCTACTGTTCAAACAACTGCCTCTTTGCTCTATATACAGATTCCTTATGAGCACAATTAAGTATTCTGGAATACTCATTATCTCCAATGTTGTCCATTACTTGTAATGATCCACAAAATAAAAAGTCTTTGTGTAGTCTATCAAGCACAGGCAAATATCTTTCTGATATTCTCTGCTTTCTACCAAGATCCATCTGATGTCAGCAGTGATATCCTTTCTTTTGTGTCCTCATGTGAATCCAGCTTGAACCTCTAGCAGTTCCCTGTCAGTGCACGGGTGTAGCTGTTTTTCAATTATATTTAGGAAAATTTTGCTTATATGTGATATTAATGATTTTGTCTGATGATTATCATTGGGTCACCTCTCTTTGAAATGGGCACAAATAAGGATCTTTTCCAATTGGCTTCTAAATTTCTTGGTATAGATGAGTGAGTGCCTCCAGTGCCGCCTCGCTTTATTGAAAGCTTTCAATTTATATTCCATCAATTCCCATAGCATTATCTTTGCCAATGCCTTCAGCTCACCTTGGACTTCTTCCTTCAAATATCATTGGCTTTTGATCATTTGCTACCTCTTGAAATGATTGAACATTGACCATTTCTTCTTGGTACAGTTACTCTGTGTATTTATTCAACTTTTTTTTTTTTTTCTGAATCATTCAACATTTTTCCCATAGAATACTTCAATATTTCAAGTTGAGGCTTGAATTTTTTCTGCAGTTCTATCAGCTTGAGAAATGCTAAGCATGTGCTTACTTTTTGGTTTTCTAACTCCAGGTCTTTGTACATTTCATTATAATATTTGACTTTGTCTTCTCGAGCTGTCCTTTGAAATTTTCTTTTTAGCTCTTATCTCATTTCTTCCATTTGCTTTAGCATGTCTACACTGGAGAATAAGTTTCAGAGTCTTTTCTTACATCCATTTGGGTCTCTTCCTTCTTTATTGTGTTCTTAATGACCTTTTGCTTTCTACCTGCATGATGTTCTTGATATTATCCCACAACTCTTCTGATCTTCAGTCATTAGTGTCTAATGCATCAAATCTGTTCTTCAGATGATCTCTAAATTCAGGTAGGATATGTTCAAGATCATATTTGGCTCTGTGGACTTGTTTTCATTTTCTTCAGCTTCAGTCTGAACTTGCATATGAGCAATTGATGGTCTGTTCCACAGTCTGCCCCTGGCCTTGTTTTGGCTGATGATATGGAACTTTTCTTCCATCCCTTTCCACAGGTATAGTAAGTTTGATTTCTTTATATTACATCTGGTGAGTTACATATGTATAGTTATCTTTTATGTTGTCTAAAAAATATATTTGCAATAAAGAAGTCATTGGTCTTGCAAAATTCTATCACATTATCTTTCTCATCCTTTCTATAATCAAGACCATGCTTTCCACTAAATGATCCTTCTTCTTTGTTTGCTACTTTTGCATTCTAATTGTCAGTAGTTATCAATACATCTTGATTGCATGTTTGATCAATTTCAGGCTGAAGAAGTTGTTAGAATTATTCATCATCTCTGACTTTAGTGGTTGGTGTATAAATTTCATCATCACTGACTTTAGGGGTTGGTGTATAAATTTGAGGTATAGTGGTATTAACTTGTCTTCTCTGTAGGCATGTATTATTATCCTATCACAGATAGTGTTGTACTTCATGATAGATCTTGAAATGTTCTTTTTGATGATAAATGTGACACCATTCCTCTTTAATTTGTCATTCCCAACATAGTAAACCATTTGATTGTTAGATTCAAAATGGCCAGTTCCAGTGCATTTCTGCTCACTAATGCCTAGGATATCAAGGTTTTTGCATTCATTTTTGGCAACTTCCAATTTTCCTAGATTCATACTTCATACATTCTACTTTCCAATGATTAATTGATGTTTACAGATGTTTTTCCTCATTTTGAGTTGTGTCCCATCAGCAAATGAAGGTCCCAAAAGCTTTACTCCATTCACGTCATCATGGTCAATTCCACTTTGAGGATGTAGCTCGTTCCCAGTCATATTTTGAGTTCCTTCCAGGCTAAAAGTACTTCTGATACTATATCTGACAATATTCTAGTGCTCTTCATCATATTTCAATATTCAGTATTCTGGTGCTGTCTGAGAATGTTCCAGTAGTGACGAAATATTCGGAAGCAGTCTGCCACTCTTTCGTCCTTTTCTGTCTTAGTCTGGAAGCTCAACTGACATCTTTCCACCATAGGGGACCCTGTTGGTATTTAGAATTCTGGTGGCATACCTTCCGGCATCACAGCAGATGCAAGCCACCCCAATATGACAAACTGACAGACAAGTGATGGTGAAAATACCATGGACTGCCATAAGAATGGACAAATCTGTGTTGGAGGAATTTAAGCTAGAATACTCCTTAGAATCAAAGATTACGAGACTTGGTCTCATACACTTTGGACATGTCATCAGGAAGGACCACTCCCAGGAGGAGGACATCATTCTTGGGACAGTAGAGTGTCAGTGAAGAAAAGGCAGACTCTCAATGAGAAGGAAGGATGCAGCAGTTGCAACAATGAACTCAAACATAGCAATGATAGTGAGGATGGCGCAGGGTCACCGGGGTTTTGTTTTTTGTTTTTTGTACATAGGGTCATTATAAGTCAGAACGGATTTGGCAGAACTTAATTACAACAAGAAATGAGCTTAATATATAAAGCCCTGTAGGAATCAAATCAGTCTGTAGGTTTTCAGTTCTCCAACTTTATGCTCGAGCCCCTGACTTGTACTGATTACACAAGAAAGCTTTTGAATCTTAACCTCTAGAAATCTGACAAATATCCAGGCAGAATAAATGATGTACTACATTTTCATCATAAAGCAAAGGTCTGATCTTCAACTATTTTTTACTTTCTTTAACTGAGAGAGAGAGAAAAACAATCACATTCTTTTACAGTTTAACCTGGATGTTAGGATGTAAAGTAGTATAGATTTTGCTTGTGAATAGACTTTATTAAGATATCAGTTTCATGGAATTAGTTTTCTTACTGAGGGGCAGCTTTGGGTTTAATATAAGAAAGCAATATCAAGAAAATAAAACCATCCAGAAAGCCTATTTCATCTCAGAGAGAAGGATTTCCCAGCACTAGGAACTGGCATTAGGACTCATGTTTTGGAAGGAATTATATTCATTGTATGCTAAGACATTATATGACTTTAAAACAATAGAATATGAAGGATAAGTTTTGCGGAAAGGACGGTATACAGATAAGTTCTCAAATTCTGTGAAGATGGATTTTTTTTTTTACAATGAGATATATAGCTGTACTATGGTTGCTTTTGAATTCCCAGAATTCTGGCATAAAATACTGACATAGAAATTCCTATTACTCTATCTGGAATAATCAGAAAAACCACACATTGATATGTAAAAAATAGATACAAATTATCTTCATGGTAGATGTCATAGATTAAATTGTGTTTCCAAAAAATTTGTGTTACCTTGGCTGGACCATAATTCTCAGGGGTTGTTGTGTAATAATGCAGCTATTCCCCATAAGATCACAGCCCTGAGCTGATGTGTGAGGAGTCTCTCTGGGGTGTGGCCTGCATCCTCTTGTATCTTGTTGTTGTTAAGTGCTGTCTCATAGTGACCCTGGTTAAGGTTTCTGAGGAGCAGCTGGTGGGCTGGAATTGCCAACCTCGTGATTTGCAGTCCAGTGCTGACCCTACAGTGCCACACTAGCACCACCAAGAACGAAGAGTAAGAAGTGGACCCAGGGGAAGATTGATGTCAAAACACATAGAAATCTCCAAGGGACAATACAGATTTTGAAAGTAGCATTCCCCAGAACCGACAGAGATAGAAAACCTTCCCCTAGAGCGGATGCCTTCAGTTCAGACTTCTAGCTTTCTATACTGTGACAAAATGCATTTCTGTTTGTTAAAGCCATCTACATAATATTAAAGGATGAACTTGATTCCTTATGCTGTAGTATTTCTGTTGTAGCAGTGTTTCAAACTAGTGTTTGATCGTCAATGGTTTTCCTTAGCAATTCCTGGTAGTGTAGTGGGTTAAGTGTTGGGCTGCTAATTGCAAGGTTTGTGGTTCAAACCCACCAGTCACTCCTTGGGAGAAAGATGAGGCTGTCTTCTCCCAATGATTTACAGTCTCGGAAATCCAAAGAAGCAGTTCTACTCTGACCTTTAGGGTCACATGAGTCGGAATTGACGCGATGAGAGTGGATTTTTGTTGTTGTTGTAGTTGTTGTTATTCCTTTCACCTGTCTGTTGCCCTATTTAAGATGAACTATATCAACACAAGCTGAGGAAAGGTGGATCCAGTTGGCAAAACACTGTCCTTAAGGAGACTGATAGAAGTCTAGTGAGCTCGCATCTGGGATTCTTGCATTCCCTGATGGAAATCTAGTAGGGAAAAATCACCTCATCAAATGTGAATGAAGAAGGAGTTGAAGATCTCTGTTTCATTATGAAGGCAGCTCACATTACTTTTAGTTCTGTGTTCCAATGAAAAACATATACGTGTTCTTTTCTCTAGTACAACAAAGTCAAATCCCATAACCAACCTAAAAAAAATCAATTTTCAATGATTTGTTTATGATAGCTTCCCTCTTTTGGAAAGTCCAGGTGAATACAGATCATTTAAACATTAATATTGCTATTTGTGACCATCACTTCATTATAAAAACTTTCATCTCCATTAGAAGAAGGCAAAGACGTTTTATTTTATTAGTAGAGGTAGGTCTTTCAAACAAACCATATTTCTTACTTGGCCAAGTACGTTTTCTAACCCTCCTGGAAAGTTAATCTTCTTAGTAAAATAGGATGTATTTCCTAAGAGAGAATTGTAAATGATGAGCAGCTTTTCTTTTCGCCTCTGTATTTTTTTCTTATCTCATGGCTTTCCCTCAGTAATTCATCAAGTTTCATAATGTACATTTCTGCTGACTTCTGCTTCAAAAGTCCCTGTTTCAGTTGAAAAATGATTTTCAAGATTTCAAAAATCTTTCTCTTGAGGAATGGTTTCTTAAAGCTTGAGCATCCTTCCTGACTTGACAGCGATAAGAGAATTGCTGTGTAATGGGAGGAGTGGTCCTAAAAGCCCACCACCAGCCTTTGAATGACAAGGTTGGTTCCTTAGAGTAGGTGACAATGTATAGAACCATGACAGTCCAGAAGCCACCACTCAACTAAATGAAGACTTCAGGTTCCGGGGGGGTAGAGAGGAGTTAATTTCTGAAAGGATTTGGCCTCATGTCTTGATTCTATAATTATGGATTCTGAGCTATTGTGGCCTGCCACATGCTCAGTGGTTCCATTAAGGAATACACCTTCATCTCTAGTGTTTCAGAGTCCTTGCTTCATGCTGCCAAAACAAAACAAAAACCAATTTTAAGGAATGTTTTTTTCCATTATGGTTTGTAACACTGTTAGATATAATAGGGCCTATTTTTCCTCTTGATTTCCAAGATTTCTGCTAGAAACTGATGAAGAACATATGTCTGCCCTAAATCACCCCCATGAGAAATGTTGGAACGGTAACATTCAGTTTTACTGTCCAACATATTAAAATAGTTAACCACAGCACATAATACTAGACAGCTATATCAAGAGAAGTTTACAATGTTTAGTTCATATTTAAAATATAGGTTTTATAGAAAGTTACTTAGAGGTGCCTATTAAGGCAACTAACTAGTTTGTGCTAACATATTAAGGGCTTGTTCAAAATTACTTCTTTTTGTGTTTAATTTTTCCATGTCCATGATAATTTCCTGTAAGTTACTCATAATCACTGTGTGTGACAGTGAGTAATAATAATTCTTACTCTAACTGTACATTAGATGTGGTATAAATTTCTCAATCATGAAAGAATAGAAAAGGAATGTAGGAAATACAGGAATAGTTTTCTTGAACATACAAATATGGATCAAACAGGAGATATGGTGTGGTGTGGTTTAAAAGAATGCTAGGAAAGAGGCCTGAGCCCATGGACAAGGACTTAGTCACAGAGGGCTAGAGCTGAGAGTGAAGCATCCAGGAGATATGAAGGGAGGGGAGATGCACAAAACACCCAAATAGCTTGATAATCAGAATTCAACTAGAGGAAGAAAAAAACCAAAAACATTTTTGAAAAAGGAAAAGAGGGAAAATTGCTTCAATTTGATGAACTTGACCTATTCTCGTGGAGGTAGTAGCTCAAAATACCAACAGAGAGGGAAGGAGTCTTCACATCAAGTATCAATGCTATCCCCTCTGTACACAGGGTAGATAGGGATGAGCAACTTAGACATTGACTACCTAAAATGAGGGGGCGATAAAGACATGAAGTGACTGGCTTACAAGATTCCAAGGGGGAGTTTAGTTTTAGAGTGTGTGGGGGAAGATAGAGTCCCCACTGAATAGTTTTCATCTTGTCTAGATGAGTCTGGTAAAAAGAGATGGGGATAAGATTCTTACGATTCAGTAGTGAGTAACTGTTATCATGACTAATTGCTACTGTCAGAATTGTAAAGGTAGAAGTTTTGTAACAAAAATGGACGAGTAGTTAAACTTACAGTCCAGAAACAGAGGCCCCTAGGACCATCAAGGGAGAAGAGCACAAGTGGAATGCGGGACCTTATCCAGAGAAGCAGCAACACCAGAGATGGAGGCAGAGATGGGGACATGGAGAAAGGGAACAGCTAAGGACTCTAGATTCATGGAAAGAGAGGAACTGAGAACTGGCAGCCAGGAGGCAAACTTGTAGAATATGCCCTTTTGGTGGTTTCAATTATTATATATGCCTGAGTGTTAAAAATAAAAAGAGCTAAAATGAATAGAGAGAAATACTGTTAACTGATGGTACCTGGAGGAGATTATAACCGACAGATCTGTGTTGGAAGAAGTGCAACCAGAGTGCTCCTTGGAGACCAAGATGGCCAAATTTCGTCTCTCATACTTTGGACATATCTTTAGGAGGGATCACTCACTGGAGAAAGATATCATGTTTGGTAAGGTGGAGGGTCAGAGAAAAAGAGGAAGACACCCCCCCCACCCCCCCAACCCCAGTGAGATGGATTGGCAAAGTGGCAGCATCAATGGGCTCAAGCGTGACAATAGTGAAATTGGCCCGGGATCAGGCAGTGTTTCATTCTGCTGTGCATAAGGTCACTATGAGTCAGAACTGACTCGATGGCACCTAACAACAACAACAATGAAACAAAGCATATGATTTGTTGAATGTAAAACTGTAAACTTTCACACAGTTCACAATAAAAACTTAAAAAAAAAAGAAAGAGGCCTTGGTTTTACTCCTAAATATGGCCCCAGGTGTGCAGCCTGAAAGTAAGTCACTTAAGCCTACAGCAGCCTGAGTTCCTCATTATAAAATGTTGTTGTTGGGTGCCATCAAGTCAGTTCCAACTCATAGCAACCCTATGCACAACAGAACGAAACATTGCCGAGTCCTGCGCCATCCTCGCAATCATGTTTGAGCCCATTGTTGCAGCCTCTGTGTCAATCCATCTCATGGGGGTGGGAGTGGGGGGTCCTCTCTGTTTTTTTGGTTTTTTTTGGATGACCCTCTACTTTACCAAGCATGATGTCCTTTACCAGGGACTGGTCCTCTCTGATAATATGTCCAAAGTGCATGAGACAAAGTCTCACTATTGTTGCTTCTAAGCAATATTTGGGCTCTACTTGTTCTGTGTGAGCACAACTAAGTGTTTTGGAACCCCCATTTTTAACAATTTTGCCTAGTTTGTTATGGTCCACATGATTGAATATCTTTGCATAATCAACCAAACACAAGTAAATGCTTTCCTGATATTCTCCAACTTCAGCCAAAATTCATCTAATATCAGCGATGATATTTCCTTATTCCATGCCTCTTCTTAAACTGGCTTAAATTTCTGGCAGCAACCTGTTGCAGATGTTTTTCAATTATCTTCATTTACTTGTGTGTGACATTAATCATATTATTGGATGATTTCCACATTCTATTGGATCTTTCTGTTAGTTGACCAGGTAGTGGTCTTCAAAATTTCTTGCGATAGAGTAGTGAGAGCTTCTAGCGTAGCATCAGTTTGTTGAAACATTTCAATTTGTACTCCATCAGTTCCTGGAGCCTTGTTTTTCACTAATGCCTGCAGTGCAGCTTGGACTTCTTCTTTCAATTCCATTGGTTCTTTATCATATTCTGCCTCCTGAAAAATATGACCATCTCAACTTCTACCCCTTTACCCATCATCCACTCCCTGCTGTCTTTCCTTGAGTTGATTGTTGACCGATTCTTTTTGGTTCAGTGATTCTGTGTAATCATTCCTTTTTCTTTTTTTTTTTTTTATATATATATACTTCCTGCTTCATTCAATATTTTGCCCATTGTTATTGTTGTTAAGTGCTGTCGAGTCAGTTCCAACTCACAGCGACCCTGCACAGGGTTTTCCAGGAGCAGCTGGTGAGTTTGAACCACTGACCTTGTGGTCCAGTGCATTATCCTACAACATTACCCCAAGACTGAATATTGAATCCTTTAATATTGAAAGTTGTTCTTGTTACGTGCCATGAAGTCAGTTCTGACTTATATCACAGTCATCCATGGTGGAAAGGGTTCAGTGGAACTTCTAGACTAAGAACGGTCTTACATAGTGTCATTCCACTTCAATTTGTCATTCCCAGCATAGTGAAAAACATGATGAATGATTCAAAATGGTTAATCCTGGTCCATTTAAGCTCACTAATACCTAGGATGTCAATCTTTATGCATTTCATTTTGTTTTTGACAAATTCCAATTTTACTAGATTCATACTTCGTTTACTCTATGTTCTGATTACTAATTTTGTTTGCAGATGTTTCTCTTCATTTTGAGTCATGCCTCATGAGAAAACGAAGGCCCTAAATGCATTTCTTTATCCACGTTATAAGGTTTTCAGGGGCTAATCCCTCAAAACTGGACCATTTATTCCTTTTTCATAGATTGTTCTTAGTCTGGAAGCTCCATGAAATTTTTCCACTATGGGTGACCCTGCTGGTATTTAAAACACTAGTGGCATAGATTCCAGGATCACATGCAAGCCACTGAATTATAAAATGAGAGTCTTTCATTAGGCAAATGTAAGGTCATTTCTTTCTTTACTATTCTATATTCTAACTTCATATGCTTGTTTTTTTTTTTATCTGATCCACTAATTTTCCTATCCTACATGCAGAAAGAGACGATGGAAAACTCCATATCATCGGTCAAAACAAGTCCAGGGGTAGATTGTGTAACAGACCATCAATTACTCATATGCAAATTCCAACTGAAGATGAAGAAAATGGAAACAAGTTCACGAGAGCCAATTTATCACCTTGAATATATCCCACCTGAATTTAGAGATCAACTCAAGAACAGATTTGATACACTAAAGACCAAAGTCTAGAAGAGTTGTGGCATGACATCAAGAACATCATACATGAAGAAAACAAAAGTCATTAGGAAGACAAGAAAGAAGGAAAAGGTCAAAATGGATGTCAGAAGAGACTCTGAAACTTGATCTCCAGGGTAGAGATGCTAAAGGAAATGGAAGAAATCAGGAGATCCAAGAACTGAACAGAAAATTTCAAAGATCAGTTCAAGAAGATAAAGTCAAATATTACAACAAAATGTGCAAAGATCTGGAATCAGAAAACCAAAAAGGAAGAACATGCTCAGCATTTCTCAAGCTGGGGGAACCAAAAAAAAAAAAAAAAAAAAAATTCAAGTCTCGACTTTCGTTATTGAAGATTCTCTGGGCAATTTATTGAATGATGCAGAAAGCATCAAGAGAAGGTGGAAGGAATACAGAGAGTCACTGTACCAAAAGGAAATGGTAAATGTTCAGCCGTTTCAAGAGGTACCGTATGATCAAGAGCGAATGATACTGAAGGAGGAAGTCCAACGTGCATTGAAGGTATGGGCAAAGAACAAGGCACCAGGAATTGATGACATAACAATTGAAACCTTTCAAGAAAGTGAGGCGACACAAGAGGCAATCACTCATCTCTGCCAAGAAATTTGGAAGATAACTATCTGGCTGACTGATTGGAAGGGCCCATTCCAAAGAGAAGTGACCCAAAAATTAGGAAATCATCGGACAATCTCTCTGATAGCCCATGCGAGTAAAATTTTACTAAAGGTAATACAGAAACGGCTACAAACATACACTGACATTGCCAGAAAACTTCCAGAGGTTCAAGCCGGATTCAGAAGAGGCCGTAGAGCGAGCGAGGAATATCATTGCTGATGTTATAGAGAATTTTAAAAGTAAAGAGGAATGTAGAGGCCACATTTAAATTTAATTTCATTAATTACTGATGAAAACCAGATCTTTGCTATTTACATTTGTATTTGGGGAATTGCCTGTTAGAACCTTTGCTTATTTTTCTGTTATAGTATTTACTTTATTTTCAATGATTTAAAATCAGAGCTCTTAGTAATACTCATATTGTTGTTGTTGTTAAGTGCCGTCGAGTCGGTTCCGACCCATAGCGACCCTGTACAGGGTTTCCGAGGGTGTAAATCCTTACGGGAGTAGAAAGCCTCATCTTTCTCCCGCGGAGCGGCTGGTAGTTTCGAACTACTGACCTTAAGGTTCGCAGCCCGATTCGTAACCACTACGCTACCATATAGTTCACTGTAATTTCCTAGTTGGTGCTGTCCTTTCATGCTTGTTTACAACTTTTTCACACCATACAAAAGCTTTAAAATGTCCTTTTTTTTTTTTTCACATTTGCTTAGACAAGCATATATCAGTTTGGTTTAATATAAAAATAACAATTTAATCGTTAATGTATTACCATTCAAAGTTAACTTCTTACCTCTTTAGAATAATGGGGGAAAAGAACCTCCTGGTCGCAGCCTTTGCCTTTTGTTTTGTCCTAGTAGCCCTGTAAGTTGTTATTGTTGTTAAGTGCTGTCAAATCAGTTCTCACCCATAGAGAACCCTGTATAGAGGGTCCAAAGAGCAGCTGGTGAGCTTGACCCACCGATCTTGCAGTTCAAACTGACTTTGCAGTCCAGTGCATTTAGTCCAGAGTGCCACACCAAGACTCCAGCCCTATAAATAGAAAGAACTAATTCTGTACCAGAAATTTGATTTTTGACTATCAGTTCTTTTGTTCTGCAGTTTATTTGCCAGCGTGTTTCTCTCTCTGCTGACACCCGCTCTGGAAAATGACCATGACTAAGAGTAATTGTTTAGCATGCCCTTCAACTCGGTGTCTTTGTTTTTGTAACCAGTGTTTTCAAAACTGGCTTGATTAAAATCTGGCTCTGTTAGTAGCAAGGGACAGAAACCTAACTTAAACTAACCTAAGGGGGAAAATTGTAAAAAAGGAATTTGTAATTCATTGCTTCACATCATAGAGATGTTTACAGATAAAGCTAGCTTGTGGAGAATGGGAGGTAGGAACTAAGTACTTAGTCACCAGGGCTCCTGTTAAAGTCATAAAAAAACAAAACTTGTTGCCCTTGTTGATTTTGACTTATAGCGACTTTATAGGACAGAGTAGAACTTCCCCATAGGGTTTCCTAGGCTGTAATATTTATAGAAGGAGATTGTCAAATCTTTCTCCTTTGGAGCAACTGGAGGATTTGAATCACTGACCATTCAGTTAGCAGCTGAGAATGTAACCACCACACCACCGTGGATCTTTATTAAAATTTGTTGTTGTTATGTGGTATCGAGTCAGTTCCAACTTATAGTGACCCTGTATAGGATTTCTGAGGAGTGTCTGGTGGGTGTGAAATGCTGACCTTGTGGTTAGCAGTCCATTGCTGCTTTCGTGTACCAAGTTCCTTAAAAGGAAAATTATCCACATTCAAAATATAGAAGATGATTCTCTGAGTCCAAAAGGAGGTTCACTGTGACCTTGGATGGGAGGAAAAACACGCCCATAAGATACAACCAGCAGAAAATTGCAGCCAAAGAACCATTTCTAACAGACACACATGCATTTAGCTTTGACCTTTATTATTTTATGATGTGAGAATAGAAGATAACTGTTGAAAAACCAGGAGGAGAGCTATGTGTGCAGCACAATTATATTGATTCATATTTAAACATCTACTTTTAAATGGAACCAAGAATTTTATTTCCATAGCTGCCTGGCCTTTTTTTCCACTTCATTTATGTTTTTTTCTGTCCTTAGCACCTGGTCTGAGTTGGCCCCAAACAGAATGGTAATTTTCATTGAAGTGTTTATAAAATGAAGGCCCATTCTCCTTTTTCTTTTTCACTTTGGTAAACACAAGACATATGCCTGCACCTCCTCATCAGGCTGTTGAGCTCTTGCCAACCTGACAGCCAGCCAGCTGGAACAGGAAACTGATATGGCGCAGTGTTCATTAGCAATTGACATTCTTCAACAAGCAAAATGTACTAGGATTTTAATTTTAGAAGCTGTGGTTTTGTCCAAATTATACTCTAACATGCTTGAACTCTTTATTTACTTATTTTTTGTTGATAATGGTTAGGAAAAACAGTTAAATCTGCCCTGATCTTTTCACATTGTTGTTGTTAAGTGCCATTGAGTCAGTTCCGACCCATAGCGACCCTCTGCAGGGTTTCCGAGGCTATAAATCTTTACGGGAGCAGAATGCCTCATCTTTCTCCCGCGGAGCAGCTGGTAGTTTCAAACTGCTGTCCTTATGGTTCGCAGCCCAATTCGTAACCACTATGCTACCAGAATTCCTTCCTGTACAAATCACCACCTTGCAAGGAATTCAAGAAAAGCTTTCTTCATTGTTAACATGTGACTGGATATGTCCTAACTGGGGGTGCATACCCCTTCTTTAGAGTATAAAAACAGCCCACCATGTAAACAATAATACTTTTCATTATAATTCATACTATTCTGGTCATCCTTTTCATATTCAATAAGTGAAACTTATATGTTCATTTATTGAAAAAGCTTTCTTGTTAGGTGCTGTTGACTTGGCTCTGACACATAGTGACCCTGTACACAGCAGAATGAAACACTGCCCAGTTAAGATGGTTGTTGCGGTCACTGTGTCAGTCCATTTACTTTAGGGTCATTTTGTTGATTTTCTGCTTTACCCAGCATGAGGTCTGTCCTCACACATGTTCTCTCACGTTAACATGTCCAAAGCACATGAAACACAGTCGTGCCAGTCTGCCTTCTAATGAACATTCTGGCTGTACTTCTTCCAAGATAGATTTGTTCCTTCTTTTTGCAGTCCATGGTATATTCAGTATTCTTTGCTAACACTATAGGTCAAATGTATCAGTTCTTCTTTTGTCTTCCTTGTTCATTGTCCATCTTTTGCTTTTGAAAATGCCATGATCAGGTACACCTTAGTCCTCGATGTGACAACTTTGCTTAAATGCTTTTCAGAGGTCTTTTGCGGTAGATTTGTTCAATTCAATAAGTAGTTTGATTTCTTGACTGCTGGTCAAAATTGTTATTGGTTGTGAATTAAAATAAAATGAACTTCTTGACTACTTCACTCATTTACCATGATGTTACTTATCGATCCAGCTGTGACCAATGGTTCTCTTTATGTTGAGGTGTAATCCATACTGAAGGCTGTAGTTTTTTATCTTTATCAGTAATTGCTTTGAGCATTCTTTACTTTCAGTAAGCGAGGTGGTTAATGCCATCTTTCAATCCTGATGCCTCATTCTTCTTCATAGAGTCCAGCTTCTCAGATTATTTGCTCAACATACAGATTGACTAATCATGGTGAAAGAATACAACCCTGACTCACCCCTTTCCTGATTTTAAATCACACAATATCCTCTTGTTCTGTTAGAATGACTCTATGTACAGGTTCTGCATGAGCAGTTAAGTGTTCAGAAATTTCTATTCTTTTCAATGTTATTCATATTTGTTATGATACAGACAATGAAATGCCTTTGCATAGTTAATAAAACACAAGTAAACCTCTTTATGGTATTTTCTGCTTTCAGCTAATATCCATCTGATATCATTCATGATTCTCTTCCTTCAAATCCTTTTCTGAATTTTTGACAATTCCCTGTCAATGGACTGCTAGAACTGCTTATTAACTATCTTCAGGAAATTTTACTTGAGTGTGATATTAGTGATGTTGTTCAATAATTTCTGCATTTCTTGAATCATCTATCTTTAGAATGGGCACAGTATGGATCTCTTACATTTGGTTGGCCAGGTAATTGTCTCCCAAATTCTTTGGCATAAAGGAATGAACATTTCTGTTTGTTGAAACACTGTGATAGGTGTTTCATTAAATCCTGGAGTCTTGCTTTTTGCCAATGCCTTCAGTGCAGCTTGGAATTCTTCCTTAGTTTCATCGCTTCTTGACCATATGATACTTCTTGAAATGGTTGAACATTGACCAATTCTTTGTGGTAGAGTGACTGTGAATTCCTTCCATCTTCTTTTGATGCTTCCTGTGTCGTTCAGTATTTTACCCAAAGAATACTTCAATAATGCAACTCAGTCTTGAATTTTCTTCTTCAGTTCCTTCAGCTTGAGAAACGCTGATTTCTTCCTTTGGGCTTTCTAACTCCAGGTCTTTGCTCATTTCATTAAAGTTTTGTTTTGTTTTAACTCTGTCTTTTCTAGCCACCCTTTGAAACTTTTGTTTAGCTCTTTTTTACTTCATTATTTCTTCCATTTGCTTTAGTTGCTCTATGTTCAAGAAGTTTGAAGTCACTTCTGACATCCAGTTTGATCTTTTGTTTCTTTCCTGTCTTTTAATATCATTTTACAGTTTTCACTTATGATGT
Organism: Chrysochloris asiatica; assembly: GCF_000296735.1. NCBI lineage: Eukaryota > Metazoa > Chordata > Mammalia > Afrosoricida > Chrysochloridae > Chrysochloris > Chrysochloris asiatica. Next base: position 10,052,927 of record NW_006408633.1, read on the forward strand.
CCATGATGTCTTTCTACCCTTGTCTGGTTTTCAGTGTTCAATGTGTCAAATCTATTCTTGAGATGGTCTCGAGATTCAGGTGGGATATACTCATTTGTAGTTTTAATCTTAATGAACTTGTTTTCTTCAGCTTAATGAAGAAATTGTTTCATACAAAAAATTGTTGGCCTGTTCTGAAATTGGCCATCGAGCTTATTCTGACTGATGATATTGAGCTTCTTCCTCATCTCTTTCCACAGATGTCAATTTTTCCAACTGATGAGGTACACATGTGTAGTTGCCATTCTGGTTTTGAAAAAAAGTATTTGCAATGACCAAGTCATGGTTTTTTCAGAATTCTATCATGTAATCTCAGTTGTCATTTCTGTCAAAAAGGCTGTATTTTCAAACTACTGATCCTTCTTTGTTTCATCTTTTACATTATAGTCATTTATAATTATCAATGCATCTTAGTTGCATGTTTGATAAATTCCAGACTGCAGAAGTTGGTAAAAATTTTCAACTTCTTCATTTTTGACAATAGTAGTTGGTGTAAAAGTTTGCATAAAAGTCATATTAACTGGTCTTCCTTGTGGTGGTGGTGGTTATGTGCCGTGTAATCGGTTCCCACTCATAGCAACCCCATACAGGGTTTCCGAGGCTGTACATCTTTACAGGAGCAGAAAGCCTCATCTTTCTCCCAAGGAACAGATGGTAGTTTCAAGTTGTTGACCTTGAGGTTAGCAGCTTGACTTGTAACCGCTACACTACCAGAGCGCCTTGATCTTGTAGGCATATGTATGTTATCTTATCACAATCCTATCATTGTATTTGAGGATAGATCTTGAAATGTTCCATTCCTCTTTAATTTGCCATTCCTGGCATAGTAGACTGTATAATTGTGCAATTTAAAGTGGCCAATACCAGTCCATTCAGCTCACTAATGCTTAGGATATTGATTTTTATGCATTCCACTTAATTTTTGTTACTTCTAATTTTCCTAGGAGCTCTGGTCCTTAGTGGGTTACATATTGGACTGCTAACTACAAGGCCAGCAGTTCAACTCCACCAGCAGGTCTGTGGGAGAAAGATGAAGCTTTCTGTTCTTTTCAAGATTTACAGCCTTGGAAACTCTATACAGGGCCACTATGTATCAGGACGAACTTGATGGCACACAACCATCCACCAATTTTCCTATATTCATGCTTCATGCATTCCATGTTTCAATTACTAATGGATGTTTGCTGCTATTTCTTCTCATTTTGTGGCATGCCATTATCAACAAACGAAGGTTTTGAAATCTTTGCTCCATCCACATCATTAAGGCTAACTCTACTTTTAGTGTTTCTTTGCTATTCATAGAGTTTTCAGTGACTAGCAATTCGATTCGGAAGTAGTTTGTCACTCTTTCTTCCTAGTCTGTCTTTATTTGGAAGCTCATCTGAAACCTATTCACCATGGGTGACCCTGCTGGTTATTTAAATTACCGATGGCATAGCCCTCAGAATCACAGCAACCACCACAGCACGACAGGCAGATGAGTGGTGGCCGTTTGGTTTTATGTCTATACTGTCTCTTTAAATTTCGATGTCAATCTTGATACAATCCTGTTATAATCAAAATATGCTCTACCAAGATGGTGGCTCCTGGAAAAGCTGAGTGTCTTGATCCAGAAAATAATGGAATTCTGGATTCTCCTGCAAATTCCCCACCTATAAACCCTCTGATCCTGCAAACATACCTTTATATTTGTTCCAGAGTTCCAACACCATCTCATGAGCCCTCTTGGCCTGGTATTCTGTGTTGTTGTTGACCAAGCTCCTCACTGCACATCTACCCAATCCTCCATCTTGAAGGTGGAAGGCCTGATAGTGTAGTGGTTAAAACTCTGGCTGCGAACCCTGCAGTCAGCAGATCAAATCCACCAGGCCCTCCACGTGAGAGAGATGAGGCTTTCCGCTCCTTGCAGTTAAACAGCCTTGGAGTCTGGCGCATTAACGCACAGCACCACACCAGGACTCAGAATCTTGCCACTCCAAGATCTCACTGCCGCAATAGTTTTCCAGAGGGAACAGTTGCTGGAAAAGGATGTCATGCTGGGTAAGGTGAAGGGTCAGAGAAAAAGAGGAAGACCCCTAACGAGATGGATTTGCCAGGTGGCATCATTGATGGACTCAAGTGTGGCGGCGGTAGTGATGTTGGCCCAGGATCGGACATTGTTTCGTTCTGCTGTGCATGGGGTCGCTATGAGTCGGTTCCTACTTGATGGCACCTGACAACAACGACTACTTTTAGTACAGCTCTTCCCTGGTCACATTTTGAGTGCCATCTAACATGAGGGACTCATGTTCTGGCACTATATAAGACAAAGCGCTGCTGTTATTTATAAGGCTTTTACTAGCTAGTTTTGTTTTGTTTCAGAAGTAAATAGCCAAGTCCTTCTTCCTCATCTCTCTTAATCTGAAAATCCTGCTGGAACTTGTCCCCATGGATGATCCTGCTGGTGTTTGAAGCTAATGGCATAGCTTCTAGCATCACAAAAACATGCAAACCACCCAGTACCATATGACAGACAAGTTGAAAAACTTAGAATGCTTTTAATTTTATTCCAGAAACATTTTTTGAGGTACCAATGTGTTCTGCCTTTGCAATCTTTATTATTTTTAAGTTTTAATCTCTTTCTTACTGTTCTTCTTTGCTCCTTCCCACTTCCTAATCACACATCTCTATGAGCAAAATCAGAAAGTATGCACATACCATATACCCTATGACAGGTCACCTTGGGAATTTGAACACTACAATCTTGATTATTTCAACTTAGGCTCCTTAGTGCAGAAGCCCAGAGAAAATGACATCATCTGAGATGAGGACAATGAATGGCTTTTGACTTCAGGGCAATCATAGAATTTTAGACTATCAGCTCTGCCCGATATTAGAATAGATGTATGGAAGCTGTGATGCATCAAGTCAGTTGTGCACAGAGTCTGGGAAGGAATAAAAGCCACTAGGGTATATTTGGTGGGAGCTTTCTGTGGGTTATGTGCAAATAAAAATCAGACCACCAAATCCCTAATTACTTCCTTATTGCTGTTATCTTTGTGGTTCTCTCTTGAGCCAATTCATGCCTAAATTTATTTCCGACTCAGATTCAGCCTGTGAGCATCAGAACAAAAATTCCAGGAACATACATAATCTTGAGTGACTTGTTATTTAGAACATGGCCTTTTGTTTTGCAATTTGGCAGTGAAAAAATTTCAGTATTGTGCTTAAAATACTAGAATAACACAAATGTACTTAATCGGGCTGAAACAAATCTGGGTCATTACTCTCCAGGGTAAAGTGGAGCTAGAAACATTTACCAAATACTTGGACACACCCATGGTGTCCTCTGTGTCCAGACCAGAGGGACCTAGCCCTCCTCACTAGACTTTCAGGGCAGTGGAATACCACTTCTCCATAATGACCACAGGCCTTTGGGTTTCTTAAATAGATCATGCGTCTTCCAGACTAGAGGTCAGTGCACAAGCTGTTCCCTCCCAGCCCAGCCCAGTTATCCCCTTCAGAACTCAGTTCAGACTGCATGTGCATCCTGAGATCACCTTCTGGAGCCCCAGACTAGCTAAGCACGCTTACCTCATGTGTATTCTGAAGTGAACATATTCTGGTATCATTTGTATCATCATTTGCTTAGAGTCTGCCTTCCTCCCATACCATACACACGGTGAAAGTTTTGCTTGCCATTGTATCCTAGACCTCTGTGGCACTTGGGGCTGTTGTCAAGTTGACTCTGACTCAAGGCAACCTTATGAACAGCAGAATTTAACGCTGCCCAGTGTCGTGTCATCCTCACCGTCACCAGTATATCTGAGTCCATTTTTGTGAATTTCATGCCAATCCATCACATTGAGGCTTCCCAACACCGTTGTTGTTTGGTCCTCTGCTTCTCCAAACATGATCTCCTCTAGTGATTGATTGCTCTTAATAACTTGTCCAAAGCAAGTGAGTCAGAGAGTGTTCTGTGTGACCCATAAGATTTTCAGTGGCATAGTAGGATGATAAGCACTGGAGCACAAGGTCGGTTTGAATTACAAGCACAAGGTTGATGGTTCAAATTCACCAGCTATTCCTTGGAAACCCTATACAGGGTTCCTATGAGTTGTGACAGACTCGACAGCACTTAACAACAACAACAACAACAACAACAATTTTTGGAAGTTGATCACCAGTACTTTCTTTCTAGACTGTTGTACTCTAAAAGCTCAACCATGGGTGACCCTGCTGGTATTTGACATTCTGATTGCATAGATTCCAGCATCGTAGTAACATGCAAGCCAGGACAATACAACAAACTGGCAGAAGATGCTGTAAAACAAACAAAAACTAATCCCATTATCAAGTCCATTCCAATTCATAGAAAACCTATAAAATAGAGTAGAATTGTCCCGTAGGGTATCCAAGGCTCTAATCTTTATGGAGTCCTGGTGTGATGCCGTGAGATAGGTACTGCATTGCTACCATAAGGTTGGCGTTTGAAACCCACCAGCTGCTTCTTGGAATCCCTAGACAGGCCGCTGTGAGTCAGAACCAACTTAACAACCACAATAACCTTTATGGAAACAGTCACATCTCTGCCACTCAGCAGTTTCAACCACTGACCTTTTCTAACAGCTGAGCGCTGAATCACTGCTCTACCAGGCCTCCTTAGAAGGCGCTTATAAGTACTTATTGAATGAGTGAGGCACTAGAAAGGCAACTCTTACTCAGCTGCATTATTTCATCTGTTCCTCTCCAACAAGCAAAATTGTTTCAATCAGAAAAACTCAGCTCTGAAGAAGTAGAAGGGTTGATTGAAGAAAAGAAAAGAACATCAAAGGAGGCCATGTGCTATAATGAGAATTATGAAATTCCATTGTTTAAAAATGGTGAAGAAAATATTTCATGCAGTAAAAAACTAATAGTTATCAGTAAGACTTCTTTTTGTGTTTTAATATTTTTACATTACCAGACTTTTTTTTTTTTTAACACTCAACAAATGATATTATTTGCACCATCGGTTAGCAGTATTTATGTCTATTCCCCACCTTTTTTTTTGATGTACACACAACACACAGAAAATATATATTCATTTAAATGTTCAAAGGGCACATTTTGCAAGCCAGCCTCCTGCCCTCAGGCACACAGCCTTTCTCATTCTGTGGGCTTACAGTCCTCGGCTGCTCTCTCTCTCTATGCCATCACCTCTGCCTCTGTCTCTGCTGTCGCCACTTTTCTGGTTAGGATCCCATGCCCCACTCATGCTCTTCCCTCTTGACTATCCTAAGGTCCTCTGTTCCTGGAATGAAAGATTAACTACTCTGTCCTTTAAGTTTCACATCTTCTACATTTACAGTTGTGACAATCACAGTTAGTCATGATAACAATTACTCACTATTGAATCAAAAGAATTCTATTCCCATCCTCCCCCATCCTGTTTCACCAGACCCCTCTGGACAAGAGGAAAACTATTCAGTGGGGATTCTACCTTACCCCTCGTCAGATACCAAGCAGATTCGTGAAAGCTTGAAGGCCAACTATTTTGTGCCTTTTTTGCCCCCATTTTTGGTGCCAAGGTCTATGTTGCCTGTCTCTATTAACCCAGGGTACTGAGAGGGCAAGCTTGAGCTTTGGTAGGAAGAATCTTTACCTTTTGGTTGGAATTTTGAGCAACTACATCCATAAGCAAAGGTCCAGTTCATGAAATTGTAGCAATTTATGCTTCCTTCCTGTATCAAACTTCTTTATCTTCATCTGGTCAAGTTCCAATCAGCAAGCCATCCATGCTAGGTCAAATGGGTACTATCTCCAAGTTTGTGGACTCTTGCATGCCTCCCTCATTTCAGGCTACCTGGCCACTTCACTCTTAATTCTAGCCCCCAGTGTTCATGGGATCGGGAGTTCCCAAGTCTCCCTAAACTTCAGACCAGTCATCCCTTACTTTTCTCTCTTTCATATCAAGATTGATGGGTATCTATAGAACATGGCCAAACTCGACCCATGTCTTCATTGCTGCTTTTTCTCCACTTCCACTCCCAAGCTCACAAGCCTGCTCATGTATTCCCTTTGAGTTTCAGTCTTAGAAGGGGATTTTACTCTGATGGGCTGAGTTTCTTGCCTTGATGGCTCAAAAGTGAACAACTTGCTTGATATTGTAACAGCTTGCATTTTTTTTTCTCCCTGCTGGTCTTTCTTTCAAGAATTCTCTTTTATTCCTTTAGACACTTTGGGTCTGCTTGTCCTTTCAAGTGGGAATGTCCCACCTCAGAAGGTTTTGGGTAGGGTTCAGGATCCACCTAAAAGCCCCTTACTCCACAAAGACTTAACAAGAAGTCTATTTCCCTGGACAAATACTGTTGTTGTTGTTTAGTGCCGTCAAGTCAATTCCAACCCATAGCGACCCTGTATAGGGTTTCCAAGGAGCAGCAGGTGAGCTTGAACTGCCGACCTTGCAGTTCAAATGGCTTTGCAGTCTGGTGCATTAACCCACAGAGCCACACAAGACTCTGGACAAATACTTTGTTGTTGTTGTTATGTGCCGTGGAGTCGGTTCTGACTCATAGCGACCCTGCACAGGGTTTCCGAGGCTGTTAATCTTTACGGGAGCAGAATGCCTCATCTTTCTCCCGTGGAGCAGCTGGTAGTTTCAAAATGCTGACCTTGTTGTTCGCAGCCCGATTCGTAACCACTATGCTACCAGAGCTCCTGGACAAATAGTAGTACCCCCTTAACTAATCCAATCAGTTATAAGCTGAAGACGCGCTTACAAACTTTCTGTAATCATATTTCCCAATATTCCTTTCTGTCCCACTTAAATGTCTATTTTGCTATAGCAGGCAAAGTAAACCAATATCCACAAGACAGTCAAACTCATTAACATTATTTCCCCTCCTTTACCGCTTCAGACTCTGTCTCAATAACTGTATCACAAAGCCCTGTTGTTCCAAGGATGAATATACATCACTCTATCCCTTTCAGCTCATGCACTCCTCCCTAAGTCTTCTCCTATCTTCCTTGTTCATTTGTATCACTCCCCTTTCTTGTGCATTGCCCTCCCCATCACCTGAGCTATCGTGTGTCTATTCCCTAACCTGTGACTTACTGTCATTTCCCTCCCTCCCACAGTAACCACCAAATAATTTTTCTTTTAGTATGGCAATCTTTTTTTAAGTTAAGCAATGGTCTTATGCAATATTTGCTTGTTTGTGACTAATTTCTCTCAGCATTATGTCCTCAAGAATCATCCATTTTTTGAGGTGCTTTGCAGCTTCATCATTATTCGTCAAGTTAGCATAATATTCCATTGTGTGTATGTACCAAAGTTTGTTTATCCATTCTTCTATTGATAGTCACTTAGGCTATCTCCATCTTTTTGCTTTATTGTGAATTATGTGATAGTTTATATGGGAGAACATCAGCTTCACAATGATCCTGTCATATATCGTTTCCTTGCCATGGTTACAATCCCCTCCATGCATCATCCACCAACCAAAGGGTAAACCCTGCAAGCCTGCCCATTGGTCATCCGCACACAGCCCCTCTTCCTCTCTGGGTCCAAAGTTCCCAGCCGTTCCATCTCCCCACATCATCATTTTGCCTCCATTCCTGGCATCACTGCTTCTCTGGGTAGGTTCCCACACTCTACTCTTCCGCCTTGATGTTCCAGGGACCTCCGCTCCTAGGCTGCAAAGTGACTCACTCCTCTCCCTTTGCCACAAAATGTCTACCTTTACATTTCCATCCCTTACAATCAGTCCTGATAAAAATTATTCGCTATTGTATTGCAAGAAACCTATCCACACCTCCTTTCATCAGCCTGGACTTGACAGAATGGATACTACTCAGTGAAGATTCTACCTTGCTGCACACCCTCTGGATCTAGGCTCCCTCTTGAAAGCTTGTAAGCCATTCACTTCTTGCCTCTGTAGTCCCCCCATTCTGGGTAGCCAATGTCCAAGTTGCCCATCCCTGTCCTTTCTGTGTGCGGAGGAGGTGGGAATGATCCTCGCTGTGAAGATTTGTTCCCTCTTTTGAGCTATTGCTTCCATAGGTGTGTGTCAAGTTCATCAAATTGTATCAGATTATTCCTTTTTTCCTCGTTTTTCTTCTTCTGGTTGAGCTCTGCTCATCCAGTCATTGAAGCCAGGTCAAGTGGATATTATCTGCAAGTGTGGGTGTACTTATGCATATGTCCTCTCTCCTAATCAGCTGGACACTTCACTCTCCACTCTAGTCCTCTTTGGCTATGTCGCTGACTCTGGGTCCAAGAGTCCCCTGGACTTGCCACACTGCTGGTCAACCAGGTCTCAATCTGGGTTCACAGGAGTCTATTGAGCATTGTAGGGCTCGGCTTGCAGCTTCATTTCTGCTTTTCCCTCACTTCCCTTTATTGGTGTTGAACGGGGTCACCAATCAGGGCATGTATTCCCATTGAGTCTTAGTCTTAGAAGGGGGTTTGCCCTGAGGGGGATCCTACCACTTGCCTTGATATCTCCTGGGTGAGCCACTTGTTTGTTCTTGTAGTGATCAGTTGGTCTGCCTATATTGTTTTGTATTTTTCCTGTCAGTCTTTCTTTCAGGAAGTATCTTCTGTTTTTCTTGGCCACTCCAGGCTGGTCTACTTGTCATTTCAAGTGGAAATTTCCCCTCAGAAGTTTCTGGATGCTGTTCAGGATTACACCTATGGTCTTGTGTAATGCAGAGGCTCTGCAGGAAGCCTCCTTCACCTGGGCATGTTGTAGCCCCATTTTAGGTATCCCAGTCAGTTATAGGCAGAAGACAGACTTACAAGCTTTCTATGGTGATGTTTCTGGCTATTCCTTTCTCTCCCCATCCAGTGTCTGTTTTATAGTGGTATGTCAGGGAAACCAAGATTCAAAAGACAGCCAAGCATCTTAACATTATTTCCCCCCTTTTCCCCATTTAAACTGTCTCAATCTCTGTATCCCAGAGCCCTGTTGTTCCAAGGTTTTGCATACATCATTATTTACCTCTGTCCCACTTCAGCGTCACATTCATCCTATTGTATTTCATTTCATTGCAATGATTACAATCCCCTCCATACATCATCAAATAACCAAAGGATACACCTCACATGCCCTCCCCCCACTCCCCACCCCCTGGCTGTCAGCAAACAGCTCCTCTCCCTCCCTGAGTCCCGTGTTCCCAGCCGCTTCGCTTCATCTGTCTGCGCCATCATCTCAGTCTCCACGCCGGGCCTTACTGCCTCTCTGGGTAGGGTCACACTTTCCACTCTTCTCGCTTGATGGTACCAGGGACCTCCACTCCTGGGCTGCAAAATCAATCGTCTCCTTTTGCCAAGGAAAAAAAGAAAAATCTGCGTCTACATTTCCGACCCTCACAGTCAGTCCTGATGGTATTAACTGGGGTTACCTTATAGTCTACTAACTTTTCTCTCCATTTAAGAGAATCCAAAATACAGTGTACTCTGTATTTTACCTGACATCCTCACCATCTGGGTCTCTGTTTACTACATTTGTCCCTTCTTTGACATTGATATAATTTTGATTTTCGGTTGACCTCCCAGCTCCTTTGAGTTTATTGTTGTAGTCTTGTTTTGTTCTGGACTCTGCTATCTGGTGACTGAGTTCCAGGTGGTGGTGCCACGCCTGTTAATCTCTGTTTGTTGTCTGTTCTTGTTGGTTTTCAGTCCACAGAACTCCTTTTAGGATGTTTTGAAGTGCTGGGTTGGTTTTGATAAACCAGATTCTGTTTATCCTGGAATGTTTTGATTGCACCATTGTATTTGATTGATAGTTTTGCTGGATAGTCGATTCTTGGTTGACAGTACTTTTCTTGTAAGGCTTAGTATGTATCTCTCCATTGCCTTCTTGTCTGCATGGTTTGTTCTGAATAGTCAGAGCTTAATCTGATTTACTTGTCTTTATAAGTGACATTTCTCTTCTCCCTGTCTGCTTTTAGTATTCTCTCCTTGTCTTTGATTTTGGAAAGCTTGATTATTATATGTCTTGGTGACTTTCTTTTGTGGTCTATCCTTCCTGGGGTATGTTCTGCTTCTTGAATGTTTATCTTCTCATCTTTCAAGATGTTAGGGAAATTTTCTTCCAGAAGCTCTTCAACTATCTCCTCTGTGGACTTCTCTGATTCTTTCTGTTCTGGAATGCCAATAATTCTTAAGTTGTTCCTCTTCATGTTATCCAGAATGAATCTTAGACTCTCTTCAGATTTTTTAAATCCTTTTTTCAACTTGCTCTTTTATCTTAACAGTATTGAGAAATTTGTCTTCCAGCTCGCTAGTTCTGGCTTCTATCTCTTCAATTCTGCTCCTTTCCCTTTTCAGTGTATTGTCCATTTCTGATATCTTATTATTAATCTTCTGGACATGTTTTTGCAGGTTTTGAATTGTTTCCAATGCTGTATCAATCTTATTTGATTGCTCCTATAGTAGTTTCCTGGCTTCTTCCTTGTGTTCCTCCACCCCTTTTTGGAGCATTTGAATTTGTTTCCATATTATTCTTCTGAATTCTTTCTCAGGCATATCCAAAACCTGCTCTTTCTCCTCTAGAAAGCCTTTGTCTGTCTCCAGCTCATTTGTCTCAGCTACTCTCTTCTTTTTTTGGACATGGTTCAATATCATTTGTTGTTTTTTGTTCATCATTTCTGATATTTGTGTGTTGTGTTTTTAAAAGCTTAAGTGAATGTTTGTTGTTTGTTGTTAAGCTTACTGGGTGTCTCCCTAGTGAATATGATTGGGAGATAGGCTTCCCTTTTTGCACGTAATGCTTAGCAGGTGTTGTTGGCTCTTGTCTCAGTGGTCAAATACTATGGGGAATGCTTATAGGTTGGCTATATGGCCACAGGTGCTGTCTCTTCTTGGGTAACATTGGGAGAAAAAGCTCCCACCTCCAGGTAAGATGTGTGATCAAAAGGACCAAAAGCAGAAGTAATATAAATGCAGAGACAACAACCACCACTTTGGAACAGAAATGAAGCTGTGGGCAACTGTCTTGAGCTACACAGGCTGTGTGTGTGCAAGGTAGAAGCCTCCAACAGTGGGTGAGGGTGTCTGTTCTCTCAGGCCCCTCCTTTAGTCACTATGGTAGAGGTGTGCAGGTAGATATTGAGCAGTTAATGGAAGCCTCCAACAGTGGGTGAGGGTGTCTGTTCTCTCAGGCCCCTCCTTTAGTCACTATGGTAGAGGTGTGCAGGTAGATATTGAGCAGTTAATGGGAGAGAGATTGTCCCCTATTTTTGTCTCTGAAGGTCAGTTAGATATCTGTGTGTGCTCAGCACAATTCTCTGGATGGTTGAGTCCTTTTATAGATTGCTTTGTATGGGTACTGTGCAGGGAGCTTAGGTAGCATAGCGGCCGCAACTGCAAGGTCAGCAGCTCGAAACCACCAGCTGCACCATGGGAGAAAGGCAAGGCGTTATGCTCCCGCACAGACCCACAGCCCTGGAAACCCCCACAGGGTTGCCTGGAGTCAGAATCCACTCCAAAGTGCACAGCTGTCAAGTGTCCCACTGGAGAAAATTTTAGGGCTGTGTCTCCGTGGGTGATGTCATAAGTCACCGCCAAGCTCCCTTTCTCTGTACCATGGGAAAATTGTCCCGCCTGATGTTGTCTGAGCTGAGCAATGAAGATGGGATAGGGAAAAAGAAGGAGAAATGTGTAGTCTCCCGTGCCTCTTTTTTTTCAAATGTCTCTGCACCACTTTTAGTGCCGGTTTTCTGAGCTGGACTGGCTGTAGCCCCGCCCTCTAAACTCACAGCCAGGGCTGTGTGGCCGCCATGGGAGTCCCATCTCCAGATTCCTAACTCACAGTATGTTCCTTATTATTGTGATATTTTTCACTTGCGAGTGCGGGAAGCTGACATCCTGGATCTTATGGTAGATCCGGATCTCCGAAGTTGTTCTATGAGCACTTCCTTCATCAGATCCCGTCTCTTCACAATGGAGATTCCCTACCTGGTTTTCACTGCTATCGCCCAAACCAGAAGTCTCTGCACAAGAACTTTTGAAAGTGTTGAAGAGCAAAGATGAGGGCTAAGGTGCGCCTGACCCAAGCTATGGTATTTTCAGTTGCCTCATATTCATCTGAAAGTTGGACATTTAATTGTACTAATGAGGAACCTGTACATAAAACAAGAGGCAGTCATTTGAACAGAACAAGGGCATACTGAATGATTTTAAATCAGGAAAAGTATGTTTCAGGCTTATAGCATTTCAACATACTTATTTAATCTTCTGCTGAGCAAATAATCCAAGAATTTGGATTATATGAAGCAGAATTTGGCATCAGGATTTGTGGAAGACTCATTAATAACCTACCACATGCAGACGATACAATACAATTTTGTTTGCTGGAAGCGAAGAGGACTTAAAATATTTAGTGATGAAGATCAAAGACCACAGCCTTCAGTATGGCTTGTACCTCAGTGTACACAAAAATCCTTACACCTGGACTAATAAATAACATCATGGTAAATGGAAAAAAGATTGAAATTGTCAAAGATATAATTTTTACTTGTACCCACAATAAATACTTATGGAAGCAGCAGTCAAGAAATCAAATGATGTATTGCATTAGGCAACTCATCTGTAAAAGAACTCTTTGATGAGTTAAAGAGCAAAGATGTCACTTGGAGACTAATGTGTGCCTGACCCAAGCCATGGTATTTTCAATTGCCTCATATTCATCTGAAAGTTGGACAATAAATAAGGAAGACCATAAAAACCATGAATCAGTGCATTTGAATTATGGTGTTCGCAAAGAATGTTGAATATATCATGAACTGCCCGAAGAACAAATAAATCCATATAAGTATGGTCATATTGTTCCTTAGAAGCAATGATGACAAGGTTTCTTCTGAGGTGCTTTGGATATAGTGTCAGGACAGCCTATTCCCTGGAGAAGGATACCATGATTGGTAAAGTGGATTATCAGTGTAGGAAAAACAGACCATCAATGAGATGACATAGTGGCAGCAACAATCGGCTCAAGTATAATGATTGTGAAGAGGCTGCAGGACCGGGCAGTGTTTCATTCAGGTATAACTAGGATTACTATTGAGTTGGAACTGACTCAGTGGCACTTAACAACATCAACAGTAGTTTCTATTGTTGGTTCTTATCTTTTCTATTAGATTAAGGTCTTTGAGAAAAGCTATTTGCCTTTGCGTTTTTAGCACGTATTATTAAATAGAATCCTGGTGTGCTACTTCAGGATAATGCACCGGACCGCAAGGTCAGTTTGAACCACAAGGTTAGCGGTTCAAACTCACCAGCCTCTCCTTGGAAACCCTATGCAGGGTTGCTATGAATCAGAACTGACTGGATGACACTTAACAACAACAACAACAACATTATTAAATTAGGGAGCATGGTGGCTCAGTAGAATAAGCAATGAACTGTGAACCACAGTGGTAGTGGTTTGACGCCATAGGAGAAAGATTAGGCTTTCTGCTTCTGAAAAGATGTACAGTTTTGGAAACCGTATAAATACACTATGAGTTGGAAATGACTGAGTAACACTTAACAACAATGGGAACAATGATTAAATCATGGTGCCGAATCAATGAAGGAACAAATACTGGGTCTTGACATTTTCATGATGTTCTTCACTTCTCTTTGTGTAAGGTAATTAGAGCTAGATTGATACTGTTTGAGGTTTAGAATAGGTTCTAACAGTTGGTGTTGAGGGAAGTATTTGTATTTGCTGTGAAATCTTGCTTATAAAACTCTGTTTGGTATATTACAGAAATATTTTTCTTTTATTTCTGATAGGCCAAATACCTTAAACAGTATATCATCTTCTTGGCAGTGAAACCAGATATTATTCCCCAAAAGCTCTTTGCTCATCTAGGATTTGACTTTCCCAGTTTTCTTTTCCATCCACATATTTGGAACTGAAATCTTTTAATCTCATTAGAGAAGAATATTTAACTCCTGCATAGCTGAGATTAATTTACTTTCTTATACTTCTTGTCTTTCTTAAAAATCTTGTCGATTGGGTTATAATCACTTGACCCTCAGCTTTCTCTGGTGCAAGCATGGGAGACCTAACTAGCCGCTCAAATATGTTTGTCTAAATGAAAAGATGAGTGCTGACAGGATTGATCTCTCTCTCTCTCTCAGTTTCTGTGTTTCTAGCACATCAACCAGTACCAATCAATAGAAACTGATGTTTCTTTTTTACCAAAAATATCCAGACATAGCACTAAGACCATCTTGTGGGATGATCTAGCTTACTGACCCCACAGTCAAGGTGTAAAGTATTATATTGGCTCTTCTAATAGGACAAAGCTTCTCTTTTTATAGGTTCATCACTGGGCACACAGAGCCTTTGGTCTCATGCTCCCAGATGTGGGTATTCTTAAAACTATTATTACCACAAAGGCATCTATGGAGATCTGTTTATATTTTTTTTGTAGATAAAGTGGTTTTCAAGCACTCTTCTGTATATCATCTATTTCAGAATCACCTGACAGTGTACTAAAAATACAACTTTATAGGTCCAACTTGCCCCTGCTGAATCAGAAAGCTGAGGAGTCTACTTGGGGGTCTGAATGGAACTGGAGCAGCGCATTCTGTCTGCAGCCCCTTAATCAGGGAATGGCTCCCCTTCACATATGGCACCATTTGAAGTATTCAGGGTCTCACCCACTTTTCTGGAGTTGTTTCTTGAATGATGAGGAGCTTGTCCACTTGCAGAAGGCCAGTAGGGGTTTCTGAACAGAGTCTTAGGCATCAGTGAATATCACACGATCCAGACACTCAACTGTTGACTTGCTGGCAGTGGCCACATGGGTACTGGCTCCGTGGCCCCCTCGTGCTCTTCTATATGTGCATTCATACTCCACTGTTTCCTTGGCTCAACCTGGGATATTTTTATTTGTACTGCACAAGACCTTTTTTAAAGCGTTGAAGAGCAAAGATGTCAGCTTAAAGACTAAGGTGTGCCTGACCCAAGCCATGGTATTTTCAATAACCTCATATGCATGTGAAATCTGGACAGTGAATAAGGAAGACAGTAGAAGAATTGATGTTTTTGAGTTATGGAGGAGAATATTGAAAGTGCCATGGGCTGCCAAAAGCGCCATCAGATCCGTGTTGGAAGAAGTGCAGCCAGAGTGCTCCTTGGAGGCCAAGATTGCCAAACTTCATCTCTCATACTTCGGACATATTGTCATGAGGGAGCAGTTGCTGGAGAAGGATATCATGTTTGGTCAGGTGGAGGGTCAGAGAAAAAGCGGAAGACCCCTAATGAGATGAATTGGCCAAGTGGCAGCATTGATGGACTCAAGTGTGGCAATAGTAGTGAAGTTGGCCCAGGATCGGGCAGTGTTTCATTCTGCTGTGCATAGGATCGCTGAGTTGGTACCAACTCGATGGCACCTAACAACAACAACAGGAGAGAGAAAGTTCTGCATATATGTACCCTAATCTTTTTGACTTCAGCTTCCTAACTTTTGATGTCATCAGGAAAGACCAATAGCTAGTGCAGGAGTACATCATACTTAGTAAAGGGTCAGTGAAAATGAGGCAAAATTCAATGAGATCAGTTGACACAAAAGTCTCAGTGATATGAACTCAGACATCACAATGATCATGAAGATAGCACAGATCTGGGCATCGTTTCATTTGGTTAGATGTAAAGGTTCCATGAGTTTTAGCCAACTCGAGGGTAGTTCACAAAGACACAGCTATTTAATTGTGACGATCAAATATTTGCAGCTTTTGTTTTTATTCTGAAGGTCACTCATGTCTATCAGATTGGGATAGGGTGGGGACAGGAAGGCAGAATCATGCATTGTGATGTCTGCATTATTGGAACAGCTGCCACTATGACTCTGAATACAGCACAATCTAGGATCCATTGAGCAGCACCCACTGAATTTAGGGGCAGGTGCTCTCCTGTCTTCTAGTAGGATAGTGTTCCTAGAACTCAGCTCACATAGGTCTTGGGTTAGTGCTTCCTGGCGTGGAATTCCCATCTTGTGGGTCCCATTCCCACCTCTCTTGCTCTGAGTGTCCAGAAATTCACAAGTGATTTGGCCTGTCTTTGGAGATCTCCATTGTTTAGCCTGATGATCGATGGCCCTGTCACTCCACCGAACTTCCATGTCATGCCCACCTTCCTTTGTGGAGACTGATCTGCCTTTATTCCTGCCCACCCTAAACCCTTTCCCATCCTTTATTGAACTCAAAACTGAGCTCATTTTAATAATAAATTGAATACGTCATATGATCAATTTATATTTCTTTTTTCAATCACTTTAAAATGTTACTTTTTCCTCAGTGACATTTAAATGTCCAATTTTTGAATCCTAGTCTCCTCTCTGCAATTACACTACACGGATTACAATTTTGAAGTACCCTTGAAATGAAAAACATTATTTTTTTCTGTATCTTTCTTGTATGAATTGTTTTGAAATAATCTCTGAAGGGCCAGGGAAAGGAGTTGTAAAGTAGCAATAATCGTAGCTCATGTGATTTGGTTGGGTGTTGTTGATGTTGTTATTAAGTGCCATCAAGTCAATTCCAACTCACAGTGCCCCTGTGTAAGGTTTCCGAGGAGCGGCTGGTGGACTCAAACCACTGACCTTGCAGTTAGCAGTTTAGTGCTTATCCTACAGTGCCACACCAGGGTTGTTGTTGTTAAATGCCACTATTTTAATGTCTTTCAAAGTGTTATTGTATCTTAATTCTCACAATCAGTCCTGATTCAGGTGCTGCTGTTATTTTTTTTTTTTCCCCCTCGTAGGGAAGCAGTGGCTCAGGTAGGTAAAGTAATTTGTTAAAGATCACCTAGCCCAGAAGGAATGGGCCTCAGCAGTGCCTGTGTTCTTAACCACTACACTACATGCCTCCCTGGGATGTTCTTTCCAGAGTCCATTCAGACAAATGTGTAAACTTCATTTCCTACTATTACTTTGCTAACGTTTTGCTGAAGGAGCTATTAAGTATAGAACTGAAGGCAACAGAGATGTGAGAAATGAAAATCAACACAAAACTGAGACCTAGGAACATGCATCATGCTGTTCTTCATTGAAAATGTGAATTGTAATGAGACTTTTGACTAGAGAGAGTGGATTAGCACAATAGCCCGTGTTAAGTCGTTTAATAGAAGCAGGAAAGGAACACTGGGTGTACATTATAGTTAGATTGTAAATAATCTCACAGTTCAGAAATACACCCTAAACTCTGTGTGAATAAACCCCAAGTTACTATGTTGTTGTTGTTGTTGTTATGTGCCGTGGAGTCAGTTCCGACTCATAGTGACCCTGTACAGGGTTTCCGAGGCTGTAAATCTTTACGGGAGCAGAAAGCCTCATCTTTCTCCCACAGAACAGCTGGTAGTTTTGAACTGCTGACCCTGAGGTTCGCAGTCTGATTCATAACCACTACGCTACAAAAAATAAGGACAGTCACCATTTATTGTTGTTGTTAGATGACATTGAGTCAACGCTGGCTCATGGCAACTTTAGTTCATTAGAACAAAACATTGCCTGATTCTGCGTGTCCTCAGAAGCACCAGCACATTTGAGCCCAACACTGCAACTCTTATGATGATCCCTCTCACGGTGGGTCTTATGTGCCGTCATGGGTCTTCTGCTTCTCCAAATACAGTGCCTAGATATTTGATCATACCTGATGGCACACCCACAGCAAGTGAATTGGACAACATTCTGCTGTGACCCATCAGGTTTTCATTGACTCGTGTTGGAAATGTATTGCTAGGCCTTTCTTCCTAGTCTCTCTTTAGTCTACAAGTCTCCAAGCTCTACTGAAACCTGTCCTCATTGGATGACCCTGCTGGTATTTGAAATACTAGTAGCATAGCTTCCAACATTATAGCACTATACTATGATATGATACACCACAGTATGACAAACGAGAGACAGGCGGCGTCTGCCAGTTATCAGTGCCTTACTTACGTTACCTCATTTAATCTTCACAACAGTCCTAGCAAATCGGTGGTATTATCCATTTATAGTAGAGAAGGATGAGGCTCAGAGAGGTCAACTGACTTATTTAATGTCACACAGCTGTTAAATAAAGGGGCTAAATTATAAATGTAGGCCCAGCTGGTGCCAAAGCCCGACTTCTTCAGCCCTGTGCTATGTTGCTTACTAATTCCAGAGTGAGCGGCTCCGGTATTTCCTTCTCACCTATTGATTCTGTTTATTTCTCCTTGTTTATTGTGACACAGCTGTTCTGTTTAATGGCTGAAGTTCTTGGCAGGACAGGGCTTGTGCTGGGACACTTCGTTCCCTTTCATGGTGAGTGGAACTCATCTGCATGTCAGGGTTCAGAGGGCAGAGTCCAGGAGTTTTTCTCCTTTGGATTTTTTTAAAAAAACTTGGCACCAAACTAAATGAGTGTTGGGAAATCATTCCTTAGGTAATCCTATTAGGGCGGAATCTGCTTTAAATGGATAACATACATGATGATGGCAGCTGAACTACTAAAGAAACAACTCCTTTTGGAAGAGAAGACAATACAAATGAGAGTGATCTTGGTAGTGCTTATATGTCTTGGTTAATGTCTATATTTTGGTGGTTTTTTTTAAATATCAAATTGGTAATGCTTCTCTAATCACTGCACCCGTCATAACCAATTAGCTGTGTTTATGTAATAGAAAACGGTGCAGACAGAGCTGGCCTCAATATCACTTCTCTTCCAAAAGGGACTGGAGACCGCATGCTTTGCTGCCTCCGTCCATACCTCCTCTTTGCCAGAGACGGCATTCTGATTGTGACGAGGCCTGTTAAGTAAGCATGGAACTGAGTTAGCTCTGCCAGCGATTCAGTCACTTCTCTCGTGGACTTGAAAGGGACCTGCAGGCATTGCCCACAACAGTGCTCTCCCAAGTCAGCCTGTTACCATCATTCCTTCATGGCTCAGAATCAAACTGGACTGCAGACTCACCACCAGCAAGCTTTAATCAATATTGTTCGACTCACTCAGTGCTGGTGAACACTTCTCATTTAAAGCCAAGCTTGAAACTACAGAAGCTTCACGTAAAGATCTGGATTTATTTGTTTCTTTTTGGAAAGTGTCAAGAACATCGGGACTGGTTGAAGTGAGCCATGGCCACCCCTTTGGAAGGGGCTGTGACTCCAGCTGATCTCAGCCCAGCGTCTGTCCCTGGTTTCATTCTCTTGTATTACTTGCTGGGTACTGCCCCAGGTGCCATGGCATTTGTGGTTCCTGTTTTATAATGGGAAGCAGCTCTGAGCAATTAGGAAATGGTCCACTAATCATTGTGACACTTTAAGTTAACAAGAACTCAAGGTCCACACACTCATGAGTGTCTGGAGAGACCCAGCAAAGTGTCAAGTGCAGTATACGTGGCATGAAGTAGGCACTCTGCAAACATCTGTTAAATGAATGAATCCACAGCTAGAACTTCTAAGTGCTTGGGGAGCAGGGGTCTTTTGTTTGACTGGAAGAAGAGACATGGGACGGTTTGGGACTATTAATGACACTAGAAATGCATGCAGTTTGGATGACAATTAGCAATTTTTATGTTTCCATGAAATACAGGAATTTATTTTTACAGTGTCATGTGATGCCTTGGCCATTTGACACTGAAGTCTTTTTGGGGACATTAAACTTTGTTGACCTTATGAAAATTTCAACTAATTTTCTTTCTTTGTATTCAGGCTAAAAGTGCTCTTGGATACACTTGGGTCTAACTGTCTCTCTAACCCGATACTGATGTCTGCCAGCAGGGCTGAGGCAGAGGGGCTGCATTTCCTGAGTCTGTCACCTCTGTGTCTCTGTGCCCTAAAGACCTTTGTTGTTAAGCAAGCAGCCAAGTTTTATTAACAATACTGGGCCCTGCCCTACAAAGTCAAATACAAGTATTTAATTCTTCCATTACAGTGGAGTCCTGGTGTGACCCTGTAGGATAAATGCTGGACTTTAAGGTCCATTTGAACCACGAGGTTGGCAATTCAAACTCATCATTCACTTCTCTGAAAGTCTATATAGGTTTGCTGTGAGTTGGAAGCTACTTGACAGCACTTCACAACAACATTAGAGCGGTTAAGAACAGGGCGTCACAACTTTCCTGAGTTTACGCTCTGGTTCTTCCCCTAATTAGTTACATAACCCTGAACAAGTTATGAAACATTTCCATGCCTTAATTTTCTCATCTGCAAAAGTATCCTGGTTGTACCTATGTCATAACATTGTTCATTTGGGGCTTAGAGTTTAAAGATGATCTCAGGGCTTTTGTTCCAGGACTTCGTCATTCAACCTCCGTGGTTCCAGAAAGATTGAATTTGAAATTCTCTTCTACATTTCCCCCTTTGTTCAGGATTCCTCTTTCGAATCCTTGATTGAAACATTCAGTAATGGGAGCCTATTATGTGCCAGGCAGGAGTAGGTTTTGGGATACAGTGGTGAACAAGAAAACACCTTCCTCTCAAGGAACTTGTGTTGTGGTACTAGAAGCATTGGACCATGAGGTTGTTTTGAACCACAAGGTCAGTGGTTCAAACCCACCAACCATTTCTCAGAAACCCGATACAGGGTCGTTATGAATCAGAACCAATTCAACAGCACTTAACAACAACATTTTATCTATGCTTATGCCCCTTTCACAAGGAGCTCTGGTAGTGTAGTGGTTATAAATAGGGCTGCTAACCACAAGGTAAGCAGTTTGAAACTACCAGCTGTTCTGTAGGAGAAAGATGAGGCTTTCTGCTCCCGTGAAGATTTACAGCCTCGGAAACCCTATACAGGGTAGCTCTGAGTCAGAACTGACTCCATGGCACATAACAACATAACAACATCTTAGCTGGATAGAAAAGATATCTAGATGATTACTGTTTTCTTGATGTTTGAAGAAGCCCTTTAAATGTGATCCCACTTATATAAAATTCCTTTTTCACAAAAGGAATTCATATGCATAAAGAAATGTACACAAATGTATTCATATGCATGAAGAAATGCATAAAAAGAGGGTTAACGAAAATAAGAACTCAAATTGGAGACTTGCCCTTGAACTCAACCAGATTTTGCAAAACTTGACAAGAATTTTCTTTTCTTTTTGCCTGGCACACCAACAGTCTCCCCTTCTACACCTTTAAATAAAGATGAAAGACAATCAGGGGCTTCCTGGTCACCTGGCTGAAGGAAATCCATTTTTGTGCCTCTTCCAAAGGTGATCCAGCAGAATATGGAAGTTAGTTTGATTTTTTGGAGGGTTTAAGCTGTTCTTACTCAAGATATGAATGATTATTTTTCCCTGACAAACCATCCCCAAATTTCAGTGACTATTTACACTCCACATACATAAAGGAGTGTCTGAGGTCATTGCGCTGAGGATTCCTCAGTCCAGCAAACAGATTGACAGAGCAGCCAGCAACAAGCACATTGCCTCATTCTGGCCCAGACGCAAAGTGCATGGTAAGCAAAGCTGGCCATAAACCTTTTCCCAATAAGTAACACAATGGCTTCTGCTCACATGTAATTGGCTAAAGCTACAGTGAAATGGTCACTCCTGTCTTAAAAAGGTAGAAGTAGAGACTCACTTCATTCCTAAAATGAGAAGAGCCAGAAAGATCTTGGGAGCAGCACTAATAACTATCAGTCTGGTCTTGAGGCCAGCAAAGGTTTCTTTAGAAGGTGATGCCAGAGTTCAATTCTGATGAGAAAGGCAAAGGCAATGGAGGATGGGAAAAGTGTGAGAGGGCAGATGCTGCTGATGTGTTGTAAATAGAGTAGTACAATGCCATGTAAGCTAATTTAGGGACTTTTTGCATTTATCCTGGGAGTGGTAGGAAGACGACGAACTTTTTAAAGTGGGGTAATCATCAGGTTGCATTTCAGATTATGGCTAATGTGGAGAATGGAGGGGCTGGGGCTGGGACAAGGATGTATAAAGGTAGACCAGTGAGGAAGCTGCTGACCTAGTAAAGGCTAGCTAAAATGGTGATTTGGTTTGGTAGGTGCCAGCTGTAAAGCAAGGAACTCTGGTAGCGCAGTGGTTATGAATTGGGCTGTGAACCTCAGGGTCAGCAGTTCGAAACTACCAGCTGTTCTGCGGGAGAAAGATGAGGCTTTCTGCTCCCGTAAAGATTTTACAGCCTTGGAAACCCTGTACAGGGTCGCTATGAGTCGGAACTGACTTCATGGCACATAACAACAACAATAAGCTGCAAAGTAAGTAGATCCTTGTCAGGTTAATACTCATAATGGTGTTAAAATCAAAGTTTAGAATCTACATTAGCACTTCCATTTAAAATAACATGCATTAAGCTTGTTGTTGTTGTTGTTAAGTGCCGTCGAGTCAGTTCCGACCCATAGCGACCCTGTACAGGGTTTCCAAGGGTGTAAATCTTTATGGGAGTAGAAAGCCTCATCTTTCTCCCGTGGAGCGGCTGGTAATTTCGAACCGCTGACCTTAAGGTTCACAGCCCGATTACTTTTATATTATAAAATATTTTAGAGTTGGCTTAAGTACCTTAGATTGTAGTTCATCTGGATTCTTTGCTTCATCCTCTCTCTCTTCTGGTCTCTGATCCCTTTTCCTTTAATTCATTAATTTTGTCATAAGGCATTTTTTTTTTGTATATGACATTTATTAAAAGGAACATGGCGTAATAATTAGAGTGTTTGTTCTGAAATCCTTCTATAAAACCCCTTCCATCCCTTCCGTTGATGTTAGAACTCCAGGCCTAGCTCAGCACCCACTGGCCCGTGAAGCCTGCTTAGCTCCTGTCAAGCAGTCCCAGATGACTTTGACTTGTGTCACTTTCATGTGCATTTATCTTAGACTAATGCTGTGGCCCTCTCTGTATCCTGTTCTCTTTACGCAAGAGCAGCTCATTCTTTATGCATTTCCCAAATGCGCTCATCAGGTTAGAGACAGATCTGAATGCACACAGGAGAGTGAATGCTGTTTTACCTTACTTTTTACATACCATGGAACAAAATGCTGTTGTTGTGAAGTGGCATCGTGTTGCTTCTGACCCATAGTGACCCTGTATAGTGTTTCTGAGGAGCAGCTGGTGAGGTTGAACCACTGACCCTACTCTATGTTGTTGTTAAGTGCCGTCAAATCGATTCCGACCCATAGCAACCCTGAACAGGGTTTCCGAGGCTGCAAATCTTTATGGGAGTAGAAATCCTCATCTTTCTCCCGCGGAACAGCTGGTAGTTTCGAACTGCTGATATTGCGGTTTGCAGCATGATTTGTAACCACTATGCTACCAGAGACCCTACTCTATAAGTGGTTTTAAAGATAATCATTAACAAAACTTTCAAATATGATCAAAAATTAAATTGACATTCAAAAATTTAAAATTTAAATGGTAAAATAAGCAATGTTGTTGAAACTGATGTTCTCCCATGTAAACTATCACAATTCACAATAAAAACTTAAAAAAAAAAAAGTTAACAAAGTTGTCATGGAAACTCTCTAACTGCAAATCATACCAACTACTTCTCCCACAGCACACTCCTATCAGCTGGGTTTGATGACTCGCTGTAGTGGTCACACACAGCTCAGACTCCATATTCACAGGTACAGAATTTATCAGGGAAGTTAGCAGGGTACGTAAAGTTACCTTAGAAGTGCTTAGGGCACACTTGTTCTTGTTGGAACAGCCTCTCCTCTGCCCTGCCCAGAGGCAGACCTCTTCCTGCCTGGGTCATGTTACAAAGCTCTTTTGTTGTTGCTGTTGTTCTGTATAGGGTTTCTGAGGAGCAGCTGGTGAGTTTGAACAGCCAACCTTGTAGTTCAAACTGACTGCAGTCCAGCGTATTAATCTACAGTGCCCCACCAGGCCTCAAAGCTCTTTTAGGGCTGCTGGTAAATGCTCACAGGCCATATCACTTCACCATAAACCTCAGTCTGAAGGTGCTCGGCTGTAACCCCATGGGTCAGCAAACCTATCTCCCCCAGCTAAGTGCCTGAGGGCACCTCACTGTATAAGCCTATCTCCTGCCCAGAAGTCACTCAGCTTTGCTTGCTCCATGGTCTGGGAAGCCCACTACTCTGTCTCATGTTCTAGCTCTTGATTCTGCTGCTGCTGCTCCTCTGGTGTAAAAGATTTCTATCCATCAGCTGAGGAGGTTCAGTGCTCAGAGGTCTTAGGGTCCAAATGGTGCACTCCACTCCTGGTTCTTCTTTCTTGGTGGCAGTGAAACCCCCCTTGTGTCTGAAATGGTTTGTTTAATACACGTTAAGAGTTCCAGGTTTTTACAGTCACAGTTAACCCTGTTAACTACTTACAACTGAATCATATAATCCTGTTAGCATCTTCTCCCACCTTCCTTTACCCACATCCATCAGGGTAAATGTGTAATTTGGTGGGAGTTAGACTGTGGCTAGAAAAGATGTCAGACAATTCACTACACCACAATAAGAAATGCAAAAATTTAACATGTGTAATCAATTTCCTTTTCAGTTCTCAATGAAATTCATAGATTGCCTTGGTTTTTAGGAATATCCAATCAAAATAGCTCTTCTAACCAAGTAATAGTATCTGGAGCTCTTGTTGAGTAGTAGATTATGGACTGGGCTGATAACTGCAGTTCAAATCTACCAGTTGCTCCCTGGAAGAAAGATGAGGCTTTCCTCCCATAAAGATTGGAAACCCCATACAGGGTCACTATGAGTCAGAACCAACTCCACAGCACACAACCAACACAACCACCAATACTAAGTATACAGTTGCTTCTAATTCTTGCATTTCTAAATATCACAAAAGTTTGCTTGAAAGATGAATAATTTAAAAAAAAAGTCAGACTGATTCAAAACCAAGATTGTTGTGTTAAAAGTGAAATGATGTATACCAGAAAAATCTGTAATAGTGTGTCTAATTACTTATATTTCATCCTGTTTCTTCTTTCCATACCAAATCTCCGTATACGCTGTGCTGTGGAGAATGGCATGATGGGGAATGTCAGGCTGCCTCTATTAGGTTATGACAGTTTGCGTCAGGATTAGACCAAGCTGTTCAGCTGGCTTGGGTCATTTTCCATAACTTTCATTTTGTAAAACAGTTTTAGTTTTGTAGTAAAGTTAATTAATCCAGAACTGGGGCTATGAATTTTAAGGAGGAAGACCACAGAGATAAAGCGTCTTTTTCATCACACTGTATCAGGGTATATGCTATTGGCATAACTTGTCATTCTTGATAAGAGCCTTGATCACCTGGCTGAGTCAGGCCTAAGTACAGTAGATGTACACTTTTATCTCTCTCCCCCTTTCCATAGCAGATCTTTAGAAGGAAGTCATTATGTTTAGCCCACTTAAACAATGAGGCGTTGTGCTCCAGCTCCTTCTAAATTATTTGGAATTCTTCTGCACTGGAGATTTGTCTTTTCTCCTGGACTTATTTATTTATTCAATTATTGTTATCAGCATGGACTGATGGGTATACATTTTATGTTTTGGTTTATACTCTAATATTACTTTATTTATTTTGTTGCTTAAATTGTTCCAGATTTTTTTTATTGGGAGCTCTTTCAGTTTGTTCCCGAATCCTTTTGATATGACCCTTCATTGTAGGTTTACTATTATTATTAATTTAGTGCTTCCGTACTTTTTGGCACTACAAAATGTTCCAGGATTACCTTCTATTAGTTCTTGCTCCAGCATGTATGTATATGCACATATATGTGTGTAGGTATGTTGTTGTTGCTAAGTGCCATCCAGTCAGTTCCTACTCATGTTGTTGTTGTGTGCCGTGGAGTCGGTTCCGACTCATAGTAACCCTGTACAGGGTTTCCGAGGCTGTAAATCTTTACGGGAGCAGAAAGCCTCATCTTTCTTCCTCAGAACAGTTGGTGGTTTCAAACTGCTGACCCTGAGGTTCGCAGCCCGATTTGTAACCACTACGCTACCAGAGCTCCTTAGCTCCTACTCATAGCCACCCTATATAGGGTTTCTGAGGAGCTGCTGATGAGCTTGAACCACCAACTTTGAGGTTCAAACCAACTTTGCAGTCCAACACATTAACCCACAGCACCACACCAGGGCTCCTGTGTACATGTATATATGAAATATATAGTCAAATGTGTGGTATTATAGGATGAACAATGGATTGCTAGCCACAAGGTTGGCAGTTCAAGTCCACCGGCTTCTCTGTGGGAGAAAGATGAGGCTTTCTGCTCCTGAAAAGATTTATAGCCTAGAAATCCCCATACAGTGTCCCTGTGAGTTAGAACTGACTCCATGACACTTAACAACAAGAACTCTCTCTCTCTCTCTCTCTCTCTCTCTCTCTCTCT
>NW_006408633.1:10079687-10085549 GCF_000296735.1 Chrysochloris asiatica
TTTCTGCTCCCGTAAAGATTTACAGCCTTGGAAACCCTGTACAGGGTCACTATGGGTCGGAACCGACTCGACGGCACTTAACAACAACAACAACATAATTATACCTGTCATTACTAATGTAACCCCTTTGGGTTCTGCCTAGCTTCTGCTCATCCCATTTTTATATCTCACTTCTTTACAAAGTGAGAGACCTGGTTCCTAACAATGTCAACATACTTACTCATTTACTTAACCCTATAGCATACAAACAAAAACAAAAACAATTTCAGGATTTCTGCACTCATACCACTATGAATATCAAGCCTGCCAAAAATATTCAAGATTTGCTCATAGTTCTGTTTTCCTAAACCGAGGGCATTTATTCAAAGCAGTGCATTCTAAAGTGACTTGGATTAGTTATTTCCCAGTGTGCCCCACCTCCAATGTGGTTCTGCTTTTTTTTTTTTATTAGAGTTGGGATCATTTATTTCTGTTTGCATTCAACTTTAGAGTTCTCCCCTCTGTGTTTGACTTAATTGTATTAAACATATGCATCATTAACATTCTTCTAAGCGTCAGAATATGCAAAAAGTTGCGCTCATTTCTAATATCCTACTTTTCATCCAGTTTGTATTTTCTCCACCTCACCCCTCACCCCCTTTGCAGGCAACCAGTTTCACTGTTTTCTACGTTGTTCTTCCTGTGTTTCCTTTTGCAGAAACAAGCTGAGAAAAGTATGGTTTGTTTGCTCTTCTTTTTTGCACAAAATCGCGCATATTATGAAGGACTTCAAAAAATTCTTGGAAAAATGAATTAGAAAGATAATGGATTTTTTCCCGTGAACACTTTGAAGTCCCTCCCACTACTACATATTGTTCCGCATTCTTTTTTCACTTAATGTATGAAAAAAAATCATTATATACTACTTTAATCGTAAAATATCTGATAAACGTAGAGTTTATATGTAGGGGTGGCATCAGGAATCAATCAATTGTATAATTTTTCCAAATGGCTGTCTAGTTGTCCCAATACTTCTGTTTTTTGTTTTTAAGCCTTGTATCATACATGAATTTCTACCTGTGGTTGGGTCTCTTTCTTGGACTTTCTGGTTTTTTGGGGGAGTCTCTCTGTTGTTCTGTTGTGTTCTATTTCAGTTCTAGAGACTGACTTGTAATATTTGATCTGATTATTCTCTTCCCCACAGCTCTTTTCATTTTTTTTTTTCTCTAGATGTTTTTGTGTGGTTATGTTTTCATATGAGCTTTAGTTTTTAGTCTAGTTTATTTAGTTATTTCCAGAAAGAACAAAAAAAGCTTATTGGGATTTCACAAAATTTACAAATTAAATTGAGAACATGATGGTGTTGTGATGTCCTAAGGGATGTCTTTCAATTTGTTCAAGTTTGCATTTGGGTTTCTCAGGTGTGCTTTATAATGTTGTTTATATATGTTTTAAGCTATTTTTAAAAAAAGTTTATTCCTAAATATTCATATTTTTTGTTGTTATTGAAAATGGGGTTTTCACCACTATACCCTCTACCTTCAACTGATGTTTTAAAAATGTCTGTTTAACAGCACTGATTAATAATTTTTCCCCCATTCTAACCGGCTATCTCAGCATAGCTAGACTGTGTGTTATGCACTAAAGATATTTCTTCCATGAGTAACTTCCTCTATGTCAGTAGATAAGTTTAAAACTTTACACATGTGCTGTGCACTAGAATCCGCAGGAGCCCCTCACTGTCCAGAATGTGAAAGGTCAGCTAGTATCAAACGGTCTCTGAAATACCAGTCTCTGAAAGCTGCTCTTTGATTCATGGGACAGGAATGCTGTCACAGGGCTCAAAGAACCGAATAGACCCAGGTCCCCTTATCAGTTCATCAGCATATAACGTCTGTAAATTGCTTTATCTGCAGCATACAAGTATCTTGTGCAGCCCCATGAAGCCATTTCTCCTGAGTTTTTGAAAGTCAATCCTTTTTATAATGCATGAGAGGGGAAATGTGTTAAGTACTTTACCATATAGAAAATATTGGTAAGTCCCTTACCATGGACACTGCAGGACTTCAGTATAAACTTTGTTTGACATTTTTCTGTCTCCACTGAGGCATTTGAAGTTCTGCCAGAAGGAGCTCTGTCTTTTCTATACTTAATCTTACAGCTGTGAGTTACAGGATTCATTTGGAAACACAGTTTGAGCATGATGGTAATTATTTATGTTAAAGTTATGAATCTCTGCATACTCATGCTGTTGTTGTTGTTCTTAGATACCATTGAGTTGGTACTGGCTCATAACAATCCTGTGCACCACAGAATGAAACTCTGCCTGATCCTGGGCCAACCTCACAATTGTTGCCACGCTGGAGCCCATTGTTGCTGCCACTTAGCCAACCCATCTTTCTGGGGTCTTCCTCTTTTTCTCTGACCCTCCACCCTAACAAACATGATGTCCTTCTCCAGTGACTAGTCCCTCCTGACAATATGTCCGAAGTATGAGAGATGAAATTTGGCCATCCTGGCCTCCAAGGAGCACTCTGGCTGTACCTCTTCCAGCACAGATATGTTGGTTCTTTTGGCAGCCCATGGCATAGTCATCATAGTTTAATGAAAACTTGCAAACAATTTTTTTAATAGTCAGTGTTAACATTGGTACCGTTTCTACTAGCACACAGAAAGTGAAGCAGTTTTTCAGAAGAGAATCATTTTTAGTAAAACCAGAAAGTGGACTCTGTAATCTTTGAAACACCTTGGGTTGGGAATGAGGTCATGTGTTATTCCACAGGGAACCTTGTGTGTCTGTTCATTTAAGCCCCATCCGTTCATCCCTCATCCAGATCTTACCCTTACAGTATGCTTTGTCAGGCTATAAAAGCATCAATTTAATAATAAGATTTTATACTGTAATCCTAATGCACTCTCAATGCCTGATTTAATCAAGACAATTACATATTGCTAGCAACCACCAAGTCAGGAGTTCAAACCCACTGGCTACTCTTGGAAACACTATATAGGGTCACTATGGGTTAGAGCCGACTCAACAGCATACAATATCAACAAAGCATAGATGAAAAATGTTTATTATGGTTGAATAGATAATCAGATTAAGAAACAGTTTCTGTCTCCCTCCATACATTCACTCATGTGTACATGCACTCATGTGTACATGCACATTTGTTTATTTTTATAAGGAAACCAGAAATTTCATGGAAAAATGGAATTAAAAGGTAATAGAGGCAGTAGAGGAGATTCATGATTGAAAGAAAGCTGAGAAAAAAGCAAACTGTTTGGCTTTTTGAGTTTTGGAGTCAATCAACACAAGGCTCAAAGACTTGGAGTCGACATCGTGGGTGAGACCAAATGGCAAGACCAAGCAGGGGAGCAGAAACACCACAGAAAAATGTCACGGGAACCTTGGAGCAAAGGTGGACACTACACTTTGTCGGTTTTGCTTTGTTCTGATTTTCCTTTAGTTTTTTGGTATCTGATCATTGACCACCACCCCCCCCTACTGTTTTGTACACCGCCATTCTGGTGACTAGAGGGGGTGCCTGAGCGAGTGGACACCCCCCACCCTCACCACTGGTGGGTTCTTCTGCCATGCATGCGCACAGATACTCAGCCCAAGAGCAGGCCCTGAACTTTTTTTTTTTTTTTTTCTTTTTAATATGGGAAAGGCCAGGAGAGGGCTGTAGAGAGGGAAAGAGAATTTAAAAACAAAACAGGCTGAAAATTAAATTAAAGCCTGAGGTATAGCATAACAACCAACAGTGCCATGTTGAAATCTCTCAGGCAGCTTTGAAAGCAAGATGCTGAAGAGAGGACATTAAAGTTATACTCATATTAGGCTACAGAATATTTTTTTTTTTTCCTTCTCTCCCTCCGCTCCCTTTTCTATGATTATAGATTACAGTATTCAGTCTAGTTTTGTTTTATTGTTGTTGTTTGTTTTTTTACTGGTGCTGTTTTGCAGTTTTATGCTCCCCCTTCTACCTTTGGGGGACTATTTCCCTCCCTATATTACCCAAGAAGAGACATCAACTGCTGCCATATAGCCAAGCTACAATCATACTCTATAAAACACCAAAACCCAGGCAAGAACCAATACCAACTGCCATGTACCAGGGAGGCATACAACACCTATGAAAGTTACTCTGAGTTAAGCAATAAGAAAAGTGAAAAGGGAAGCCCACATCCTGATCACATCTCCCTGGAAGCAATCAGAAAGCATAAAAAAATAACAAAATACATACTCAATTAAGTATTAAGGCCACAGATAAACACTAAACATGTCCAAGAAGCAAAAGCAGATGACCATATCAGCAAATGTCCAGAAACAAGATAAAATGTCTAAGACAAATGACCTAGAGGTAGACCTGGACTCCATTCTGGAAGGAGGGCAGGTCTTGGAAATGCCTGAGAAGGAATTCAGAAAAATGGTTATAAAATGTTTCAAAACACTACAGTGGAGTTGAGAAAAATAAGGAAGAAATCAGGAAAGTGCTACAGGAACAATCAAGTAAGATAGATACAGCATTGCAAACAATTCAAAACCTACAAAAGGGGTCCAAATGATCAATAATAGAATATCAGAAATAGACAATACTCTGAAAGGCCAAAGGAGTAGAATAGAAGAGATGGAAGGCAGAACCAGTGAGCTGGAAGACAAATCTCTCAATACCACTAAGATAGAAGAGCAACAGCAAAAAGGATACAAAAATATGAAGAAGATCTAAAATTCATGTTGGACAGCATGAAGAGGAATAACTGAAGAATTATCGGCATTCCAGAACAAGAAGAATCACACAAGTCCACAGAAGAAGTAGTTGAACTGCTGGAAGAAAATTTCTCTAACATCCTGAAAAGTGAAAAGATAAACAATGAACCCCAGGAACGATAGACCCCAAAAGAAAATCACTGAGACATATCATAGTCAAGCTCTCCAAAATCAAAGATAAGGAGACACTCCTGAAAGCAGCTAGGGAAAACAGAAGTGTTACCTACAAAGACAAGCAAGTTAGATTGTCTCTCAGCAGAAACCATGCAAGCAAGAAGGCAATGGGAAGACATATATAAAACCCTGAAAGAAAAAAATTGCCAACCAAGAATCCTTTATTTAGCAAAGCTATCAATCAAATTCAATGGTGTCATCAAAACATTCCAGAATAAACAGAAGCTATGGGATTTTGCCAAAGCCAACCCTGTGCTACAAAACATCCTAAGGGGAGTTCTGTGGACTAAGAACCAACAAGAACAGACAACAATTGGAGATTGACATACGTGGCAGCACCTCCCAGAATTAAATTGACAGAAGGAAGAGTTGAGAAAAGAACAAAACTATAAGAACAAACTTAGAGAATCTGGAAGGTCAGTCTATGCTCAAAACAAGTACAATGTAAAAGAAGGTAAGCATGTAGGAATCTATATCCAGATTGTGAGAAGGTCAGGTAGATTACAGGATAAAATAGACTGCACTAAATGGAGAGAAAAGTTAATGGACTATAAGGCAACCTCAAAGAAAATTATCACCATAACATACATAGAAAATGAAAATACAAGAAGAATATGGAAACATTAAAACTATGAGGAAACTCACAAGAAAGAACACAAAAAGCACGAACTCAACAAAGGAAGACACACAGAACAAAGCAGCAACACCACAAAAAAAACCAAACATAATGGCAGCAATGAATCCACACGTATCGACAATTACACTGAATGTAAATGGATTAAATGCACCTGTTAAGAGACGGAGAGTGGCAGAAGGGATAAGAAAACAAGATCCTTCAATATGCTGTCTGCAAGAGACACAGCTCACACACAGATACAAAAACAGATTAAAAGTCAAAGGATGATAACAAATATACCAAGCTAATTGCAATAAAA
>NW_006408633.1:10087067-10265872 GCF_000296735.1 Chrysochloris asiatica
CAGCTGCTCCGCGGGAGAAAGATGAGGCTTTCTACTCCCGTAAAGATTTACACCCTCGGAAACCCTGTACAGGGTCGCTATGGGTCGGACCCGACTCGACAGCACTTAACAACAACAACAACAAACCCTATACAGGGGTTGGTATGACTGAGAACTGACTCCATGGCACCTAACAGTAACATAGTCATGTACTTCAGAGGGTGTCTCTTCACCTAAGAATCCTCACATCTGCCCCTGTTATGTTACAGCTCACCAAACCAGTATTTATGAAAGATGTAGTCACAGATTCTGAAGGGAATTTAGGTGTTCTAAATTTAAACTGTTGGAAGTTGAATTAAACTGCCATTTTATGCCAATTTAAACAATAAGTGATTATTAATTTTATTTAGCAATCAAATTTATGCGGGTATCCCCTGGAAATTATATAAATACTTTATAAAGTATTTCCCAGCATATATATATTATTGGAAGACCCATCAGAAACAGTGTACACTGCAGGGATTTTTTTTTTTTTTTTTCAGATTTTTAACGTTGAACCTCTTGTTAATATTAATTTTGGAATTAATTCTCCTCTTTAGGGAAGGGTATGTCAGTTTTATTCTTTTATCTGTTATCCTTTTTTCCCCTATATGCTAAAAGAAAATTCTTTACCCTTCTATCTCAGTTCCCTTCTATCTCAGAAAAGCTCACAGGACCCTTCCCACCCATTACTAATATCTCTTTTACTCTGGATCTCCTAACTCTCTCCTCTCCTCTTTCAACATTTACCAGAACCATAGCTTCCTTTATTACTTTCTTGAATTGAAACTTTACAAATGTCTAGGCTGTCTCTCTCATCTATGAATGACTATAATTGTGTATTGTAATATAAGATGATATAACATCATCCCATATTAAACAGTATGGCATAACAGTAGTAAGAGTATGGTTTCAGGTCACATGATGAATCTGTGATCGGAGGTACAGTCGTGAAGATTAGAGCTTCTGTGTTTAGGCAGACCTGACTCTAAGTCCCTGATCCTGGACTAAGGCTCATCTCTTAACCTGCACTTCAATGATCTTCTCTGTTAAATGGGAATAGTAATGGCAGTTTATCCCACTGATTTGATGATTGATTAGATGCTCAAAGGAGCATCTATCCCATTGATTAGATGCTCAAAGGAGATAACACATATAAAAGCTCTGAATGTTGTGCATGGCACATCAGTGCTCCCTAAATATTAGCTGTTAGTTGTATGCTTCATGAGGACAGGAACTTGGTCTATATCCCCAACACCTGAAACAGTGTTCATGTTAGGTTCTCCACCAAGATTTGTTGATTAGGTGAATGAACGGCTATCCGAGATACCACTTTGGAATACTATAGCCTCAGTCACTATTCTCTCCTATCCCAAGCCCCATACCACAGGCATTTCCATTCTGGTATGTTGCTTTCCTATCTGGATCTTATGATCCTTTCCCACATTCTTATTTCACACATAGTCGAGTAAGCAGCAAGGTTCTAGGAATACAGAGTGAAGGAGAACTTGCTCTCAAGGAGCTTTGTGTCTTATGAGGAAACACAAACAGATTCAGTTGCTTCCTGAATAGGTGTCCCTTGTTGGGTAACTTTCCTTCTGCGTTCTAGTCACTTGTAGCATTTTCAATTAGTTTATCATGCATATTTTCTAATAATTATGCCACATATGATTTGCATCCAACAGAAAATCCAGCAGTTTCTGGAGAAATGTTTGTTTTCGAATTCTTATTTTTTGCTTTGTTGCCAAAATAGTTTTCACTTGTTATCCTCTTTCTGACCGGCTTGCTGTAGACTTGCAGATACAGTGCAGCAGATGGCTGGGAAGAGTGTTTCGCAATGTCCCTTGGGCCTACTGAAATCCTTTTTGCCACCCAGAAGTCACAGTTCCTGACAAACCTTCAAAGCTTCTGCAGCTTGTTTTCCATTACAAAACTATACACTGCTCGAAGACACCAGAGCATATTTCATTATTACCAAAGCCAAGTCCAGGCTCTTGTTCTCTGTAGATGCAGCAGATATATCATACGTATTGGCACAAATGTCTTTAAATTTCATTTTCTTTTAATGGTTGAGAATGTTTTGAAATGTAACAGGGGAACTATGTTTCTTCAACATTACTTCTTTAGAAATGATGTCAAGCAGAGATGTTCTATGAATTAATAACGTTAGCATTTAGTCCAGATATAGGTTCTAAAACTAATTTATAAACATGGAAATTTTGCAAGCAGATGGGCCATCTGCAGATGGTCCTAACTTCGGTCCATTGGTAAATAATTGCTCAGAATTATTTTGATGTATTGTCAAGTATCTGGTCTAACTTGAATAGAAAAATATATTCTTTTATAATAGATGTCTTATGATCAGATGGATTTGGTATCTGTAGATTATGGGATTTTTGAATTTCCTATTTTATAACTGTAGAATTTGTAACTATAGAATTAGTGGTGGTGGTGTGCCATGGAGTTGGTTCTGACTCATAGCCACCCTGTAGAGAATTTCCGAGGCTGTAAATCTTTACAGGAGCAGAAAGCCTCATCTTTCTCCCGCAGAAACGCTGGTAATTTCAAACTGCTGACCTTGAGAATAGCAGCCTGACTCTTAACCACTACGATACCAGAGCTTTACCTAAGCAAGGCAATTAGACTGTTTTTGTGCCCATTTAGGAACTGTAAGTTATCTCTTATTCAGTAGTTATTTTGTTAAAAGACGTAAGTGCAAAAAATAAAAGTAAACTAAACTAACACCCTGCATTCTAATTTTAGTTACTATTCTCAAAGTGACAAAATTTCATCAAGAATTATTTGGTTAAAATATTCAGTATAATTGAGCTATCACTTAAATGAAAAGCTTTTGTGCCTCAAAGGGTGCTATCAAGAATCATGATGATAGAGAAATATAATAACCATCCAGAGTTCAGACTTTCCCCCCAACATTTTATTAAAAGTAAAAATGCTGTGCATATTAATTGCTCGTAATAACAAATAATTCCTCCCCCCAAAAAAGACAAATTATTCAAAACTCACCTAAACTTTGTTGACACCCCTCCCACACTAAGATAATTTGCCTGGAGTTCTGTTGTAAGGGAGGTAGATTTAACAAGCATGCATTGTATTCACAGGGCATTAGAAGGTGAATGATTGTGGTTTCCAATAAGCAACTAAAATAATGTTGTGGATATCCCCTGAAGCTAAAACCATTGCATATTTGCCCTGTTTCTCTAAGATACACATTTCTTTCCAGTTTTAAAGTGTCTCAGATGTACTTTGCTTTTAATGCTGTCTTGTCTTTGATGAAATATGGTAGTTTTTGCATTTTGTGTGTGTTTGCTTTTAATGACTTTCTAGAGTGGTTAGCCATACAAGATTAACTTTTCTATTCCCTAAAGGGCTATTTATATTAAAATATCATTGACAGTGTATCCCCAGAAGTATGTTTATTTTGAGGCTTTGAAACTCAGTTGTTGACATATCTCTTAATTGAATAAAAAAAGTAGTTCTCAGAGGTTAAATGAAGGCTTCCCACACCCCCTCCTTGTCTTTCTTGTATTGCAAATATTAAGAATGATTACCCTCCTCCATTTCTTTATGGACCAGAAAGAAAAGGGCTCCTCAGTGTATCCTACTTTCTTATTCCCTTTTGTAACTTTGGGCCATTTAAGTGGAAACAAAAAAATAAGGTTATTTGAAAAGTTG
The DNA here is from genome assembly GCF_000296735.1 of Chrysochloris asiatica. Taxonomy (NCBI): domain Eukaryota; kingdom Metazoa; phylum Chordata; class Mammalia; order Afrosoricida; family Chrysochloridae; genus Chrysochloris; species Chrysochloris asiatica. The sequence continues at coordinate 10,090,779 of NW_006408633.1, forward strand.
TGTTTCACATATGATTTTTTTGTTTGCAACTTTGAGTACAAAGTATAATGTCTATATTTTAGAGACTAATTTGTTGTGGTTTTTATTTTAAATTGTACAAGAACAATTTAAAATAAAATTTTAGCATAAAATTCTGTAATGCAAGAATATTAAAGTTTTGTCCAAGTACCTAAGACCTTTGGAACCAAAGGCCTTGGATTCCTCAGTGGAGAGTGAGAAGGTATTAATAATCCATAGTTCATGAAATGTTTGTTTTGCCCCTAAACAAAGAGTAAACCTGGTAATCACAAATGATGATACTGCTCCAAAGTCTCAAGATGAGATGATAATTCAGAATATACTCAAGTTAAGGCGCAATTGTCAAGGAGAGTGGAGAGGGGAGGAGGGTATTTTCATTATTAGAACACTTGGATCTGTATGGCGGCATCCTTTTACAAAGGTAAAATTTCATTGGAATTTCTGTTAAACAAATATATTAATCCTAACCATCTGTCTACATGTGCTATGTAAAAAGAATCTGTAACTATTCCCACAGTGAGGAAATGAGTTTCTTTATCCGTATATTAAAATCTCTGTTTATATCTTATTATGTGTCTTTTCTGTATAGCACTGATATGTATCTGTATATGCCACATGGCCATCAAACAGCCCCTAGGGTCTTATCTCAGTGGTGATTTGTAATAGGCAGAGTGACTTTCTCATGCTCTTGGTTAAGGATTTGAAATTGGATCCTAGTTTTATGTCTATAAAGCACAGTATAAGGATCTCTGGTAGCGTAGTGGTTACGAATCGGGCTGCACACCGCAAGGTAGGCTGTTCGAAACTACCGGCTGTTCTGTGGAAGAAAGATGAAGCTTTCTGCTCTCATAAAGATTTACAGCCCCAGAAACCCTGTGCAGGGTTGCTGTGAGTTGGAACCGACTCCAAGGCACATAACCACCACCACCAAAGCACAGTTTAAGGGGTAGGGAACTTAGTAAGATTCTAATACCACTTGTGTCAGGAGCTATATAAAGAATGGTAATTACTGGGTCCTTTGGATAAATTTTACTTTTCAATTTAGATTACTATAGTTGCAAAAAAAAGTGAAAAACAAAACCAAGCAAGCCCTTTTTGGGCACTTGAATGACCACATGCACTGGACAGTCTTTCTCTTCCTTCTTTCTTCCCAACACTTCTTCAACCAATCCTGATGTGGAGACAGCCACAAGAAACCAAATTGATTCTGAGTCCTAATTCTCCCTAGCTCTCTTGGCTGAGACATTACAGCTAGTGATGGCTGTTGTTGTTAAATGCTGTCGAGTCAGTTCTGACTCATAGCAACCCTGTATAGGATTTCTGAGGACTGGCTGGTGAGTTTGAACCACCTACCTTGCAGTTCAAACCAACCTTGCAGTCTAGTGCATTAACCTGCAGCGCCACATGGTCTAATTGTCAGATATCCCAAGAAAAGGTCACTGCAGACCTAAGGTAACTCTGAATTGTTGCTTGATTCACAACTCATGCTGAGTATAATCTTAATCCAGTGGGTTCTAATAAAAGAAGAGTCTGTAGCCATTTGGCAGATTGTTTCATTTTATTAAAGCAATAGAGCCTTATGAATAAGACTATAGATACTGGAGTCAGATGACATTGATTCGAATTCTGATTCCACCATTTACTAGCTGTGTGGGCTTGACCAGGTTACTTACCCTTTCTGTACCTTTATCTGTAATGTGGGGCTAGCTATAGCACTGGCATCATAAGTAAGCATAACTGCTTACAACATTGCCAGCACAAAGGCCCAAGCAAATGCATCCTGATTTGCTGTATAAGGTAGGACTTACAATCTGGAGCTGATTGCTACAAACAAGCGCAAAAATGCACAGAGTAAAAGTGGAAAACTTGGAGTATTTTCTCCCACAAACAAAAAATAAGAAACTTAAAAAAATTGGAAGACCTGACTGATCTTCAGAGATAAACATGTGAACAATCTTTCTTCTGTTCATCTCTCTTTCTCTGTCTGTGCACCTCCACTCTGGTGACTAGATGGTGTATCTGAGTGAGTGGATGCACCTCCCCCCGGATCTGCTCAGCAAAGACCATTGGGCTCAGAATTGAAGAAGGGGGAAGAGTCAACAATAACAACTTAAAACAGCTCTGGCCTGCTGTGAGCTGTTTCTTACTAGGAGAAGCACCTGGACTATTTTGCTGTGTTTTTTGGTTTTGGTCCCCCTTTTACCTTGAGGTGGGCTGTTTCTCTTCCTACATTACCCAAGAAGGGACTGCAAAGGTGACTATATAGCCAAGCTAAATGACACCCTATAAAGCCCACCATCTGGGCAAGAGCCAATGATAACTGCTATATACTATATAGATAGCCAACACTTACTAAAATTACTTTGAGTTGAGTAATAGAAGTGCAAAGGGGGGCCTATCTTCTGATCACATCTACCACGAGGCACTTAGAAAGCTTAATAATACAGCAAAATACATTGATCTAATTATTAAAAATACATCTAATTATTGAAAATGCCAAAAAAATAATGGAATATCTCAGTTCAGGTCTAGAAACAAGATAGAGTAGTTGAATCAGATGAGCTAGAGGTAGACCTAGAATTCCCATTAGAAGGAGGGCAGGCTTTGGAAGTGCCTGAGAAGTAATTCAGGAGAATGATAATGAGGTGCATCCAAATGCTCCACAAAGGAGTTGAGAAAAATAAGGAAGAAGTCAGAAAAGTGCTATAGGAACAATCAAATAATATAGAAATAGCATTTGAAATAATTCAAAATCTGCAAAAAGAGGTCCAAATGACTAAAAATAAAAATTATAAATGGACAATATACTGAAAGAGCAAAGGAGTAGAACTGAAGAGATGGAAGCCAGAACCAGTGAGCTGGATGACAAATCTCTTAATACTGCCAAGATAGAAGAGCAAGCAGAAAAAAGGATACAAAAATCTGAAAAAGTTTAAGATTCATGTGGGACAACATGAAGAGGAATAATCTGAATATCAGAGTCTAGGGACAGGAGGGATCTCAGAAGACCACAGAGGAGTTAGTTGAAGAGCTGCTGGAAGAAAATTTCCCTAACATCCTGAAAGATGAGAAGATAAGTATTCAAGAAGCTGAACAAACCACAGAAAGGATAGACCCCAAAAGAAAATCACCAAGACATATAAGAATCAAGGTCTCCAAAATCAAAGACAAGGAGAGAATCTTGAAAGCTAGGGGAAAGAGAATTATCACTTACAAGGCAAGCAAAGCAGATTAAACTCTGATCTCTCTGCAGAAATCATGCAGGCAAGAAGGTACTAACTAGGGAGACCTATATAAAACTCTGAAAAGAAAAAAAACAAAAAAAAAAACCTGCCAACCGAGAATCCTTTAGCCAGAAAAACTGTCAATCAAATATGATGGTGTAATAAAAACATTCCAGGATAACCAAAAGCTAAAGGACTTAGCAAAAAAATTAGTTTGTCTTATTGTCAAAATGAAAAAAATTTTAATTGGTCTTTGTCACAAATTGTTCACTAATAATTGATATGGCCACTTCTTCTCTAAAACAAACATAGGCACTGTAATCATGTGAATTATTTGCTAGGAAAATTGAGAATGGAGGCAATTTAATGTAGTAGGAAGAATATGAACTTGGATGATATAAACACCTAGTTTAAAAGGTGAGCTTAGATAAGTACTTAACTTCTCTGAGCCTCAGTTCCTCTTTAGAAAAATGAGACTAATAAAACAGTTGATCCACCAAAGTACAAGAAAAATGATGGGGCTCCCCTCCTTAAAACTTTAAAAAATTTAATGAATAACTAGTTCCTTCTGTTGACCGTATGAAGGATAAAGAAAAATCAAAAAATATATTAAGATGGTTCCAGTGGTGCTAATGGTGATTTTATGATGTTGTTGTTGTTGTTAGGTGTCATCGAGTCATTCCCAACTCATAATGACTGTATGCACCACAGAAAGCAACATTGCCCGGTCCTGGACCAATCTCACAATCCTTGCTACACTTGAGCCCATTTATGCCGCTACCATGCCAATCCATCTTGTTGGTAGTATTCTTTTTCTCCAACCCTCCACTTTATCAAATATGATATCCTTCTCCAGTGACTAATTCCTCCTGACAATATGTCCCAACTATGAGAGACAAAGTCTAGCCAATCATTTTGGCTTCCACACTGGCTGTACTTCTTCCAACACATCCATTTGTTCTTTTGGCAGTCCATGGTACTTTCCATATTCTCTTCCAACACCATAACTCATATGCATCAGATCTTCTACTGTCTTCCGTATTCACTGTCTAACTTTTGCATATGTGTATGAGGTTATTGAAAATACCATGGCTTGGTTCAAGCACACCTTAGTCCTTAAACTGACATCTTTGCTCTTGAGCACTTTAAAGAGGTCTTGTGCTACAGATTTGCTGAATGCAGTATGCCATTTGATTTCTTGATTGCTGCTTCCGTGAGTGTTGATGGTTGATGCAAGCAAAATGAAGTGTTTGACAACTTCAGTCTTTTCTCCGTTGACAAGAATGTTGTTTACTGGTCCAGTGGTGAGGATTTTTGTTTTCTTTACATTGAGGTGCAATCCATACCAAAGGCTGTGATCTTTAATCGTCATCAATAAGTATTTTAAGTCCTCTTCTTTCAGCAAACAAGGTTGTTTCATCTGCATATTGCAGGTTGCTAATGAGTCTTCCTCCAATCCTGATGCCACATTTTTCTTCATATATCTCAGCTTCTCGGATTATTTGCTCAGCATACAGGTTGAATAAGAATGGTGAAAGAATACAACCCTGTCTCACACCTTTCCTAATTTTAAACCATTTGATATTTCACTGTTCTGTTTGAATAGCTCCCTCTTGGTCTATGTACAGGTTCCTCATGAGCACAATTAAGTGTTCTGGAATACTCTTATTTTGCAATGCTATCAATAGTTAGTCATGAGCTACACAATTGAAAGCCTTTGCATAGTCAGTAAAGCACAGGTAAACATCTTTCTGGTATTCTCTGCTTTCAGCCAAGATCCATCTGATATCAACAATGATATCCCTCGTTTCACATCCTCTTTTGAATCTGGCTTGCACTTCTGGAAGTTCTCTTTCAGTGTATGATTGCAGTCATTTTGGATTGTCTTTAGTAAAACTTTATTTGCATGGGATATCGCTGGTATTGTCTAATGATTTCCGCATTCCTTTGGATCACCTCTCTTTGGTATGGGCACAAATAAAGATCTGTCCAGTCAGTTTGCCAGGTAGTTGTCTTCCAAATTTGTTGTCATAGATGAGTGAGTGCCTCAAATGCCGCATCATTTTATTGAAGATTTCAATTTGCATTTCATCAATTTCCAGGGCCTTGTTCTTTGCCAATGACTTCAATTCACCTTGGACTTCTTCCTTAAGTATCATTGGCTCTAGATCATATGCTACTTTTTCAAATAGTTGAACATCTGTCATCTCTTTCTGGAACTTTAGCTCTGGTATTCCTTCCATTTTCTTTGATGCTTTCTGCATCATTCAGTGTTTTTCCCACAGAATCCTTCAATACCTCAAGTCAAGGTTTGAATTTTTTCTTCAGTTCCCTCAGCTTGAGAAATGCTGAGCCTATTCTTCCCTTTTGGTTTTCTAACTCCAGGTCTTTGCACATTTTATTATATTATTTGGCTTTGTCTTCTCAAGGTGACCTTTGAAATTTTCTGTTCAGCTCTTCTACCTCCTCAATTCTTCCATTTGCTTTAACATCTCTACACTGGGCAGTAAGTTTCAGAGTCTCTTCTGACGTCCATTTTGATGTTTTTCTTTTCTCTTGTCTCTTAATGATATTTTGAAGAATATGAATATTCTTCCTGTATAATAATCTTGATGTCATCCCACAACTCTTCTGGGCTTTGGCCTTTAGTGTCTAATGCATCAAATCTGTTCTTCAGATGATCTCTAAATTCTGGTGGAATATATTCAAGGTCATATTTTCATTCTAGTGAACTTCTTTTTGTTTTCTTCAACTCCAGTCTGAATTTGTATATGAACAATTGATGATTTGTTCCACAGTCTGCTTTTGGCCTTGTTTTGGCTGATGATATGGAGCTTTTCCACCATCTTTTCCCACAGATGTAGTCAATTTGATTTCTGTGTATTCTATCTGGTGAGGTCCATGTAGATAATCATCTTTTATGGGGTTTAAAAAAGGTATTTTCCATGAAGAATTAATTGATTTCGCAAAATTCTAACATGCAATTTCCAGCATCATTTATTTCACCAAGGCCATGTTTTCCAGCTACTTATCCTTCCTTTTTGTTTCCAACCTTTGCATTCCAATCACCAGTAATTAGCAATACATCTTGATTGCATGTATGATCAATTTCAGACTGAAAAAGTTGATAGAATTATTCAATTTTATCATCACTGGCTTTAGTGGTTGGTGCATAATTTTGAATAATAGTAGTATTAACTCGTCTCCTGTAGGCGCATGGATGTTATCCTATCACAGACAGTGTTGTACCTCATGACTGATCTTGTTTCAATTATGAATGGATGTTTACAGCTGTTTCTCTTCATTTTGAGTTGTCTGATTTTTTGATGCTGTGGGATAAGGCACTGGACGGCAACGTCGATTTGAACTGCTAAGTCAGCAATGCAAATCCATCAGCCAGTCCTTGGAAACCCTATAAAGGTCACTATGAGTCAGAACTGACTCGAAGGCACATAACAACAAATATGCTAGGAGGTTCTGTTGTGATGGTAAAGGATAAACATTGGACTGCTAACCACAAGATCGGAAGTTCAAAGCCATCAGTCTCTTCTCAGAAACCCTACACAGGTTCTTTCTCAGTTAAAACTGACTCAATGACACTTAACAACAACAGTAACAACAACAAGCATGCTGGAACTTAGTTAGCAATGATCACAGTACACCTGGCTGATCCTGGTGAACACAATTTTCATATTTTTTGTTTCAGAATTTTGTCCTGAAAAGTGAGACTTAACAGTTTATCATAAGAAAACTAGTGTATGGTTTAGATGTAAAATCCAGCAAACCTATAATGTTAACTAATTCTATACTGTTCTGCAAATTGCTTATTTGTTGTGGGTTTCATTCTTGATATGGGATGATTAGACTATGTAATTTCCAGAAATAGATGTCAGTAAGTCCAAGAAAGGTAGAAAAACCTTTTAATGCCATAGAGAAGATTGAACATTTATCAAAGCAGAATATGCTAGAGTTTCCCATGATTTGTTCAGAAAACTTGTGAATATGAGAAAAGGAAGAGTAAAAATTAGATCTTAAAACTGAAATGAACACAGTGCCATCAAGTCAATTCCAACTCATAATGACCCAATATGACATTATAGAACTGCCCAATGGGGTTTCCAAGGCTGTAATTTTTATGAGGTCCTGATGTGGTACCATAGGATAAACACTTGACTACTAACCACAAGCTCAACAGTTCAAATTCACCATCCATTCCTTAGAAACCCTATACAGACTCAATAGCACTTAACAACAACAACAGTAGCTATGAAAGCAGACATCTTTCTCCCTTGAGTAGCTAGGGAGTTTGAACTGAAATATTATTAGGTGTCATCAAGCTGATTCCAACTCATAGTGACCCTGTGTAGGGTTTCTAAGGAGTAGCTGGTGGTTTTGAACTGCTGATCTTATAGTTGGCAGTCCAGTGCTTATCCTATAGCACTTCTACCATGGATGGTTAAAAGAACAAACAAATCAATTTTAGAAGAAATACAACCAAGGTGCTTCTTAAAATTGGAAGGATGGCAAGACTTCGGCACGCTTATTATGGACATGTCATCAGGAGAGAGCAAACACTAGACAAGAACATCATGATTGTTAGAGGGTCAGTGAAAACAAGGGAAGCCCTCAATGAAGCATATTGCCGTAATAGCCAAAACTATGGACCCAGACATACCAATGAGTATGAAGATGGTACAGGATCAGACAACTTCTTTTTGGTTTTACATATGCTCACCATGAGTCATAACTGACTCAGTGATAATTAACAACAACAACAGTAATGCTGAAATAACTGCATGTGTAAAACTATTTTTATATTATTTTTACTGTGATACTGTGAGACCTTAGAATGAAAAGGAGTCACGTTTAGGCTGATGGTCTGCATATGTAAACTCTAATGTTCCATTCCCTCAGAGCAAAGGAAAGTTTTTACAGGAGAAGAATACAATGTGAGCTCCCTGGTAATGACATCAGGTTTTAGTATACTGCATCTTGTAGCTGAAGTGTATTCCTAAACTTTCTCTTGGCATGCTTTGAACATCTATCTATAAATCTGCTGCACTTAAGTAAATATAATTACTTTAGTTATTGTATCTAGTTTCTACTGTGTTGCTGAATGTAGAAATAATTTGTTCTCAAAAGCAGGTAAATGGAGAAAAGAAGTTGTTGTTGATAAGTACCGTGGAGTCGGTTCCGACTCATAGTGACCCTAGACAGGATTTCCGAGGCTGTAAATCTTTACGGGAGCAGAATGCCTCATCTTTCTCCCGCGGAACAGCTGGTAGTTTCGAACTGCCGACCGTGAGGTTAGCAGCCTGATTCGTAACCACTACACTACCAGAGCACTAGATAAACCCTAGTTTCACACCCTCTGGACCAGCCCAGAGAAATGCTGCTGAGTTGCTGTAGCACAATGTAAACGTTCATCATGTTTGATTGGTAATTTTATTAAAATGTTTGGAGTTGGTAGGTCTTTGTTTCACTCACAACTTTTTAAATGACTTCTTTTGTCACTGATTGGTTAGTCCTCCTCATTTTTCTCATCATATTTCACTGGCACATTTGCTCCTGACAGTTATGAAGAGGACACAGTGCCAGCCAGATATGAGTGCTCTTTCAGCCCGGCCACGGCTGGGGCGCTGAGGGCTTTTCATCAGTAACCATGAGCTCTTGTCAGTCGTTTTGGCCCTCCTCAGATGGTAACATGCTTCCATAGCAGATGGGTCAGTGTGGGCCTGTCAGTCTCTGTCTTTTGAACTTCCTGTTTGAGGGTATGGTTTTCATCAACCTTGATGCTATAGAGAACACCTACTTTATAAGATTGTGGGGTTTTTTTGTTTTTTTAGCCCACAGAAAATAGCTGGATGTTTTTGTGTGTAGAAGATTCCTTTGGAAAGGCTGCAAAGGGGTGGAGTAACCAGCCCAGATGTCCAAATTCACAGTTGTAATTGTGATTGTGTTTTCCTTGTAATGCCTGTAAATTAAGACTGAGGAGAGTAACTCTTTCTATGCTCAGATTTCATTCAATGCCATTGAAAAATTATACTTTGAGCTGTATAACTGCTTTTCCCTATTTTTTTTTTTTTTGTAAACAGTATTTACACATGTGTCATTTTGCCTACTCACGTCTAAAAATCTTTTGCCAAGAAGGGGTAAAAAACATCTTTTACCTTTACTTTTCAGCATCTTGATCTCATTTTCAGAAGGACAATCCAAATGCAGTGTTTGTGGGGGAGGGGAGAGCAGGGGTCAGAATGCTTGGAATGCTTCTCTCTTTCCACTAATATTTACTGCTGGGGGCTAGCCATGGCTCAGGTAAATTATAGGGACCTGATCAACCTTATTAGACCCATAAAATTAGCTTTATCCAAGCCATAGAAAGTGAATATGTTTCAAAGCTTTCTGGATTTGAGGTAGAAACAGCACATATATCCCTGTCATGTGTGTCTAGAGGAAACATAAGTCTCCTACTTTAAGGAATTCTAATATGTAACACTAGGAGTCCTGGTATGGCGCTGTGGACTAATGCGCTGGACTGCAAAGTCTTTTAAACCACAAGGTGGGTGGTTCAAGCTCACCAGCCGCTCCTTGGAAACCCTATACAGGGTCTCTATGGTTTGGAACTGACTTGACATCACTTAACAACAACAACAAAATATATAACACAAGGTGACACAATGGTTAAGGCACTCAGCTGCTAACTGAAAGACAAGAGATTCAAACCCACCAGCCACTATAAAGGAGAAAGATAAGACTATCTGCTTCCATAAAGATTAAACCAAACAAACGGAACAAGTCAATTCTGACCCATAGTGGCTTGATCAGGTAGAGTAGAACGGCTCTGTATGATTTCCAAGGCTGTAAATCTTGATGGAAGCAGACTGCAACATCTTTCTCCCATGGGCAGCTGGTGGATTTGAAACTTGTGGTGTTAGTAGCTAAGTGATAACTGTACTACAATAGGGTTCCTCTCATAAAGGTTATGTTGTTAGGCCCTGTTGAGTCCATTCCGACTCATAGTCAGTTCTGTATAGGGATTTTCAAGGCTGTAAATCTTTACAGAACCTTTCTACTATAGAGCAGCTGGTGGGTTTGAACCGCTGGCCTTGTGGACAGCAGTCTGGTACTTATCCTACAGTGCCACCAACACTCCTGCTTTGGAAACCATGCAGGGAGGTTCTACTCTATCCTATAGGGCCGCTTAACAATAACAGGTTCAATATGCACAAATATAAAACTTAAAAACATCAAGTAGGTGGTGATTATGCATTCTCCCCCATTTGCAAACCTAGTTTCAGACTATTAGTATGTAACCGTGAGAATCAGGGGCAAACTTTTAAAAGTCAATAGAGATAATACCATTTATTAATGTTTAAGAAAAACTTGGTAGTGAATACTGATGATGGTTGTGCAGCATGATTAATGTAATTGATGTCGCTGAATTGTACTTGTAAAAAAAATGTTGACTTAGCAAGTGTGTTATGTATTACAACAGTAAAAAGGAAATTTAAAAAATAGACTTAGCATGTGCAGTAAAAAATACATAGCATAGTCAGAAAGAAGCAGTCTCAGAAATTTTAAGACCAAATAAATATGAGGAAATATATAATCTAATTAATTAAAATATGATCCACATGTAATTTTTGAAAAAAAAAAAAAAAAAAAATATATATATATATATATGTGTGTGTGTGTGTGTGTGTGTGTGTGTGTGTGTATTCCTCTTTGAATTTCTGCAAACCTCCAGAAAATCACAATCCATCCTGGTATACTCTTAGTGTTGTTCTTGTTGTTAGGTGCCGTCGAGTTGGTACTGACTCATAGTGATCCTACGCACAACATAAAGAAACACTGCCCAGTCCTGTGCCAACCTCACAATTGTTGTCACACTTGAGCCCATTGCCGCTGCCACTGTGCCAGCCCATCTTGTTGGAGGTTTTCCTCTTTTTCTCTGTTGTTTTTGTTCAGGTTTGTCGAGTTGGTTCTGACTCATATCAACCCTGTACAGAGTTCCTGAGGCTGTGAACCTTTGTGGAAGCAGAAAGCATCATCTTTCTCAAACTGCTGAACTTGTGTTTTACAGTCCAGTGCTTATCCTACAGAGCTACTGAGCTCTCTTAGCTTCTCTTAACAGTGGCTTAAACTGGAAAAGAAACTTCTCATGCAAGTAACAGTCCAAGTAAGAATACTCAAAGATTAGATGGCGGCTTCAGGACATTAGGGACCAATTTTCCTTCTGATTTATCGCGTCACCATTCCTAGAATGTTACATTTATTTTCATGGTCCAGAATGGCTCACCACCAGGTCCCAGTCTAGTCAGTGGGAAGAGGAGCAGGAGCAGGAGAAGGCATGCCAATTCCCTTCAGTGTCCACACCTTGCACACTACTAACATTGCCTTCATTCTCCCATGCCCCACAATTTAGTCACATGGACACACATGTACTAAAGGTATTTCCATTTTTATTGCCATTATAAACAGTGATATATTCATATTCTTCTATGTGGACCCAATTCTTATATCATTACTTCTGTAGGCTAGATGCAGAAACAGGGAATTGCTGTCAGCCTGCAGTTTTGTACATTATCAACCAAAACCCTTAAAGAAAATGTTATAGTTGGAGTCAAATTTTAGTTGATAAAGATCTCAAGTTGTCTCTTGGTGGCACTGGGCATGCTCAGCCATCCAGTTTTGATTTTGCTGCTGTACTTTTGTAGCCATTTTTAGACAAGTGTTTGAATGTTTTATTGCATTTGATTCACATATATGAATAATAGTGAACAATGGAAAACTGAAGGTATTGCAGTTAGGTTGCTAATCAAATGTACACGGAAACTGGGGACTTTGTCTTGTTTGGTTGATGCTTTACTCCTGGCACGTAGCAGAGTGTGACACATAGTAAGGTGTAATTGTTGCATGCATGAAAAAAAATGAACAAATGAATTTGCATGGAAGCAAAAATGGAAATTATTAGGAGTACTGAAAGTGGTAAATCTTTAGACTAAATTAGATAACTATTTTTAAACTGACTACCTGGGTGTTCATCTGTGATAGAAAAGAAGAAAATTAAATCAGATATATGCAAAATGATAAAAAGGTGACACCGAACTCTCTGAAACATGTAGTAAGGTCGTGATTGAGAGGGTCTTAACATTATGCATGCAAATAATATTGATAACACTCTAACATGTCAATGATCAGAGTTTACAACTCCATGGCATGTTGGTAGGGATATAACCTGTTACAAGGCAACCTTTTGCACGAAGAGAAGTGACTCAGCTTTTTGTAACAAAATTTTTGAGACGGTAAAGATCATCAGATCGTCTAGAACTACAAAATCTCCATCAAATGTCATTGACAAAGTGGCAGCAACAGTGACCCCCCACTATACCAAGCATGATATCCTTCTCCAGGGATTGGCCCCTCGTGAAAGAATGTCCAAAGTACTAGAGACAAAGTCTCATAATTCCTGCTTCTACAAATCATTCTGGCTGTACTTCTTCTAAGACATATTTTGTTGTTTTTCAGGCAGCCAACTGTATATCTTCAGTATTCCTTGCCAACAGCAAAAATGAAATGCACTGATTCTTCCACAGTCTTCGATGTCCATTGTCCAGCTTTCATATGCATATGTTGTTGTTCTTAACTGCCACCCTGTTGGTTCCAACTTCTAGTGACCCTATACACAACAGAACACAACACAGTCTCGTCCTGTGCCTTCCTAACAAATGAAACGTTTGAGCCCATTGCTGTTACCACTGTATCATTCCATCCCCTTGGGTGTCTTCCTCTTTTCCTTTTGCTGACCCTCCACTTTACCAAGCATGCTAGCCTTCCCTAGGGATTGAACCCTCCTGACATTAATCCAAAGTATGAGACACAAAGTCTTACCATCCCGGCTAGTAAAGGACACTCAGGCGGCACTTCTTTCAACACAGACCTATTTATTCTTGGCAGTCCATGGTGCCTCCAGTATTCTCCTCCAGCACCACAACTCCAATGAATCCATTCTTCTGCAGTTTTCTGTATTCATTGCTCAACTTTTACATGCATGAAAATACTATGGCTTGAGTAAGGCACACATTAATCCTCAAACTATATCTTTGCTCTTGAATACTTTAAAGAGGTCTTGTGTAGCAGATTTGCCCAATGCCATACATCATCTTATTTCTTGATTGTTGCTTCCTTGAACGTTGATTGTGGATCCAAGCAAAATGAAGTCTTCAAAAACGTCAAACTTTTTTCCATTCATCATGCTATTATTTATTGGTGTAGTTGTGAGGATTTTATTTTTCTTTACATTGAGGTGCAATCCATACTGAAGGCTATAGTTTTGTTTTTGTTTTTAATCTTCATCAGCAGGTAGTTGAAGTCCTCTTCACTTTAGCAAGCAAGGTTGTATGTGCAGACCACAGGTTGTTAATGAATCTTCCTCCATTTCTGATGCCACATTCTTCTTCATGTAATCCAACTTCTCAGATTACTTGCTCAGCATATGGATTGAATAAATATGGTGAAAAGATACAACCCTGACACACACCTTTCCTGATTTTAAACCATTCAGTATCTCCTTGTTCTGTTCAAATGACTGCCTCTTGGTCTATGTATGTATAAGTTCCTTTGAGTAAAATTGAATGTCCTGGAATTCCCATTCCAATAGTCAATAAAACACAAGTAAACATCTTTTTTGTATTTTCTGCTTCAATCAAGATCCATCTGATGTCAGCAATGACATCATTTCTTCTATGTCATCTTCTGAATCTGATTTGAATTTTTGACAGCTCCCTATCAATATTAGTAATTGTGAGCAATTGTTTGGGGTTTCCAAAGAACAGCTGGTGGGTTTGAACCACTAACCTTATGATTAGCAGTCCAGTGTTTATCCTACAGTGCTACACCAGGACTACAGTCAATAAGCATAGAGTTAGTCAGTCAATTGTTATGTACACAGCATAGATACCATCTGATAATGAGTGTTCATTATTTTAAGGCGCCTCAGTGGCTCAGTAGTTAAACACTCAGCTGCTAATCTGAAAGTGACACTTGGAACTCACCAGCTGCTCCAGGGGAGAAAGATGCTGTAATCTGCTCTTGTAAAGATTTACAGCCTTGGACACCCTGTGGACCAGTTCGACTCTGTCTCATAGGGTCACCGAGTCAGAATCCACTCAACTGACAACAGGTTTCATTTCATTTGGCTTTGTTCATTACTTTAATTCATCCCTTAAGTCAATCTCTTTCCCCATCACACTGAAGCTGATGATTTCTTTTCATGCATTCCTTTTATGATCTATTACTTAAAAGATTTAAGTAATTAAAAAAATTATCTACACCCTTTTCATCTTTCATCATTTTGGGTAGTAATTAAGAGTCTTTGAGAATTAATTAACTTTTGCCTTTCATAATTAGTTTCATCTCACATTAATGAAGCTTAGTGAGTATTTTTTAAGTTTAATCGAATTTGTGGTTTTAATGCTTTTGCTTTATACAAATCATCTGCTCTTTCTTACTTTTATCCCATTTTTAGTAGTACATATTGAGCAACACATAAAATGTCAAAAATTCTAATTCAATTCATTTCCAAAGTAAACAGCTGATAAAAAAACAAAACTCTAAGAATGTAAACATGTTCAGACATTTCAGTGGTTTTGTTTTTGTTTTTATTGTGCATAGTTGTGCTTATACAGTACATTGTGACTATAAATGATTGTTATTTATTTTATTTAATATCTACTAACAAGTTTGTCTCTTTAGAAAACAATCAGATGTTAGCATACATTGACCAAAAAATACTCTTACTAACTAAATTGTCAAAGTAAAAGTATGTCAGGATTTTTTAAGTATAAAAAAGTGAGCTTCACAGCTGTTAAAGGACCTCTGGTAGTGTAGTGGTTATGAATCAGGCTGCAAACTACAAGGTCAGCAGTTCGAAACTACCAGCTGTTCCACGGGAAAAAGATGAGGCTTTCTGCTCCCGTAAAGATTTACAGCCTTGGAAACCCTGTACAGGGTCGCTATGAGTCGGAACTGACTCCACGGCACACAACAACAACAACAGAGCTGTAAAAAAAAAAAAAAAAAAAAAAAAAAGGTTGACAAATGAAAGATGTATGTAGTATATTGTTAATGTGGAGAGGAAGGTTATAAAACAAGTCTGTAATGTGTTTCTTAAAAATATGTTTCAGAGAGAAAACTGTAACTGTCTGTATGAGCTACCCAACCATTTAATAGTGGCTATCTGATGTGGCGCTGTGGGCTAATGCGTCAGACTGCAAAGTTGGTGGTTCAAGCTCACTAGCTGCTCTTTGGAAACCCTATACAGGGTCGCTATGGGTTGGAATTGACTCAACGGCATTTAACAACAACAGCATCTTTGGATGATGGAATTAAAGGTGATTTTTACTATCTAGAAAATTCCTTATTATGTTGTATGTCTTTTCATAGTATTAGGTTGCATTACTTTTATTAGTAGAGGAAAAGAAATTAACAAGCTTTATTTTATTTTATTTTTTTCATTTTGGAGGAAAATATAAGAAAAGCAATGAACAGAGGTAGCATTCTTTTTTCCTTCCATTACAGAACTGAATTGTTAAAAGAGAAAGAAAGAAAGAAAAGCCGATTAGAAGGTAAAATTGTATGTCTAGTGACTAGTATGATTCTGAATTATAGCATTTGGAAAATTTACAAAAAGGTTTCTTCTCTTCCTTTCATTGATGAAACATCTTTGTCTGGCCTGTGATAGGCTGACAGATACACTGAATTACAGTAATATATGAAAATATAAAAACTTAATGTGAATTAGAAACCCAGTCTCCTGGATATCCTTCCCTCTAGAGGCACTGATTCGATGCTAATTAGGATGTCTGTGTATTACTTATTTCAAGGTGTGGGATAAACAGATGACTGCTGGGCAAATCAGTAAAGCTTTTGTGCACTGTGCAAGCAAGAATAAACCAGCTATTTTTATCCAAGCCCAGGCATTCCCTTCTCTGGATTCCCTCACAATCTTTCAGCTGAATTTGAGCCTTAAAAATAAAGCCACTTTTGATGCTTCTCTGTGCATTCTGAGAATCCTGCCAAAGCCTTGTATGAGGCATCTGTGCATTTACCCTGGGAGAACACCACACTGTGTCTGTGGCTTCCTGTTGTAAAGCACCCTCTCCAACGACACACTGTAGTACTACTCAAGGTGAAGAGAATAAGCTGCCAGAACCTATTTATCACTTTACTGGCCTTGGACCATGCACATCCGTCTAAGGTTAAACAAAGGTCGTAAGAAAAGTGTTCCTTCTCTCTCGCCTTGCCAACACTAGTATCTTGTATAAAGATTAAAATAAATTGTCTAGTGTCTCACTGCATTGCTTCCCACCATACACAGTAGCACTCTTTAAAACGTGTAAAGAAATAAGATCAGACAAGTAGATGCTTGCAGTTACACAAATAAATACTGAAGGTTCCAAGCTAGGAGACACTGAGTAAATCGTTGATGATTACTATAGATTGGAATATTATGCTGCCATTACAAACTGATGACATTTAACAAAGTGAAAAGATAGCCAGAATAATCTATGGGTAACTATCATACAGTCTATTTAATCAAATAATATGTAGGATAGGTTCCCAGGGTTTTTTGTTTTTGTTTTTTATTAACTGGACCAATAAGCAACATTATGATAAGCAAACAAAAGATAGAAATTTTTAACAATTTCATTTTACTTGGATCCACAATCAACATCCATGGAAGCAGCAGTCAAAAAATTAAATGACCTACTGCATGAGGCTAATTTGCTGCAAAAGACTGCCTAAAAGTGCTAAAAAGCAGAGGTCACTTTGAAAACTAACATGTGCCTAACCTAGCTAAGCCTTGGTATTTTCAGTTGCCTCATATGTATGGAACAGCTTGTTGTTGTTGTTGAGTGCCATCGAGTCGAGTCTGACCCATAGTGACCCGTATAGGGTTTCCGAGGAGCAGTTGGTGAGCTTGAATCACCCACCTTGCAGTTCAAACGGCTTTGCAATCTGACACATCATTAACGCACAGTGCCACACCAGGACTCCATGGAAAAGCTAGGCAATGAATAAGAAGGAAAACCAGAGAATAGTTGATGCCTTTGAGTTATGGTATTGGCAAAGAATACTGAGTACACCAAGAATGAACAAATTTGTGTTGGAAGAAGTATAGCTTTTTGGAAGTGAGTATGGGTAAAGTTAGTGTCACGTATTTTTGGACATGCTATCAAGAGGAACCAGTCCTTGGAGAAGGACATGGTGCTTGGCAAATTGGAGGGTCAGCAAAAATGAGGAAGAGACCCTCATGGAGATGGATTAATACAGTGGCTATAACAATGGGTTCAAACATAGCAACAGTTCATGAGGATGGCACAGGAATGTTTTGTTCTGTTGTACCTAGGGTCACTGTGAGTTGGGACTGACTTGAAGGCACCTTAAAACAACAACATGTAGGAGAAATTATAAAAAGGTATATTTCAGCATACTTTACATAACTATCTTTGAATAGGAAAAAACGTTTGCATTTTAGTTCCATTCTTTCTGTTTTTATTTTTCCTTTCTTTCATCAGTAGCCACTAAATTTAATACTTAATCAAAAAAATCAAGTTATTTTCGAATAATTTCTTTGGTTTATCTAAAAGAAAAATTTCCAATTAGTTTGCAACAAAAGAGTATCTTACTTCTAGCAGTTAAGTTTTTATTTTTTTAAAAGACACTTTACCTTTGCACTAATTGGTCATCTTTTATTTCCTGAGATTACAGACTAGATCGGTAAACACATGCTACATTGATCCATAAGTCATTTAACAAGTCATTAGGGCAATGATCATTAGCAAGATGGTTCTGGCTATAGTTTGAAATGAAGTAAAGGCTCACAGAGTACTTTGAAGGATTTTAGGTCTTATTGTGGTAGATTTCTCTCTCTGGCTTACTCCTCCTAAGTTCTTGAACCAAAATCTATGTCAGTCTTTGTCCCTCTCTTTGTCAAGAGCAGACTGTTTACCCCTGGATTCTGTATGTATTAATGATGACACCTGTTTTTAGAAATCAGGCATCCATGGATTTGCTCTGAGATCAGTCCAACACAGATACCCATTCCAAAAAGTTGTAATATTGTTATTATAGCCACTCTTTTGCTTAAGATGCTGTTTCCAGAAAACCATAGTGACCAATATTGTTGTATGGTCCAAAAACAAGGTCTGAAGGCTGGGATGAGTAAATCACCTTTGAGGTTAGTACGGAAGCTAGAACACTTAATTGTGCTCATAGTGAATCTGTACTGAGACCTGTAAGAAAAGAGCAAGGGGATACTAGATGGTTCAAAATCAGGAAAGGTGTGCATCAGGGTTGTATTCTTTCATCATACTTATTTAATCAGTATGCCGAACAAATAATACAAGAAGCTGGATTATATGAAGAAGAATGTGGCATCAGGATCGGAGGAAGACTCATTAACAACCTGCTATATATACAGTCCTGGAGTGGCGGTGTAGTATATGCATTGGGCCCTGAAGTCAATTTGAACTTCAGAACGGAAGTTCAAACCCACCAGCCACTCCTCGGAAACCCTATACAAAGTTGCTATGAGTTGAAATTGACTCATTGGCACTTAACGGCAAAAACAACACCCTTTCTTGCTGAAAACTGCATCTTGATCTTGATGAAGATTAATGACTATAAATCATGGTGGCCCCTTTATATGTTGGAATAGAACTGTGCTCCATAGGGTTGTTTTTTTTAACTTTTTATTGTAAATTGAGTGAAGGTTTACAGAGCAAATTATCAGTTTTGCTTTCAATAAATCATATACTTTGTTTCATTCCAATGATTGCAATCACTTCCATATACCATCAGTTAACAGTGTTTACCTCTATTCACTTTAACTTTTACATACATGCCTGCTTTTGTCTCCTGCTACCTTCATCTTTCCTCTGTCAACTATCCTCTTGTATATGTAGCAACACTTTTTGACTTACCCTGGTATACACACATTCATATACTCATTGAATATCTTCTCGCCAACATCACAGCATTCTAAGAAAAGAGAGAACAGAATACAAAGTTTGGTCAAACATTCAGATTCTATGTATCGTTAGTTCTTTTGGTCTCAGAGTCACTGTTGCTCACATGTTCCACTAGTCCATTGGACTAATTGATTCCAAGCCTCTTCAATTCTTATCACTTTTTTTTTTTTTTAAAGCTTTTATTGTGAATTGAGTGACAGTTTACAGGCAGATCATCAATTTTGCATTCAATAAATATTTGGTTTCATTGCAATGATTATAATCCTTTCCATGTACCATCAGTTAACAGTATTTTCCTCTATTCCTTTTTTTTTTTTTTTTTGATATACACATACCACACGCAAAATATATATTCATTTAAATATCCAGAGGGCACATTTTGCAAGCCAGCCTCCTGCCCACAGGTACACAGCCTTTCTCATTTCCTGGGCCTAGAGTCCTCAGCTGCTCTATCTCTGTATGCCATCACCCCTGCTTTCGCTGCTTTTCTGGTTAGGCTCCCACTCTCCACTCAGGCTCTTCTCCCTTGATGGTCCTAGGGGTCTCTGTTCCTGAAATAAACGATTAACTGCTTCCCCCTTTCAGTTACGTATCTTCTCCATTTATAGTTGTGACAATAGCAATTAATTCTGTTAACAATTACTCATAATTGAATCATGAACTCCTATCCCTATCCTGCCCCATCTTTCACCAGACCCATCTGGACAAGAGGAAAACTATTGAGTGAGAATTCTACCTTATCAACCTTGTTCTGAAATTAAGTACACTTGTGAAAGCTGGTAAGCCAGCCACTTTGTGCCTTTATAGAACCCTATTTAAGAATAGCCAGTGTCTAATTTGCCTGTCCCTATCAATCCAGTGTACTGAGGATGCATATTTGATCCTTGATATGAAGAATCTTTCCCTTCCAGTTGGAATTTTGAACAACTACATCCATAAGCAAAAGTCCCGTTCATCAAACTAGCAATTTATGCTTTTTACACATATCAAAGGTCTTTTATCTTCATCTGGTCGAGTTCTGGTCAGCAAGCCATCCATTCTAGAGCCCATGAGTATTATCTGCAAGTTTGGGAGTGCTCACCCACCTCCTCCTACTTCAGACCAGTTGGCCTCTTCACTCTTACCTCTAGCCCCCAGTGGCTAGGTCAGTGCCTATGTGCTTTGGAGTTCACAGGTCACCCTGAACTTCAAACCAGCCAGCCCTTCCTCTTCTCTTTCTCATTTCGAGGTCAACGGCTGTTTATGGGGCATGGCCAGACTCAACCCATGTCTTCATTAGTGCATTGCCCCCACTTCTGCTTACAAGTAGACCAGAGTGGTCCTCAGCAAACACAAGACTGCTCGTGTGTTCTCTTTGAGTTTCAGTCTTAGAAGCATGCTTACACTGATAGGCTGACTTTTCTTGTCTTGATGGCTCCAAGACAAACAGCTTGCTTGATATTGTCACAGCCAGTATGCTTCTCTCTGCCCTCCCTACCACCACCCCCCCCACCTTGGTCTTTCTTTCAAGAAGTATCTTTTGTTCCTCTAGCCATTCTTGTTGGTCTGCATGCCTCTCAAGTGGGAATGTCCCACCTCAGAAGGTTTCTGGATCGGGCTCAGGACTCCCCCTAAGGCCCCATACTCCACAAAGGCTTAACAAGAAGCTTATTTCCCTGGGCAAATTTTAGTAACCCTTGTAGCTAATCCCATCAGTTATAAGCTGAAGATGGGCTTACAAGCTTTCTGTAATCATATGTCCCAATATTCCTTTCTATCTCACCTCAAATGTCTATTTGACCATAGTAGGCAGGGGAAACCAATATCCAAAAGACAGTTAAGCACCTTAACATTATTTCCCCTCCTTTACCCATTCTGACTCTGTCTTGATCTCTGTATCACAGAGCCCTGTTGTTCCAAAGTTACGTATACATCACTATTTACCTCTGTACCACTTAGCCCATGCATACCTCCCTAAGTCTTCCCTTACCTTCCTTGTTCACCTGTATACTCCCCCTTCTTGTGTATTGCCCTCCTCTTTCTTGTATATTACCTTCCCCATCACCCAAGCTGTCATGTGTCTATCCTCTACCCTGTATGTACTGTCCCCTCCCTCCCACCCCTGGCAGCCATCAAAGAATTTTTCTTTTAGTATGGAAATCTTTTCTTAAGCTTTCACAATAATGGTCTTATGCAATATTTGCCCTTTTGTGACTGATTAATTTCACTAAGCATAATGTCCTCAAGGTTCATCCTTGGTAAGAGTTCTTTTTAAATTTCATTGTTATTCTTCAATACTTCAAGGTAGCATAGTATTCCATTGTGTGTGTATACCAAAGCTGGTTTATCCATTCTTCTATTGATGGGCACTTAGGCTGTCTCTATCTTTTTGCTATTGTGAATAGTGCTGCAATCAGCATTGGTGTGCATATATCTTATCTACTCCTGTTTTGGCTTGTATTTCTTGTGGGTATATACCAAGTAAAGGAATTGCTGGATCATAGGTGTTTCTATTTCCACTTTCTGAGGAAGCATCATACCATTTTACAAAGAGGGTGAACCATTTTACAGTCCCACCAGCAATGTAGGAGGGTCCCAGTCTCTCCACACCCTTACCAGCATTTGTTGTCCTCTGCTTTTTAAAACTTCACTGTTATTGCTGGTGTGAGATGATATCTCATTGTTGTTTTAATTTGCATCTCTCTAATGGCTAATGGTTATGAACATGTCTTCATATATTTGTTGGCTGCCTGAATGTCTTCCTTGGTGAAGTGTCTGTTCATGTCCTGTGTCCATTTTTAAATTGGGTTATTTGTCTTTTTCTTATAGGTGTATTGTAGTTTCCTAAATATTTTACAGATTAGGACCTTGTCTGATATGTCATAACAAAAAAATATTTCCCAGTCTCCATATGGGTTCTCAATTTTGTTCTATCTATGCATGTCTTCCATTGTACCAGTACAATCTTATTTTGATCACTGTGA
Source organism: Chrysochloris asiatica (assembly GCF_000296735.1). Taxonomy (NCBI): domain Eukaryota; kingdom Metazoa; phylum Chordata; class Mammalia; order Afrosoricida; family Chrysochloridae; genus Chrysochloris; species Chrysochloris asiatica. The sequence goes on from NW_006408633.1 coordinate 10,113,018, forward strand.
CTGTGTAGTAGGTTTTGAGATCAGGAAGTGAGAGACCTCCAACTTTGTTTTTCTTCATCATTAATGCTTTGATTATCCTGGGTCTCTTTCCTGTCCATATCAAGTTAGTAATCAATTTTTCCATCTCTTTAAAGAATAATGTTGAAATCTGGATTGGGATTGCATTGTATCTACAGATTGCTTTGTGTAGTGTTAAGATTTTCACAATATTAATTCTTCCTATCCATGAACATAGTATATTCTTCCATTTTTGTAAGCCTCTCCTTTGGTTTCTTCTAGTAGTATTTTGTGGACTCCTATAGGATTAGCACTGGACTGTGAACCACAAGGTCAGCAGTCCCTTTTCTATACAGGGTCACTATGAGTTGGAACCAACTTGACAACATTTAACAACAACAACTGTAGTGCTTTGTAGTTTTCTTTGTTTAGGTCTTTTGTTTCTTTGGTTAGATTTATTCCTAAATATTTCATCTTTTGGGTGGCAACTATAAATGGCATTGTTTTCCTGATATCCTTCTTAGAGTTCTCTTTATTAATATAAAGTTATATGACTGATTTTTGTATGTTGATCTTGAGCCCTACCACTTTCAGTGAGTGTCAATAATTTTCTTGCTGAATCTTTGGGATTTTCTGTGATATATAGGATTATATCATCTGCAAAGAAACAGAGTTTTACTTCTTCTTTGCCAATTTGGATGACCTTAATTTTATTTTCTTGCTTTATTGATGTTGTTGTTGAGTGCCACTGAGTCAGTTCTGACCTATCGCAACCCTGTATAGGGTTACAGAAGAGCAGCTGGTGAGGTTGAACTGCTGGCCTTGCAGTTCAAATGGCTTTGCAGTCTAGTGTATTAACCCACAGCGCCACACCAGGACTCTTTTGTCATGGTGGTGGTGGTTCTGTGCCGTGGAGTTGGTTCTGACTCATAGTAACCCTGCATAGGGTTTCCGAGGCTGTAAATCTTTACAGGAGCAGAAAGCCTCATATTTCTCCTGTAGAACAGCTGATCGTTTCAAATTGCTGATCTTGCGGTTCACAGCCCGATTTGTAACCACTATGCTACCAGAGCTCTTTCATAGGTCTTATTAATTTGGATTTCCATTGATTCATATCTACTCTTTGCCCTTTCAATGTATTGTCTATTTCTGAAATCTTAGTAATAATTCTCTGGATTTATATTTTCAGGTTTTGTATTGTCTCCAATACTTTATCAGTTTCACTGGTTTGTTCCTGTGTTTTCCTGAATTCTTCCTTATTTTCCTTGACCTTTATGTCAATGTGTGAAGATAAGTAAATGTCATTTTCTTGAATTTTTTTTCAGGGAGTTCTAATGCCTTCTTTTTTTCTTGTCAAAAATGTTTTCTATCTCTGATTCTTGGTCACTTGTTTGATCCACTCTATCTTGTTTCTTCATGTGAACAGAAATTGCCTTTTGCTTCTAAGATGTTGTGGTTTCATTGTATTTGTATTTAATTGATGATTGTATGTTGGTGTGTTCTTAGGCACTCACCAGTGGATGTGATTAGAGAAGGAAACCATATGCCCTGTTCTCTGTTTGCTGTTTGTGTGTCTCAGTTGAGAACAGGTTTGGTTGCTGCTGTTGGCCAAGTATATGTTGTTGTTGTTGTTAAGTGCCGTCGAGTTGAGCTGGGACTAGCTCTTGCCTGGTGGGTAGAGTTATAGAGAGTACAGTTGTGGATGAACTCCATGAACTGTTGACCCCATTGTGTTAGACAAAGGAAACAAACCAAAATAAACAACAGTGAAAAAAGAAAATAGTAAAGGGAAAAAAAAAAAAAAGACAGCAGCTAGAAGACCATGGTAATCAAAAAGAGAAAAAAAAAATGGAGCAAGAATGAAAAATAAAATTAAAGCTATGAAAGAGAAAAGTAAGAGAGAAAATTAAAAGCAAAGAAAAGCACTGGTCACAATTTGGGAGAGGAATGAGTAAGAGAGAAAGAGAACAGAGAGTATTAAAGAAAAATGAAGAACAAAAATAAAAAGAAAGCAGAAGCAGAAGAAGTGGGCGTAGGGTGTAGGAGGGGTCAGAGAAATAGAAAACAAAGAAGCTAAAATTAAGGCAGAACTAGAAAGGATAAAATGCAAGGAAAGATCAATAGAAGAAGGGCAAAGCAGAATAAACAACCAAAAACAAGGAAAGCAAAAAACCAGGGCAAATACCAGAGCCAAAGAGGAGGAAAGTCTGGGGGCTTCCTCCAGTCAAGGAGCTCATATGGTGAGTGGGCAAGAGATGAAACGGTGGCACTTGGCCCTAGCTGGAGTTCGCGGTGCTTTCTGTTCTGGGCACCCAATCTGAAAGTTGTTGTTGTTAAGTACCGTGGAGTCTGTTCCTACTCATAGTGACCCTGCACAGGGTTTTCCAAGCTGTAAATCTTTATGGGAGCAGAAAACGTCATCTTTCTCCCGCGGAGCAGCTGGTAGTTTTGAAGTGCCAACCTTGAAGTTAGCAGCCCGATTCATAACCACTCGCTACCAGAGCTCCTAAAAGTTGTTCTTGCTTAAAGAAGGTAGGATCAAGATCTTTCTGTCTCAGCAGGCAGCCAGGGGCAAGAGTTCCTGCTAATCCAGAGCTGGTCAGTTCTAGCTCTGCAGGTCTAGAACAGGTCTCAGCTGAATGTAGGCACTGGGGTTGGTGCCGATAGCTCCCTCCTCTCTTTGATATGACTGACAAGCATGGCTCACACCAAGCAGCCACCGGAGAGCAGAAACGTTGCTAGAGGTGTATGCGGATGGGGGCTGGCCACCAGGGTAATGTGGGGTACAAGGAAAAAAAAAAAAAAACTTTGTTTCTTCCAGTAAGCAGTATTCCTGTGCATCACTACACTGCCCTCTACCTTCAAAAAGCTGCCTGTGAAAGTTCAAAATGACTGGCCAGCACAGATCACCTGTCTCTCTTTTTTTTTTTTTTGTCCCCGCATTTCTTCAGCTTCTTCTCTTAGTGAGGGCTAGCCCAGGGTTGGCATGTATGAACCAGGGTACACCTGAATCCTGGTGCTGGACTTGGTGCAGATAGTTCCTGACTCACTCTGATGGGTCTCACATCTTCACAGCTCACCACCATGCAGCTCAGACCTCTCGGAGTGCAGGATTTTCACTGGGGGTGATCATCACCATGTTTCTGGTCACCAGCAAAGTGTGGGAAACAAGAAAAAAAATCTCATCTTTACCTCTGTGAGTCACTGGTACACCTCCGGACCACCAAGCTCTGCCTTGTCTATAAAGCCACTTATACGTCACCAGTCTGTCTCTGGTTTTTGTGATGTTTGTTTTTCCCCCCAAGTCTGTTCAGCTATCTCTCCTAGTATGCATTCAATCCATTTCTCTATCCCTCCATCTGAAGCTCAGGGTTCTGGAACTATCATCTGCGTCTGTCTCATTTGGTTATCTATATCTTTGTTGTAGACGATCTGTGTAGTGTCTCAGTTTTACATTCATCCCATCGTATTCCATGGGGTTTTTAATTGCTGGTTTTCTTACCAGGCCTTTCTTCCAAAGTGCATCTGGGTAAACTCGAACCTCCAATGTTTCAGTTAGCAGTTAAGCATGTTGATCGTTGACACCACCCAGGGACTCTTGTAGGGATATAATGGTGAATAAAAACATCTAGGTCCCTTCCCTTCATGAAGCCTGTAGTCTAATGGGGGCGAATTGATCAAATCACAAGACATTGAAAGTTGTGACTCTGACCAGTGCTGTGGAAGAGAGAGATACATATTATAAGGACATCTAACATGTGTCAGATAGGACATCTTTGAGGATGTGATACTTGGCTGAGATCCAAAGGATGAGTTGGAGTGAACTAGGCTGGGAGGGCAAAAGTCTTCCAGACCCAGGGAGCAGGCTGTGCTATGGTTAGTACTGCAGTTTGGATGTTGTTGTTGTCAAGTGCCGTCGAGTCAATTCCGACCCAAAGTGACCCTGTATAGGGTTTTAAAGGAGCAGCTGGTGAGCTTGAACGGCCGACCTTGCAGTTCAAATGGCTTTGCAGTCTGCAGTTTGGATGTTGTTGTTGTTGTTATGTGCCGTCGAGTTGGTTCCGACTCATAGTGACCCTGTACAGGGTTTCTGAGGCTGTAAATCTTTACGGGAGCAGAAAGCCTCATCTTTCTCCTGCGGAACAGCTGGCAGTTTCAAACTGCTGACCTTGCGGTTCGCAGCCCGATTCGTAACCACTATGCTACCAGAGCTCCTTTGGATAGGGGACCCCAAAGTTCTGAGAAGAACCTCCAGTTTTTATTGTTCTGATTCCCAAACCACTTCACAGGCTCCATCCAGGTACGAGTGGATGTTCTGCTGAATATAATAGCATACTCATTTTGTTTTGATTTGTTTCAGCTGTAAAAGTTGTTTTACAGTTGTCCTTTGTGGTGTAAAAACAGAATTTGAACAAGTATCAGACAAGGATTCCAAGGAAAGAGCATGCACACCACACTGACTATATGTTCTGATTTTGGTCACTAAATGGCCAGTGTCACCCAGCAGTTATTTCATCACCTTGATGACAGGGAGATAAGCACCACAGGTCAGCCTCTCAAATTTAGGTTTTCTTCATAACATGATTATTAGACACTTTTCAATTTTGCTTAATGTTGCCGCTTTGGCTTTAGCTACAAGCCAAAAAATGATTGCGTCTCACCCTCAAGTTGTTTTCTTTGTAACTTTTGATAAGGTAAAGAGTTTTGTTGAGTACTGTTTTTAATGCTTAAATTTGCAGAACTTCAAAGACAATTAGTCCTGGTCAAAACATTCATCTGTGCTTATTTTCATGGTGAAATGGTAGCATTAAACCTCCTGATGTTAAAGGAATGATTTTACTTCAAAGCATAGTCCCAGAATATTCTGTCTAGTCTTGCCACAAGTTCATGTTCCTTAAAGTTTTATTCTTGTAAGAGCTGCTCATTGGATACAGTAGCGAGAAAATGGATCAAAAACACATGGTGTTCTTACTCAAGGGTTCAGTTGATGGTTTCCTTTTATAAATGTCAGTCAGCAATCTTACTCAGTTTTCTGGTACATGGTACTTAGGCTTGTACTTTGCATGTGTTAAAATGGTTAAAAAGCAACAAATAATGCAGTATGAAAGTGGAATGGCAAAAGAAAGCATTATGTGTATTTTTTTTTTTTAAGTTGAAAAGAAGCCAAGCTCTTATTTTGTTAAGATATGGTAACAGAAACCAAATGGGATAAAAGATTACAAAATTATTTTTAAGACAAACTTTTTGGAAAAGAATGGTCATGTTACTAAATCATGTTGACTTAAGAGATACTATGTCATATGAAATAAGGTATTAATATAGAAACAGAATAACAAGTAATGTCTTTCAGTACAACAATATGTAGTTAAAGGGGGGAAAAAAGATTCTTTTAGATGAACCAGAGTATTATTGATGGTTTGTTAGGAGAGTTTCTCAGCAGGATTGCAAAGATTTTGTATGCTATCTGCCATCTGAATGATTGTTTTTATTGTAAGTGTTGTTACTGTAGAAGGATCCTTTTTCTTTCCTTATTTCCCTTTCATATGTAGACCAAAGTTTGTCTCTGTTATTCTTTTCCCCAGGTTACTTCCCTAGTCTATATCCTTAAAGTAATTTATACATGGCATAAATGTCCTTAATTCATAAGAGCCGTATTGAATTTATTATGCTAAATAGTCTAAGTGATCTGTGACCACTGTTAGTTATGTGCCCATCATTTATATAATAATTATTCTACTGAGACAATTTTCTGCTGAAAGTTCAAGGTATTTTGCTGCCCTGACTTGAGTTTTATTTCCTCCCTGTCTCTATATTTTGTTAATTGCCTTTTTCTTTTTTGCCTTCTGTAACTATAAAATCAGTACTAATTGCTGTGAAGTCAGGTCCAACTCATAGTGATTCCATATGTTTAAGTAGAGCTATGCTCCATAGGGTTTTCAGTGGCTGGTTATTTAAAAGTAGATGACCAGGCCTTTCTTCTTCTTTTTAGACGTTTTATTGTGAATTGAATGAAGGTTTATGGACAAGATCATCAGTTTACATGCAATGAATGTACACTTTGTTTCATCTCAATGATTGTGATCCCCTCCATGCAACAACAGCTGTCCTGTTTTCCCCCTGTGGTTACCCATGTACAAATATCCTCTTTCAAACCCCTGTACTTGTGGAATATATAAATATATATATTGTTGTTGTTGTTAAGTGCCATCAAGTCTATAGCGACCCTGTATAGGGTTTCCGATGAGCAGTTGGTAAGCTTGAACCGCCGACCTTGCAGTTCAAACGGCTTTGCAATCTGGCGCTTTAACCCACAGCACTACACCAGGACTCCAAATATACATAAATATACATACACACACACACACACACACACACACACACACACACACACACATATATATATCCCATTTTCCTCCCATACCATGTGTTCCTGTTCCAAGGTTGTGTATATGTCACTATTTACCCCTATCCCTTTTAGCCCTTGCATGCCTCCCTGTGTCTTCACCTATTCATCATTTTTCTGTCAACATTCCCACATCTTTTATATTGCACTCCCCTTCTTGTATATAGCTCCCCCATCACGCAAGTTAACAGGGTGTACCCTTTAGCCCGTGAAATACTCTCCCTTCCCTCCCAACCCTGGTAAACATCAAAGAATGTTTCTTTTATATGAAAACCTTTTCTTGAGTTTTTACAGCAGTGGTGTCATATAATATTTATCTTTTGTAATTGACTTATTTCACTCAGCATAATATCCTCAAGTTCATCCATGTTTCACAAATGCATTGTTATTCTTCAAGGTAGCATAGTATTCCATTGTATGTATGTACCAAAGTTTGGTTATCTACTCTTCCATTGATGAACACTTTAGTTGTCTCTATTTTTTTGCAATTGCGAATAGCACTGCAATATCTACTCGTGTCCTGGCTATTATTTCTTGTGGATATACACCAAATTAGAGGGATCACTGGGTCATACCGTGTTTCAATTTCCAACTTCCTAAGAAAGCACCATACCATTTTCCACAATGGTTGAACCATTTTATAGTCCCACCAGCAATGTGGAAAGGTCCCAGTCTCTCCAAACCCTCATCAGCATTTGTCGTTTTCTCTCTTTTGAATTTTGCCATTAATACTGCCATGAAATGATATCTCATTGTTGTTTTGATTTGCATATCTCTAATAGCTAATGAATCCTGGTGTGGCACTGTAGGATAAGCACTGGACTGCAAGGTTGAAGGTTCAAACTAACCAGTCACTCCTTGGAAACCCTATACAGGGTTGCTATGAGTTGAAACCAACTCAACAGTGCTTAACAACAACAATGTCTAATGATTGTGAACATTTCTTGGTATGATTGTTGGCTTCCTGAATGTCTTCTTTGGTGAAAGTGTCTATTCATGTCCATACCCATTTTTTAATTGGTTTGCTTGTCTTTTTCTTGTAGCAGTATTGTAGTTTCCTCTAAATGTTGGATATTAGTCCTTTGTCTGTTATGTTGTTGGGAAACAACATGGGAAATGTTTTTTCCCAGTCTGTGCACTCCCCTTTTCCACTTTTGGTGAAACCTTTTGATGCACATAAGTGTCTGATTTTTAAGAGGTCATAGTCATCTATTTGTCTTCTGCTGTTTGTGTGTTTTTTGTAATGCTCGATAGAGCATCTGAAGCACCTCTGGGTGGTCTCATACCTTCAACCTGTCAGTTAGAAGCTGACTACATTAACCATTTGCTCCACACAGGGATGTCTCTGTGACTACCAAAAAACTTATCAGCTATTTTCTTTTTTGCAAAAAGCCCATTCGAATAATTTGTAGAAGTGTTTACAGTAGTGGAAAATGATAGATACGTGTACCAGAAAATAATACAAATAATATTATTAATTATGAATCATAATTTATTGAGTACTTAATGTATACCATTCACTAAGCTAACGAGATGGATTGGCCAAGTGGCAGCATCAATGGGCTCAAGCGTGGCAACAGTAGTGAGGTTGGACCAGGATCGGGTAGTGATTTGTTCTGCTGTGCATAAGGTCGCTATGGGTCGGTACTAACTCGATGGCACCTAACAACAACAAAGTTAAGCACATTACATGGGTTGTCTCTTTAAACCCTATGAAATCAGTGCCTTTATTAGTCTGTTTTCAGATCAGAATATTGAAGCTTAAGAAGCTTGCCCAAACTTTCACAAATAGTAAGCGATGGAGCTGAAATTCAAAGTGTATGGGGCATATTTGAAGACTGTGATTGTTTATTTTTCTACATAAATAATGTCACATACTTCAGTGCATTGGTAAATTTTTCTGGATTGAGTATATTCAATAACAGTCTTATGTCTGCTGTTACAGATCTTTAGTAATTAGGGACTATTACCTGGAATGTGTTCAGCATTTTCTGAAATTGTAGTTTTGAAAATAAGGCACAAGTAAGCTCTACCATGTCTTCAGTATATCTGTCCAAGTAATATATCCTCCTCCAATTCTCATTTCCAAAAGATAATTTGCATTATTAGGATATCATTAGAAATGTTTTTAAAATAGTATCTTTCCTGTTGCATTCAAGTGTTTAACCATCATAAATGAATATGTTGGAATTTTCCACAATAGCCAGAAGATTTAAACAAACCAGGTGCCCATCAACAGATGACTTGAGACACAATGCACTGTGAAGCTCTGATACATGCTAACACATAGATGAATCTTGAAAATGTTATGCTCTTTGATATAAGTCAGACACAAAAGAGTAAATATTGTATGGCCTCATTCATATGAAATATCTAGAAAAAACAAGTCCATTGAGACAAAAGTAGATTAGTAGTTATCAGGGGCTGGAGGAATGGGAGACTAGGGAGTGAAAGAAAAGAAATAACTAGTTTAATCCTAGAAATTTTCCCAGAGAGAGAGAGGAGGGAGTTTACTAAGGGTTTGGTGACTGGGACAGGATGGAATCCAAACAATGGAGAGGAGAATGACACTGAGAACTCAGACAAGGTCTTGATTCTCTATAGGACAAAGACAGGCTCAATAGAGGGGTGGGAGTAGAAGATTATTTTGGTTCATATGGTTAAATGCACAAATACTATTTTAAAATATTGTAAAGAAAAAGTATTTAAAAATTTATATTATGCTGATATGATGTTAAAATGTAAGTACTTTAAAATTCAAATTAATCCAAGCTTTCAGAAATGTAGGTTTTGTTTTTTCAAACAATACAGGTAGTTGACTGTGTAGAGTCATACAACAAAATTATTAGAACCTTAAAAGAAAATATGAGCAGTTGTCTAAAGGATGAAGATAAACTTGGCATTTTATGTAAAAAACAAACAGCTCAGTCAACCAGCAATGATAGATCCAGGATAGACAGTGGGCGCCTTCAGGTTAGCTGGAATAAATCCGATAAGCCTAGAACCTGCCAGACCCGTTCTTCTCAAAAAGCTGGCCATGTTCATCTGCGGCAGTCTTAGTTGTTGTTGTTAGACTTCCTTCTAATGCATGGTGACCCCTTGTGTAGGGAGTAGAGCAGCTCCATTGAGTTTATTAGGCTCAGATCTTTTTGGTCTTTCTGAAGCAGCTCTCCAGGCCTGTCAGAGTGTCCCTGGGTGGGTTCAGTCTACAACCTTTCAACTAGAAGCTGAGTGCTTAACTGATTGTACCACCCTACATCCTGGAGGGTTAATTTGATCAAGTAAAGCTACTTTTGGGGACTAAGAAAGTAGTTTGGAATGAAGAGATGTTGAATAAAATCTAGGGACCTCATTCAAGTTATATAGTAATCTTTCAGTTTTGTCTTTTAATGATAAGAAAGAGTGTACTCTACCACGTGTCTAACAGTTTGTTATATCGTGGTGGCTTACATGTTGTTCTGATGCTAGAAGCTATGTCACTGTTATTTAAAATACTAGCCGAATCATCCATGGTGGGATGATTTCAGTGGAGCTTCCAGACTAAGCCAGAATAGCAAGAAGGAGAGGCCGACTACTTCTGAATGTTTATCCCCTGAAAGCATTTTAAATAGCAGCAGAACATGGCCCATAAGTGTCAGAAGATGAAAATATTATGAATAGCAGCAAAACATCACATGCATTGCCTGAAGATGAGCCCCTCAGGTTGAAAGACACTTAAAGTGAGATTGGGGAAGAGCTGCGTACTCAAAGTAGAGTTGACCATGATGACATGGATGGAGTAAATCTGTTGGGCCCTTCATTTTCTGATAGGGCACAAGTCAAAATGAGAAGAAACAGCTGGAAACATCCATTACTAATCAGAACATGGACTGTAAGAAGAATGAATCTAGAAAAATTGGCAGTTGTCAAAAATGAAATGGGATGCATAAAGATTTATATCCTAGGTATTAGTGAGCTGGAATGGATTAGTATTGACCATTTTGAATCTGACAACCATGATTTACTATGCTGGGAACAACAAATTCAAGAGGAATGGCATTGCATTAATCATCAAAAAGAAAATTACAGGACCTGTTTTGAAATACAATGCAGTTTGTGACATGATGCTATCCATACGCCTATAAGCAAGACCAGTTAATGTCACTATTATTCAAATTTATGCATCAACCACTAAAGCCAGTGATGATGAAATTGAAGAATTTTACCAACTTCTTCCTGGTAGGATCAACACTGGACTTCAAACCATAAGGTCGGCAGTTCAAACCCACCAACTGCTCCTCAGAAACCCTAATCAGGTTCACCATGAGTCAGAAATGACTCGGTGGTACTTAACAACAATAACAATCAACTTCTTCAGTCTGAAATCGATTCAATGTGTAATCAAGATGTATTGATAATTATTGGTGATTGGAATGCAAAGATTGGAAATAAGAAGAATCAATAGTTAGAGAATATGGTCTTAGTAATAGAAATGATGCTGAAATTCACAAGACAGATTTTGCAAGACAAATGATTTCTTTATTGCAAATACCTTTTTAAAACAACATAAAAGGTGACTATACACCTGGACCTCACCAGATAAAAAACACAATAATCAAACTGACTAAATCTGTGAGAAGAGATGATGGAAAAGCTCAATATCATCAGCCAAAATAAGACCAAGGGCAGGCTATGGAACAGACCATCAATTGCTCATATGCAAGTTCAGGCTGAAGCTGAAGAATATGAAATCAAGTTAACAAGAGCCAAAATAAGACCTTGAACAAATCCCATCTGAATTTAGGGACCATCTCAAGAACAGATATGACACATTATACACTAAAGACCAAAGACAAGAAGAGTTGTGGGATGACATCAAGAACATCACACAGGAAGGAAGCGGACAGAAAGAAAAGACCAAAATGGATGTCAGGAGAGAAGACAAAGTCAAGTTTTATAATGAAATGTTTGAAGTCCTGGGATAACAAAACCAAAAGGAAGAACACGCTCAGTATTTCTAAAGCAGAAAGAATTGAATAAAAAGTTCAAAAGTCAAGTTGCAATATTGAAGGATTCTATGGGCAAAGTATTGATTGATGCAGAAAACATTAAAATAAGATGGAAGGAATGCATAGTCACTGTATCAAAAAGGAAATGGTCAGTGTTCAATTGATTCAAAATGTAGTATATGATGATACAAAAAGAAAAAGTCCAAGATACATTGAAAGCTTTGACAAAATACAAGGCTCCAGGAAGTGATGGAATACAAATTGAAATCTTTCAGCAAACTAATGAAGCACTGGAGGCACTCATTCTTTTATGTCAAGAAATTTGGACAACAGCTATCTGGGCCAGCGGATTGGAAGAGATTTATTTTTGCCCATTCCAAATAAAGGTTACCTGTAATTGTTCGAACAGAACATGAGAACACTGAATGTTTTAAAATTGGGAAAGGTGTGAGACAGGGTCGTATTCTTTCGCCATACTTATTCAACCTGTATGCTGAGCAAATAATACGAGAAGCTGGGTTCTATGAAGAAAAACGTGGCATCAGGATTGGAGGAAGACTCATTAACAACCTGCGATATGCAGATAATACAACCTTGCTTGCTGAAAGTGAAGAGGACTTGAAACATTTACTTATGAAGATCAAAGAGCACAGTCTTCGATATGGATTACATCTCAATGTCAAGAAAACAAAAATCCTCACCACTGGACCAATAAACAACATTCTTATCACTGGAGAAAAGATTGAAGTTGTCAAGGACTTAATTCTTCTTGGATCAATTATCAACACTCGCAGAAGCAGCAGTCAAGAGATCAGACGACGTATTGCATTGGGCAAATCTGCTGCACAGGAACTTTTTAAAGTGCTGAAGAGCAGAGATGTCAGCTTGAGGACTAAGGTGCGCCTGACCCAGGCCATGGTGTTTTCAATAGCCTCATATGGATATGAAAGCTGGACAGTGAATAAGGAAGATCGTAGAAGAATTGATGCCTTTGAATTGTGGTGTTGGAGGAGAATACTGAAAGTGCCATGGACTGCCAAAAGAACCAATAGATCTGTTTTGGAAGAAGTGCAGCCAGAGTGCTCCTTGGAGGCCAGGATGGCTAAGCTTCGTCTCTTATACTTTGGACATATTGTCCAGAGGAAACAGTCACTGGAGAAGGATGTCATGCAGGGTAAGGTGGAAGGTCAGAGAAAAAGAGGAAGACCCCTAACGAGATGGATTGGCCAGGTGGCATCATTGATGGACTCAAGTGTGGCAACGGTAGTGAGGTTGGCCCAGGATCGGACATTGTTTCGTTCTGCTGTGCATGGGGTCGCTATGAGTCGGTTCCGACTTGATGGCACCTGACAACAACAACAACAAATGGAATCCTGGTGTGGTGCTGTGGGTTAATGCGCAAAGCCATTTGTTTGAACTACAAGGTCTGTGGTTCAAGCTCACCTGCCACTCCTCGGAATCCCTATACAGGGTTGCGATGGGTTGGAACTGACTTGATGGCACTTAACAACAGCAACAAATGAATGTGGAAATCATTGAACAATATCATTAATATCACATGCCGGTTAAATTTTGTTAAAGACAATTTAGAAATGGCAGCAACAGTAATTCAAGCCAGATTCAGAAGAAGACATGGAACTAGGGATATCATTGCGGATATCAGCTGGATCTTGACTGAAACAGAGAATACCAGAAAGATGTTTACTTGTGCTGCATTGATTATGCATACACTCTCAACTTTGTGGATCATGACAAGCTATGGATAACATTGTGAAGAATGAGTATTCTAAAACACTTAATTGTACTCATAAGGAACCTATACATAGACCAACAGACAGTTCAAACAGAACAAGGGAATATTGAATGTTTGAAAATCAGGAAAGATGTGTACCAGGACTGTATCCTTTCACAATATTTAGTCAATTTGTATACTGAGCAAATAATATGAGAAGCTACATTATATGAAAAAGAACATGTCATCAAGATTGGAAGAAGACTCATTAGCAACTTTGCAGATGATACAGCCTTGCTTGCTGGAAATGATATGCAGATGATATTATAAATGAAAAGGAAAATACTTCCTGATGAAGATCAAAGACCACAGCCTTCATTGCACCTCAATGTAAAGAAAACACAAATCCTCACAGTTGGACCAATAAATAGAATCATGATAAATGGAGAACTTAATGAAGTTGTTAAAGACTTCGTTTTGCTTGGATCAATACTCATCGAAACAGCAGTAAAGAAATCAAATGGCATATTACAATAGGCAAATCTGATGCACAAGACCTCTGAAAAGTGTTCAAGTCCTCAGTTGAACACTAAACTGAGCCTGACCAAAGGCATGGTATTTTCACTCATCTCAGATGTATGTGAAAGTTGGACAATAAATAATGGAAACCTTTGAAAATTTGATACATTTGATTTATGGTGTTAGATAAGAATATTGAAAGTACCACAGACTTCCAGAAGAACAGAGAAATCTGTGTTGAAAGAAGTACAGCCAGAATGCTCCTTAGAAACCCAGATGATAAAACTTTGTCTCTCATTCTCCAGACATGTTATCAGGAGAGAGCAGTCCCTGGAGAAGGACATTTTGCTTGATAAAGTGGAGGGTCAGCAAAACAGAGGGAGAGCCCAGAGAGATGGAATGCCAGAGTGGCAGCAGCATTGGATTTAAGTGTAGTAACAATGATGAAGATGACGCAGGACCGGGCAGTGTTTCCTTCAGTTGTGCATAGGGTCAGTATGAATCAGAGCCACACAATGGCACCTAACAGCAGTGATAATATGCAGTGTTGTCCTAGAGTCAGACAGATTTGTGTTGCAATTTGATCCTCCTCATTTATCAGGTTTTTACTTTGGGCAAGTAATTTTCCCTCTCTGACTGTCACTTTCCTTATCTGTTAAAGGGGATGTGCTCCTTAGAATCATTAAACAATTTTATGAAAGTGAAGTCAGGCTCTTCTCTTTCGTTCCCTTTCTACCTCTTTATAAGAGGAAAATAATCATTTTAAATGCACTGTAATGTATCTTTCCTCCAAGAAAACATGCCTTTCTCGGTAATTTTGGAGAATTGTTATATTGGCAGATAAACTGCATAGAGAAAAAAAAAATCTTTGAATTTTTTGTTGTTGTATTAGGACTTAAAATGCAAACTTATCCATTTAAAGAGCAAGCCATGGTATTTTCAATAACCTCATATACATGCTAAAGTTGAACAATGAGAAAGGAGAATTGTAGAAGAATCAATGCATCTACTTTATGCTGTTGGAGGAGAATATTCAAAGTACTGCTGTTGTTGTTGTTGTTGTTGTTGTTGTTGTTGTTAGGTGCTATCGAGTCGGTACTGACTCATAGTGACTTTATGTATGTACAGCAGAGCAAAACACTGCCCACTCCTGGGCCAACCTCGCTATCGTTGCCATGCCTGAGGTCATTGATGCTGCCACTTTGCCAATCCATCTCTCTGGGGGGCTTCCTCTATTTCTCTGACCCTCCCCCTTACCAAACATGATATCCTTCTCCAGCGACTGCTCCCTCTTGACAATATGTCCAAAGTATGTGAGACTAAGTTTGGCCATCCTGGCTTCCAAGGAGCACTCTGGCTGCACTTGTTCCAACAAAAGAACAATTCAATCTGTTGGGAAAAGTTCAGTCCTCTGCTCTTTAGAAACCAGGGTGACCAAATTTTGTCTCCTGTACGTAGGACATATTGTCAGGAAGAACCAGTACCTAGAGAAGGACATGATGCTTGGTAAAGTAGAGGGTCAGTGAAAAAGAGGAAGACCCCCAGTGAGATGGATTGGCACAATGGCAGCAACAATGGGCTCAAGTGTGCAACAATTGTGGATAGCACAGGACTTGGCAGTGTTTCATTCTGTTGTGCACAGGCTTCGATGTACAGACTTAGAGCGGACTCAACGGCACCTACCAGCAACAACAACAACAACAACATTGCATTATATAATTACAATCATAATAATTTTTTTAAAATGACCTAATAGCAGCTTGTTACTTCCCTGGACTATAGGCTTACATCACATCTGGATGTAATAACATCAGACCAGCTGGCTCTCTCGCCTCTCTGTTCAGTCACGGGCTTGGAAAAAATGACTTATTTGTCCTCTTGTATCAGCTTGTTTACTGGTGTAATTTTTCTTTTTAACATAATGAAGGAAGGCTGAGTAAGGCAATCTGATTTGCATAATGGCCCGAGGGAGCCATATTGCCTTTATGAGAATTTCTCCGTGACACAACTTCCTAGGGCAAAAGTCCTTAAAACTACCATCTGATCTCCTGGCCCCAAGCCAGTATTATTTAAATATTGGATAACATAGGGTGTTGTTTTCCAAATGAATAAATAACACAATGCAGTAAGCATAATTCTGCCCTAAAGGAACCAACAATGTAGAGGCAACAGAAGGTAGAACCACCGTGGACATACTCTTAAAGATTGCCTTGATTTGTCTACTCCTACTCCTCTGCAGTCAAAAGGCCTTCTGTTCTGGCATGTAGGGGAGGAAGGTTCCTGAGACAGGAGGAGACTGTCACAGTAGAAGTCATAGAGGTCTACTCAGTGGTTTAGAGCCAGAAATCTGGACAAAGACAAAAATTAAACCAGTTGCCATGTAGTCGCTTTTGATTTATGGTGACCTCATCTGTGTCAGCAAAGAACTGTGCTCCATAGAGTTTTCAGCGGCTGAATTTTTTCTTTTGGAAATACGTAGATTTTTCTTCCAAGGTCTCTTTGGGCAGATTCAAACCTTCAACTTTTGAGTTAACAGCTAAGAATGTAAACCATTTGCACCATGCCGAGAGTTCTGGAGATAGACATCTGGAACTAACTTACTATTTGACCTTGGATTCTGGGCTTCTACTATCTACTAGTATTGAAGTATGGCCTGGCACAGAATAAGAGCTCAATAAATATTAGCCATAATTATTGGAAATACCAAAATATTAGAGTTTTATTTGGTGTTTTCTGAACTAATGATTGTTTAGAGCGCAGGAAAATACTTGATTTTTTTTTTTCCTTCTAAGCTTAAGCACACTTAAAATAAGAGAAAGATCAAAATAAGTTTAGAAAAATGATAGAATATTTAAACTATTTATATATGTATTATTTATGTTTATATTACATGTTATTATATAAATCATTTGGTTAATGTTTTAATAAAACTATAATGTACATTCACAAAATTATTACAGGGGGAAAATCTTAATTTGTAGTTCACTGTAGCTGTTCTGATTAAGCAAAACAATAGTTCTCAGACTTTGTTGTCTTCAGGAACCATATACACTTTTATAAATTATAAAAAATCTCCAAAGAATTTTTGTTTATATAGGTTTTTTCTATTGCTGTTTATCTATTATAAATTGAAACTGACAACAATAAACTTACTAAATGTTAACATAACCTAATATATCTTTTGAAAATTAACTGTTTTCAAAAACAAAAAAGCATGTAGTCTATCCAGTTTGTTGCAGTGTTTTAAATACTTGTAAATCTTTTTAATGTTTTACTTAATAGAATACAGGTAGAGTCTTCTACATCTTTGGCAATAACACATATCAGATGGTACTCATGAGAGTATAATGATGAAAAGGGAAATAACATTAATATTTATTATGAAGATAATTTTGAACTTTAGACATTCCAGACCACACTTTAAGAACCACTGAGTAAAATAATCTAAAGTTATGCAACAGACATCCTTCAGGACCATGAAGAACTTTCTGAATCTGCTTACATATAAACGTCACTTGTGGATCATGACACACAGCCACATTTTGATGCTCTTCGTGAATCACAGAGCTCCCTTCCCAGTATCCATGTGACATTTTTTGAATAATATTGTTGTCAAGTGCTGTAGAGTCCATTGTGACTCATAGAGACCCTGTACAGGATTTCTGAAGAGCGGCTGTTGAGTTTGAACTGCCAGCCTTGTGATTCAAACTGACCTAGTGGTCCAATGCAAGAGGGACCTTTTGGGACAGAGGAAATGGCATTGGCGATGCCTCTACTTGCTTAGCACTCTGACACATTTGTAAAACTTTCCCTTTTTCCATATAAACCCTACTCCTACTTCAGGAATCTGTGTGGTATGGGTTGTTTGTGATATACCACTAACCTATAGGATGACAGTTCAAACCCACCCAGTGGCTCCACAGAATAAAGGGTTGGCAAAGTGCTTCTCTATGGAGTTCTGGTGTGGCGCTGTGAGATAAAGTACTGGACTGCAAGGTCAGTTTGAACCATAAAGTTCGCGGTTCAAACTCACCATTCACTCCTTGAAAACCCTATACAGGGTTGCTGTGAGTCAGAACTGACTCAGTGGCACTTCACAACAAAGTGCTTCTATAAAAATTACAGCCAAGAAAGTCCTATGGAGGGGTCACCTTGAGTCAGAATGAACTCACTGGCATATAACAACAACACAGCAGCCCTTCCTTCATTCATTCCACAGCCCATGAGAATGGCATAGTGTCTTGGTCTAGGTATTATGGAATCATATTTTTTGACTCATTCAAGGGAGTCATTTTTCTGGATCTCAGTATCCCCATTTGTAAATAAATGAGAAAGTGGTGCTAAATAAGACAAGATAACTTAGGAGATATTTAATAGTGGCAAAAATTTTGCTGTTGTTGTTGACTGTTTGAATAATTTAGTAAATAGCAAATGACTGACACCTAGAGACTTTGACTGTGACTTTAGATATTTTGCCAAAATGGTATAACCTATGTAATTCATGTATTGGGTTTCCTGGGATGATTCTTTTTTTTCTTTCTTTCGTTCCTATTTTATTTAGAAGAATTCCTCAAATTTATTTTCCATCCTTTCTGTTCATTTAAAAATTTTCTTCTGCTATCATTTTAAATTTATGGGATATCTTTCTTGTTTTCCAAAGCAAATGTTTTAGTTTCAGAGCATCCTGTTCTTGTTTTATTGATGCAATATTGTCTTTTCTCTAAAGATCTTCAGTTTTAGCATTGAAGATATTATAATTTTAGGAGTCCCAAAGTTGTTTTTATTCCCTTTGAATTTATTTATTCTCTTTGTTTTGATCTCTTCATGTTGGAGGTCTGGTGACCCTGGCTGCCTATTTATATTTAGAAGTAAGACACTAAAGAGATTCCTGGGAGGTCTATGGATGGGTAGGATGTGCTGTGCCTGGTAGGCTTACTAGCCAGATGGCTATTAGGCCTGTCCTGCTGCTTTCCATTGAATTCTGCCTCATAGTGACCCTACAGGACATAGTAGAAAACCCATAGGACTTTCTATGCTGAAACCTTGACAGAAACAGACTGTCATGTCTTCCTTCCACAGAGTGGCTAGTAGATTTGAACTGTTGACCTTATGAATGGCAGTGGAGCCTTTAACCGTAACCATTGCCATCCCAGGGTTACTTATTAACCAGGCACCTTCACTTAAATAGCAAAGTCGGTGGGCCTTTTCTCTTGAGTTTGGTCAATTTTGCCAGAGAGGAGAAATGCTGTCTTGGATTGGAGTCCATGACCATGAATTGGGGGAAAATTCATCTTTTTTTCTCATTAACGTATAACTGAAATGATCATTTATTTTAATTATGAATGTAGGCAGTAAATTACAGTCATATTAACAATATTTGTAACTTTGTTAGCAATGGAAACCAAGATATTTTCTTTCACATTATAGTTGTTGCAGGCATCTTGGGCTATCATCTTTTCTCATCGCTACCTTGGAATTGCAGTAGTTCTGGGTCTGGCACTAGGCCTTATTTTATGTGGTAATAACAAAGCACATATCTTACTATATCAGAACATTTTTTTTCGGTTCTGGAATTTCACTTCAGTATAATCGATGTCCTAGTATTAGGTGTGTTTTAAAATGCATTCAAAACCAACATTTGGTTGATGGGTACATAGCTTCACGAGGCTGTCAGAGGTTTCTGTGGAACAATACAAAAAGCTCAAGAGCTTTCTTGAAGGTTTACATCTCATTGGCAGCGTTCATGGAGTTCCTTAGGGAAAGTGGGGAGTGAGGGGAGGTAAGTCTAACTAGAACGCATTTCACCTAATCTCCCTGTTTTCCTTGCATTAGTCTTATTCTTTCGCAGACTCTGGTGTCCTTGGTTTGGGGAACACTTTGTTTCAGGAGTTCCTGGCTGGCACAAACAGTTAAGTACTTGACTACTAGCTTAGAGCTTGGTGGCTCCAATCCATAGAGAAATACCTCAGAAGACAGGTCTAACAATGTTTCCAAAAAGTAACAGCCTTGAAAACATTATAGAGTAGTTCTCCTCTGCACACATGAGCTGGAATCGACTCCATGCCAATGAACACAAATGGTTTTATTTGATCCAGGGTTAACTGTCTGTTTCCCTCTGAGGCAGGGGAGAGCTGATTTCAGCCCGCAGTATTGCTGGGCAGGGTGAGGAATTTAATGGTCTACCCTGTGCCACTTCTTCCGCTTAGCTCCACTCTTGGGTTCTAGTTCACAATGGCTCCTAATGCCCCAACTCTTTGGTTTTTTCTATAGAGCATAGCGGCACTGCATGGCATGCCGCCTGATAGGTACCTCCGTTCTAAGTCACTTACAGCTTGTTTATGTGCTTTCTAGCTTCCAAGCATCTGTTTTCCATCAATTTCATCTTCTGTCCTATTTTCTTTGTTTATGTGGATGCCTTTCGTTTTGCTTTGTTGTCAGTTTGGGGAGCTTGTAACACAAGCAGATATAAACCTGTATATTAACTCTCCCATATTTTACTGAAAATTTTCAAAAATTCTAACTTTCCTTTCCTTCCTGGCAATACAGTTAGTCCTTGGGTTACAAACAGGATTCATTCCTAAGTGTGTCCTTTAGTGGAATTTGTAGGTAAATCAGAACAAGTACATTTAGCCTGAGTGCAAGAAAAGGCTCCAAGACTTTTCACTGACTTTAAAGCTGCATGTGCGCAGCAAGTAAAGGTGATTGTGATGAGATTGGTTCTTTCGGTTTTTCAAAATTTAGTAAAATGTCTTGCATTAACATATGTTCACGCAGCCAACAAATACTTGTTTACTCCTGCTATGGACATGAGGAATATTTCAAGATGACAGAGAGCTCAGAATTAGATTATTTTTCTTTAATAACACATGTTCAGACAGCACGTCTGTTGGAGCCTGAGAGTTTTACACATAACAGGTGGGAGGCTATGAAAGAACAAAAATCAGAGGAAAACACAGAGATAAGGCACCTAATTGCTGGTACCATCTCTGACCTTCCCCCAATCCGTTCTCTACACTGAGGGCACTAACCTTTTATAAAACTCAGATCTGATCATGTACTGAGGCTGTAAAAAAGAGAAAAAGACATTAAAATCAAGGAAGATATTTGATACATGAATACAGACTGCACACACTCTAATGTGATGTATAAAAATAAAGTTAAATAATGAAGATAAAGATTTTTTTCTTTTAGTGAGGATGATTATACTTGAAGCATGTTAACAGTGTGGCTAATTGTACATGTAGAAATTGTTGACTTGGTCTATGTTTTACTGTGTATCTTTTCATGAAAAACAACCTTCAGCCCCCCCAAAAAAAACCTTCAAAAAACAAAAATATCATTGGTATTATTTTTGTGTTCACTTTTGAAACTAGGAATTAAGAATACCTTAAAAACGCCGGTGAGTACTTAAAAGCAGCAAGCCCTTATGGGAAAATACCATATGCTCCCAATAATGTTGGAGACATGAAGTGATGACAAGGCATTTTCAAAATGGCGTATGGGGCACCGCACTGCTTTCTGACAGTTCCAGATTACGTGGTGACAACTCTGGACAGCAATGGTCTGGCTAAATACCTGACTTGATTAACCGAATCAAGACAGACAGTAGAGGCCATGAGGAATATTTCAAGATGACAAAGCATTCAGACTTGGATTAGATTATTCTACTTTAATAATATAGATAACATCTCCAGTTCTAGAACTAAAAATTTTAGTCCTTTCGTTGGAGTCTGAGAATTTTACATGTAGTGTTGGGAGGCTTCAAAGGAATAACAAAACTCAGGAAGACACCCCCACATACAAACAGTACCTGGTTGCTGACACCATCTCTGGCCTTCCCCCAACCCATCCTCCATACTGAGGCCAGTGACCTTTTATAAAACACAGATATGATCCAGAAATCCTTCATTGGCTTCCTACTACTTTATTTCCCCCAAAGATTTCATTTTTGTGGCCCTTTGGCACTGGGTCATGTAGTTCCTATCTCCCTCTTCTCCCTCAGCCCTAGGCTGTTTTTGAGGGTAGTTACCATGTCTGTCATGTTCTGCACTATTTCCCAGTGTCAAGGGGTAGTGGTGGTGGTGTGCCGTGGAGTCAGTTCCCACTCATAGTGACCCTGCATAGTTGTTGTTGTTGTGTGCCGTGGAGTCGTAGCGACCCTGCACAGGGCTTCCGAGGCTGTAAATCTTTATGGCAGCAGAAAGCCTCATCTTTCTCCTGTGGAATAACTGGTAGTTTCGAACTGCTGACCCTGAGGTTAGCAGCCCAATTCGTAACCACTACGCTACCAGAGCTCCTTTACCCTGCACAGTAGGCACTTAATACAGACTGAAAGCGACAATTAGTAAATGCAATTTTTAAAAATCAGTAAAAATGTTAGCACATTTTATATTACTTTGGCACAAACTCGCTCGATTTTTCTTTCTGGTGCACAGAAAGATGCCATTCATTAGCTTTTATTCCAGCTAGGTTTGGGAGGTACGTGGCTGTGCTTTGGACAATGAAACTTAGAAATGATGCACCTCCTTTCCAGGATCAGCTGTAAAACATCTAGCAAGATCGTCTGTATCTATTCTGCTAACAGTATGTGAATTAAAGCTCCCAGATAGTAGAACCTTCTAAGGGAAGGAGCCCAGGAAAACTAGTGACCATCTGGCAGAGGATCACCACAACCACACTTGTCTTGAGTGAGAAGATAAAACTTTATTAGGCTAAACTACTTGGATTTGGGGTTTTTATATAGTTGTTGTTCTCAAGTACCATCAAGTAAATTCCAGCTTACAGTGGCCCTGTACAGGATGTTCGAGGCTGTAAATGTTTGTGGGAGCAGAAAGCCTCATCTTTCTCCCATGGAGTAGCTGGTGAACTTGAGCTTCCAACCTTGTGCTTCAAAGTCCAGTAGTAGACTCTTATCCTACAGAGTCATTCCTCTCACCTTATTACAGTGGTTAGAGTTAATTGCTCTGATTGATAATTGTTGTTGTTGTTGTTATGTGCTGGGGAGTTGATTCCGACTCATAGCGACCCTGTACAGGGTTTCCAAGGCTGTAAATCTTTATGGGAGCAGAAAGTCTCATCTTTCTCCCGAGGAACAGCTGGTAGTTTCAAACTGCTGACCTTGTGGTTCGCAGCCCGATTCGTAACCACTACGCTACCATACTATTGCTTATAACACTAAATTGCTTCACAGTCTGGACATATGGTTAAAGTTAATGGCACTGAAGTAAACTTGATATAACCAAGTGTTAACCCTTCTGAAGTTAAGATCTTGAGCTTTACCATGGTTCAAAGAAGACCTTGATTACAGGAGAAAGTAAGGATTTTTAACTTAGCTCTGCTGAGTACTTCGTTTCATAACCCTACTCAAAGGGAAGGTAGTTCTGAAGTTCTAGGATGCAAGACAGACAAAACATTCCGAAAAGATGTGAACATGCTTAAATTGAGATGAAATAATAAAAGAGCAATGACTGTTCCCTCCATTGGAGCTAATTTACTTCAGGGCCCAAACCTACCGATAGTCAAAAGAGGCTTCTTTCTTTTAATAAAAGTGCACAAGGAATCTAATTATTTAAAAATGAATAAACCATATCACAACAGTCCTCTCCTTAAAACCATTCAAAGGCTTTCTATTGCAGCAATAATAAAAGCCAAGATCCTTAACAGGGTCCCCAAGCCTCACATGATCGGGCTCCTGCCTCCACCTCCAGCTTCAGCTCTGGCTCCTCTTTCCCTCTTCTTTCCATGGGTACTAACTTGCTCTCAGTTCTGGAGAGTTAAGGGTTTCTTCCACCTTGAGGCCATTTCACCTGCTTTTTCCCTTGCCAAGAATGCTCCCTAGATGCACAAGGTCTTAAATATTCCATCTATTGGCAGAACCTTGGTCTTGGGGTAACAAAGTGAGTCGTTCCCAAACTTAAAGTCCAAGTGGTAATCAAAACTTGTACAAGGAGAACTTTGAAAAGAGCATTAAAATGATGGCATATATTCCTGGTCCTTTTGAGTGATCTTAGGTCAACAACTGTAAACAAAACAAAGCAAAAAAAAAAAAAAAGGAGCCCAATGGAATACTACACAGCATTAAAAGAAGACCAAATACTACGACATACCATATCTGGGACAAAACGTTGAATTAAAAAAAATGTTGGGAAAAGATGTTGAATGGAAAATGAAATGTTGAATAAAAGAAGCCAGATACAAATGATAAACACTGATCGTATAATTTCAGATAGATGATGTTCAAAACTGGCAAAACTAATGCATGTTGATAGAAGTCAGAAGAATGGGTACTTCTGGAGAGATGAATCACAGTACAAAGGAGCTAAATTCTAGGGTGCTGGAAATTGTATTTTTATCTAAGCAATGGTTATGTGGTTCTATATGCAATCCTTTAATCGGTACACTTAGGATTTGTGCACTCTATTGTAAGTATACTTTGATAAAAAGAAAATAGGAGCTCCATTGGGGACAATTCTGCATTGACTAGAGGATGAAGTTTAAATTCCTAATACAAAGCTCTGGGTTAGCTTGCTCCTTCCGACTTTCTCATCTCAATCCCCAATGTGCCACCAGCCCTGGAACTATACTCCAGTCACCATTCTCCTTCAAAATGTCCCTTGATATGCCATTCCAATTTCCACCTCCATAAGTTTGCAGCTACCATAGCTGTGCACCCTGGATGAGGATTCCCCAGCTTCCTGGGGGCTGAGTCAGAAGCATCATCTCCTTATTCTTTTTCATCCCTCTTAGGGATTCCAGGTGTGATGCTGAGGTCAGTTTGAACTGCAAGGTCAGCAGTTCAAACTCACCAGCCTCTCCTTGGAAACCCTATGCAGTATGACAATGAGTCAGAACCGACTCTAAGGCACTTAATGAGCCCTGGTGTGGTGCTGTAAGATAAACCCTGGACCACAGGGCGGTTTGAACTGCAAGGTGGGCAACTCAAATCCACCAGCTGCTCCTCGGACACCCTGTACAGAGTGAATATGAGTCAGGACCTACTTGACAGCGCTTAACAACAACAAATAGCTCATGACAATTATCATTCAGTCTCTTGGTTGACATTTTACACGTCTTCATTTCCAGCTAGTCTTTAGGCTCTTCAGGGCAAAAACTCTGTATCCTTAGCTCCTAATATACCTATGGTGTCTGATAAATGCTTGTTGAATTTGAATTGAAAAATACACAATAAGACACAGAACAGAAAGCAAAGAAACGAGAGGACATTTTAACCAATGCTATTTTCTTTCAAAAAACTAAAACTTGTTAAGTACCGTAATGACCTATTGGATTCCCAAGGACCTGTTGTGGCACTGTAGGATAAGCACTGGACTGCTAACCACAAAAACTTCAATTGAAACCCACCAGCGACTCCTCAGAAATCCTACACACGGTACCAGAAGTCAGAACCGACTCTATGGCACAAGAATCTTTTCAGGAGCAGAAAACTTCATCTTTCTCTCACAGAATGGCTTGTAGGATTGAACCACCAAGGCTTATCCTACAGAGCCACTGCACTTTTTACTGTAACTTTTGTTGCTTTTGTTTTTATTAGGTGTTGTTAAGTGGGTTCCGACTCATAGTGACCATATGCACAACAGAACAAAACACGGCCCGGTCCTGTATCACCCTCACAATCAACTCAGAACTCATTGCTGCTACCACCGTGCTAATCCATCTGATTTCTGGTCTTCCTCTTTTTTGTTGACCCTCCACTTTACCAAGCATGATGTCCATCTCCAAGGACTGGTCCCTCCAGTTAATAGGACAGAGTGTCACCATCCTGGCTTTTAAGAAGCATTCTGGCTGTACTTCTTCCAACATAGATTTGTTTGTTCTTCTGGCAGTCTTTTAATATTCTCCTCCAACACCGTAACTCAAAGGCATCAATTCTTCTACTGTCATCGTTACTAATTTTCCAACTTTCACATGACATGAGACTATTGAAAATGCCATGACTTTGTCAGGTGCACCTTAGTGTCCAAACTGACATCTTTGCTCTTCAACACTTTAATGAGATCCGGTGCAACAGAGTTGCCTAGTGCAATACATCATTTGATTTCTTGACAGCTGCTTCCATGAGTGTTGATAGTGGGTCAAGCAAAATAAGTCTTTGACAATTTCAAACTTTTCTGTATTCTTCATGATGTTATGTATTGGTCTAGTGGTAAGGATTTTTGTTTTCTTTATGTTGAGGTGCAACCAATACTGAAGACTGTGGTCTTTGGTCTTCATCAGTAAGTATTTTTAGGCCCCTTTGCTTTCAGCAAGCAAGGATGTATCATCTGCATATCGCAGGTTATAATGAGTCTTCCTCAAATCCTGCTGCCACATTCTTCTTCATATAATCCAGTTTCTTGAATTATTTGTTCAGCATGCAGATTAAGTAATCTGTATGCTGCCATACACCTTTCCTGATTTTTAACCACTTAGTCGGTACTTACTCGATGGCACCTAACAACAACAAGTGTCTCCTTGTTCTGTTCGAATGACTGCCTTGTGGTCCATGTATAGGTTCCTCTGAGCACAAAAAAGTGTTCTGGAATACCTACTCTTGGCAGTGTTATCCATAGTTTGTCATGATCAACACAGTCAAAAGTCTGTGCATAGTCAATAAATCACAGGTAAACCCCTTTCTAGTATTCTCTACTTTCAGCCCAGATCCATCTGATGTCAACACTGATATCCCTGATTCCATGTGCTTGTCTAAATCTGTGTGGAACCTCTGACAGGTCCCTTCCAATGTACTGTCTTAGCTGTTTTTGGATTATCTTTAGTAAAATTTTACTTGCATGTGATATTATTGATAGTGTCCCATGATTTCCACATTCCATTGGGTCACCTTTCTTTGGAATGAGTGCAAATATAAATCTCTTCTAATCAGTTGGCCAGGTAATTGTCTTCCAAATTTCTCGGCATAGATGAATGAATACCATCAGTGTTGCATCAGTTTGTTGAAAGATTTTAATTTATAGTCCATCAATTACTTGTGCCTTGTTCTTTGCCAGTGCCTTCATTGCACCTTAGACTTCTTCCTTCAGTATCATTGGCTCTTGATCATATGCTACCTCTTGAAATTGTATCAACCATTGCTCTTTGGTTCAGTGACTCTGTATTCCTTCCATCTTCTTTCTGCATCATTCAGCATTTTGCCCGTAGGATCCTGAAATATTGTTAGTCAAGGTTTGAATTTTTCTTCAGTTCCCTCAACTTGAGAAATACTGAGTGTGTTCTTCCCTTTTACTTTTCTACTTCCAGGTTTTTGAACATTTCGTTATAATATTTGACTTTGTCTTTTTGAGCTGTCCTTTGAAATTTTCTATTCTACACTTTTACCTCCTAATTTCTTCCATTTTCCTTAGCATCTCTACACTAGAGAGCAAGTTTCAGAGTCTCTTCTGACATCCATTTTGGTCTTTTTCTTCTTAATGACCTTTTGCTTTATTCCTGTATGATGTTCTTGATGTTATATCCCAACTCTTCTGGTCTTTGGTCATTAGTGTTGAATGCATCAAATTTGTTCTTCATATGATCTCTAAATTCAGGTGGGATATGTTTTAAATTTTTTCAGCTTCAGCCTGAATTTGCATATGAGTAATTGATGGTCTATTCCACAGTCTGCCCCGGCCATGTTTTGACTGATGATATGGGGCTTTTCCATCTTCTCTTTCCACAGCTACAGTCAGTTTGATTTCTGTGTATTCCATCTGGCGAAGTCCATGTGTATAGTCATTTTTTATGTTGTTTAAAAAAGGTGTTTGCAATGAAGAAGTCAGTGGGCTTGCAAAATTCTATCATGTGATCTCCAGCATTGTTTCTGTCTCAAAGGCCATATTTTCCAACGACTGATCCTTCTGCTTTGTTTACAACTTTTACATTCCAATCACCAGTAATTATCAATATATCTTGATTACATGCTTGATCAATTTCAGTCTGAAGAAGTTGGTAGAACTCTTCAATTTCATCCTCATTGGTTTTAGTGGTTGGTGGGTAAATTTGAATAATAGCGAGTAAATTTGAATAATAGCTGGCCTTCCCTGTGGTGGTGGTGGTTATTGTGTGCCAGTGAGTCAGTTCAGACTCTTAGTGAGGCTGTAAATCTTTTAGGGGGGAAAAAAAAAGAGCTAACATGAATAGAGTGAAACACTGTTAACGGATGGTACACAGACAGTATTATAATTATTGTGATGAAACAAAGGATATGATTTGTTGAATGCAAAACTGATGATCTGCTTTGTAAATTGTCACTCAAATCACAATAAAACTTAAAAAAAATATTTTTTTAGGGAGCAGGAAACCTCATCCTTCTCCTAAGGAGGGACTAGTAAATTGCAATTAGCAGCCCAGCTCAGAATCCACTATGTTACCAGGGCTCCTTGGTCTTCCTTGTAGGTTTGTGTATATGATGATCCTATCACAGATAGCATTATTCTTCAAGATGATCTTGAAATGTTCTTTTTGACTGTAAAATAAAAAGCTTGATATGAGTAAAGAATTAAAATGAATAGCTTAGTCGTTAAAGAGTTTTTACAAGATATTGACAGTCTAATTTTTAAAAGTTAAATGTTACAGCTTAAAGGGAGAGAAGTAGTTATGGCAATAATTTGGGGTTTGTTTTGTTTTAGTATCAGGCATGAGCTATATGAAGACATTCAGAGTAATGATAGTAATGACAGTTTATTGAGATATCTAACTAACATTAAGAACTTATCATCAGAAATCACCAGACAATCTCTTTAATATCCCATGCAAGTAAAGTTTTGCTAAAGGTAATACAGAAACAGCTACAATCATACATTGGCAGAGAACTTCCAGAGATTCAAGCTGGATTCAGAAGAGGCCGTGGAACAAGGGATATCATTGCTGATGTCTGATGGATCTTGGCTGAAAGCAGAGAATATCAGAAAGATGTTTACCTGTGCTTTATTGACTATGCAAAGGCTTTCAATTGTGTGGATCATGACAAGTTATTAACAACATTGTAAAGTATGAGTATTCTGGAACAGTTAATTGTGCTCATGAGGAATCTGTACCTGGACCAAGAAGCAGTTGTTTGAACAGAACGTGGGAACACTGAATGGTTTAAAATTTAAAAAGATGTGTGACAAGGTTGTATTCTTTCACCATACTTATTCAACCTGTATGCTGAGCAAATAATCCAAAAATGTGGCATCAGGATTGGACAAAGACTCATTAGCAACTTGAGATATGCAGATGATACAACCTTGCTTGCTGAAAGTGAAGAGGACTTGAAACATTTACTTATGAAGATCAAAGACCACAGCCTTCGATATGAATTACATCTCAATGTAATGAAAACAAAAATCCTTACCACTGGACCAATAAACAACATTCTTATCAATGGAAAAAGATTGAAGTTGTCAAGGACTTCATTCTTCTTGGATCAAATATCAACACTCACGGAAGCAGCAGTCAAGAAATCAAATGATGTATTACATTAGGCAAATGTGCTGCACAAGACCTTTTTAACTTGTTGAAGAGCAAAGATGTCAGCTTGAGGACTAAGGTGCGCCTGACCCAAGCCATGGTATTTTCAATAACCTCATTATGCATGTGAAAGCTGGACAGTGAATAAGGAAGACTGTAGAAGAACTGATGCTTTTGAGTTATGGTGTTAGAGGAAAATATTGAAAGTGCCATGGACTGCCAAAAGAACCAAGAGATCTGTTTTGGAAGAAGTGCAGCCAGAGTGCTCCTTAAAGGCCAAGATGGCCAAACTTCGTCTCTCATACTTTGGACATACTGTCAGGAGGGACCAGTCACTGGAGAAGGATATCATGTTTGGTAAGGTGGAGGGTCAGAGAAAAAGAGGAAGACCTCCAACGAGATGGATTAGCCAAGTGGCAGCATCGATGGACTCAAGCGTGGCAACAGTGGTGAGGTTGGCCCAGAATCTGGCAGGTTGCTATGGGTCGGTACCAACTTGATGGCACCTAACAACAACAACAACAACAACAACTTATCATCTACTAATTAATTTGCATTCAGTGTCTGACTGAGACCTTGAAGATCTGCTCTAATTTTCCATTTTACATAGTTTCTTTTGTTGTTTTGGTAAGTGCTATGGAGTTGCTTCTGACTCATAGTGACCCTGTATAGTGTTTCCAAGGATCAGCTGGTGAATTGTATCATCTGCCTTGTGATTCAAACCAAGTTGCGGTCCAGTGCTCATTCTACAGTGCCATACCAGGATTCTCAGGAAACTGAGAAACCAAAAAATTAAATAACTTGTTGGAGGTCAAATTGCTAATATTAATGTGTCAGCCTTCAGATTCTAACCCAGACCTGTGACGCTCCAGAGACTGTGTTCTCAGGACTCTCTCTAAAGACCACCATAAAAGCCCACATCTTGTCAGGGTGATAGGCACAGAATGACACGGCCTCTCTCCCCTGTGCCCACTTACAACACTTCAGCATCCACAGCTGGAGAGCTACTCTTAGGAAAGAATGCTGGTAGTCCCAGAGGTCTGGAGAGTGGCCTAAAAATAGGCCCATTATAAAACCACATGTAAAGCTGTGTGGTGATTTCTTGTACAGTATTCATCCCAGTACCTACTAGCATAAAACAGAACCGCCCTGGAGTAGCCCACAGGACGACAGAGCTAAGGAAATCGCTGCCACTGTCCACATGTCCCCCAATCTCCCCAGCCCTCCCAAAAGAAAATAAATGACTAAATAGGAGAGAGTAAAGAAAACCAACACCAGGTCTCACAGGAGTCTTAGAATGGATGCCTAGGTCATGCAGAAACCTCCAACAAAGATCACATTAAATGTCGTGGCAAGTCAAATGCCATCTAGTTTATTTTGAGCAAACCTTGGACACAGTGTATTTAGTGTGGCTTCCTAGGGTTCTGGGCATTGGAGCGTGTGCCCATTTGCTTGGCCTTTCTCCTGAGTGCCTGTAGTGAAAATGCTGTCTGGACACAACAGAACACCATCAGAAGAACCACCAGCCTCTTAGAGACTCTTAATGTGGTTCAGTCCTCACCCCAGTACTTTACTGAAAATGATGGATAATAAAGTGTCCCCCAAGGAACATGTGTATCCCTGGCATCTTTACCAAATTATGTTGCCAGATTTTTTATGCTATTCCTCAAGGTACCTTCCAAAACTAACATTTTCAGGGTGTTCTGCTCCTCTGTAATTTTTTTTTTTTCTTTTTCAGGTCATAGGGGAAGGCAAACAGACACATTTTTTACGTTGACAGGCTTAGAAAAATAGCAACACACTGCCTGTTTTATACAATAGGGCCTTGTATTTTTACAGCTAAGTTGCATTAAAATATAACCAGTGGGCCTAGACTAAATCAATTTAATGACTCAGGTAAGAACCCAGGGGATGTCTATTCTTGCAGCAAACTCTGACCATTTCGTCTTGGTCAGAGTTTAGCATCAAGCCATCTCTGAAACATTAGTGTAAAATGTATGTATTTTGTCACTCAAAGAAAGAACCGCTCCTGAAAGGGAAAAATAATTGATTTTATAGGAAAATGTTCATTCATTTTTATCCACAACAAGAAAATTTGCACCTAATTTTTCCTCTTAAATGTGATTGAGTTACATGCAGGCTAACCCATGAAATACCAATTCTAACAACCTCAAGTATTATGAACTGCTTGACTTTCTCCTGTAAACAGGACTTTCCATAATGTGCACTTCTTTCTAATTGGTCAGCTTCTCTAGTAATGGGAATAATGATTATGTTTATCAGTTGTTGTTGTTAAGTGCCGTCGAGTTGATTCTGACCCATAGCGACCCAGTATAGGCTTTCCCAGGAGCAACTGGTCTATCTATACTTTTTTCCATTATCTTTAGTGTTACATTCATTTATATAATTGAGCACAGTGATGGCAGGTAAAGAAGTAAAACGGGAACTCCATGGGGAGACCAAATATAGAGAAGGAGAGAAAAACGGAGGAGAGTAGAGGAAAGTTGAGTATAGGTGATAAGGCAGAAGTATCCGGGGTAGGGAACTTGCTCATTGGAACAGGGAGTAGGGACAGGTACTCAAGCCTGGATGGGAAGGTTAGCTAGAGGCCTCTCATTAGCTTCTCATATATAGTGATGGTATTGCTGTTGCTAACTACCATTGAGTTGGCCACCACTCATAGCAACCCCATGCACAACAAAACACTGCCCAGTTCTGTTTCATCCCCATGACTGGCTGCAGATCAGATTGCTGTGAGTCCTAAGGTTTTCACTAACTGATTTTTGGAAGTAGACTTTCTTTGTTGTCTGTCTTAGTCTGGAAGCTCTACTAAATCCTGTTCCGCATCATAGAAACACACAAGCCTCCACCGAGAGATGGGTGATGGCTGCTCAGGAGCTGCATTGGCCATGAATTGAATCAGGGTCTCCAACATGGAAGGGCAGAATTCTACCACAGGACCACCATTACCCAAATGAGGTGGTGGTAGTGGTGTGCCGTGGAGTTGCTTCTGACTCATAGCAACCCTGTATAGGGTTTTCAAGGCTGTAAATCTTACAGAAGCAGAAAGCCTCATCCTTCTCCCGCAGAGTGGCAGAACTTTAGGTTAGCAGCCCACCTCATAACCACTACGCTACCAGAGCTCCTTGCCCATATGTGGTAGAGAATAAAAATAAAGTCCGGCATCCCATGTGCTCTCTTAGCAGCTGAAAAGCAAAGTTATAAATGCTATCACTGAATAGCTAAAAGGCAATGAGGACCACTGTGGCTCTGTAGGATAAGCACTGGACTGCTAACCCCATGGTTGGTGGTTCAAGCCTACCAGCTGCTCCGCCAGAGAAAGATGAGACTTTCTGCTCCCGCAAGGATCTACATCTTTGGAAACCCTATATAGGGTTGCTATGAGTCAGAACCAACACAAAAGCACACAACAGCAACTACAAAAAAGCAATGCAGAGACTAGTAGGGATTTGGTGCCAGTTTATGTAGTGAAGATATAGTCTAACGGGTAGAAAAGTACTGGTGTGGCGCTGTGGGTTAATGAGCTAGACTGCAATGTTGGTTTGAACACCAAGGTCAG
Organism: Chrysochloris asiatica; assembly: GCF_000296735.1. Lineage (NCBI taxonomy): Eukaryota > Metazoa > Chordata > Mammalia > Afrosoricida > Chrysochloridae > Chrysochloris > Chrysochloris asiatica. The sequence goes on from NW_006408633.1 coordinate 10,145,681, forward strand.
CAGTTCAAACTCATTAGTCACTCCTCGGAAACTCTATACAGGCTCGCTATAAGTGGGAACTGACTCAACAGCGTTTAACAACAACAACAGCTGTTAATGAAGCAATCTCAGGAATTCAGCCAAATTTCCCCTTGTAAATAAAGCTTTCTGTCAACGAGAAAATTTGAGCAGATCCCAACTACAAATCCAATCACAATATGATTAATTTTAATATTTTACCTTAAATAGTGGAGAACTGGTGTGGTGCTGTGAGTTAATGGGCTAGACTACAAGATCGGTTTGAACCACAAGAGCGGTGGTTCAAGCTCACCAGCTGCTCCTTGGAAACCCTGTACAGGGTTGCTGTGAGTCGGATTTGACTCAACAGCATTAAGTGATAACAACAACAACCTTAAATAGCAAGGAGCCCTAGTAGTGTAATGGGTTATACATTGAGCTGCTAACCACAAGGTCAGTAGTTCGAGTCCACCAGGCGCTCTGTGGGAGAAAGATGAAGCTTTCTGCTCCCGTAAAGATTTACAACCTCGGAACCCTTATACAGAGTCACTGTGAGTCGGAACTGACTCCATGGCACACAGCCACCACCATCTTAAACAGCAATGCTAAGACAAAACTGGTAACTTTAGTATCCCATGCTATTTATTACATAAATTATTTCACTAAGAGTCCTGGGCTGTTTGTAAGCAGTACTTTACTTTAATACTATGTTTCCATAGAATTATGGGGGACAGAGTAGGAGATTCATTATTTTAAGGAAACATCTGAATTAATGTTATATCTAGAAACACAGAAATGATATGTTTTTCAAATACCCGCCAGTCAGACAACCACATGGATAGTTGACCCTGCCTTTAGCTCTAGTACACATAATGTCCCAGGAAATTTGACTGTTAAATATTCAAAATCTCAGGACCAAGGTTCTTCAATCAATGGCTGGCAGTACATTGGAGTCACCTGGAGAGCTTCTAAAATTCAGTATGCCCAGGCCACACTCCAAGCCAATTACATTAGAATGTCAGGAGCTGGGATCAGGCACCAATGTTTTTTAAGGGCCCAGGTGATTCTAATTTAAAGTTCAAAACTACAGTAAGACCTGGGGTTACAGACTTACATACAACTCCGACTTGCCCTTTAATTTATATAAATGTGCCCTCATTTGAAACAATTGAACCAACCCTTAATTGCAACAAATTCTTCATCACAGTCACTTCCCTTCCTGCACATGCGACTGTTAAATCACTGGACAGGCTCTGAGCCTTTCCTTGCACTTAAGAAAGAACTCTATGCACCTATTCCAACTTACCCACAAATGCTACTTCAAGACACAATTTAGCAAAGGGTCTATTCATAACCCAGGGACTACCTGTACTATCTGTAATCTACACCCAGGTCACTGTGTTTCCTTCCTCCTCATCTACCTACATTAAGATGTTGGCTGTGCCAGACATAGTTCCGTTGCATAAGGCTTCTAATTTTGCCCTCACTGGGTGAACTCTAGGCTCACAAAAAACTCTAGGCTCTCTCCCACACACACACACAGAAAAATGTGTTTCCATCATTCCTCTCCACATAGAAATAAACATGTGAATTCTCTTGGGTTAAATCAATTGAATGAGCTTGAACACAGGTATTCAACAATGTTGTGATCCTTCTTTGGGATGTGTTTGTAATACTCTGGATCATAATGCAAGCTTTAAAAATCCCCAAGATTAATGTTATAATGGTTTCATTTTTTTCTTTTTTCATTTGTTCAGATCAAGACAGTACCTCAAAGGCTAAAGTGAGCCACTAAGTGTCAACTAAGGTCTTTCCACTGGGTCTCTGTTCCCAGCCAGTGCACACAGCCCCTCATGGGTGGTTGCTCAGTGCCAGACCTTGTCCAGTTAGGGATCCTTCCCTTTTGGAGAAGAATTAGATACCTCTGCAAAAACATTACCAGTTTGAATTTGTTGAGATAAGGTTCTAGTCATGTTTGTCTGAGGAGAACTAAGATAGCAAAACCAGTCTTGGGAGGAATGCACCTTTTGTGGCTTTCTTTAAACAGAAACATTCTAGGTAAGAACCACAAAACCTAAATACAGGAGAAATTTTAGTCATTCTGATTTCCAAGATCATGAGAACAGGTAACACGTCAGTTCTTTAGTATGTGTGTGTGAGAGAGAGAGCACTGGGGTATGTATGTATGCTTTTTTTGTACAAATAAGAGATCACAGAGAACAGGTGGTTATGGGGCCCAAAGGAAATGTAACATGGAAAAAAACCACTTGGAAGATAATTGTGCTTTTACACTTTTTAGAATAGCAGGGAAAAGATATAACGATACATTGACTGGGTGGACCTTACTTTGCAAAAAGCATTAGGGTATAAGATCCATGAGAGCAGGAATGTTGTCTTTTTTGTTCATCCTCTCAAACGCTACAACAGTCCTTGGAATATAGATGTTGTTTTGTTGTTGTTGTTAAGTGCTGTCAGTTGGTTCTGACCTACAGCAACCCTGAATAGGGTTTCTGAGGAACCCCTGATAAGCTTGCATCACCAACCTTGCGGTTCACACTGCCTTTGCAGCCCAGCACATTAACCCACAGCACCACACCAGGACTCCACTCAGCATAGACTGTCATATAAAAGAAGTAAAAAAAAAAAATCAAAACTTGAGGAAAAATTGCTATAGGCTTTACTGTAAGAATACATACACCACATTGATGAAGTGGGAGTATCAGCTATCATTAAATCAAAACTTCAAATGCATTACTAGATGAATTATTCATTCCATTCTTACAGGGTTTGCAGTGCAGTGAATTATTTCATGCCTCTTCTACATGTGTTTGTAACTCCCACCTGACTTTTTCCTGATCGGTCTGGGTAAGAAAAGGTGGGGGAAGATGCGAGAGGATTCAATGGTTCTGTTGTGAGGGACTGTTACCAGGGTTCATTGTGATTGTAAAAACGTGTAACTCTAACCAGGCCCTTCGTCAGTTTTGCTATGCTGCTGCGGGATGTGAGTGGACTGTGTGTCCTTTGCTTGACTAATCAAGCTCGCCTCTGTGTGACCTCTGGTTATTGGGACTTGAACTGCCGTGGTCTGACCTGACTTGCCAGCTTCCTGGTGTGGTGCTGTAGGATAAATGCTGGATTGGAAACCTGAAGGTTGAAGTGCAGACCCACCAGTGGCTCCTTGAAAACCCTACAGGGTTGCTGTGGGTTGGAACCGACTCAACAGCAGTCTTGTGAGTCAGCAGTCTGAGTCTTCTGTGAGTGAGGAGAATCTACCAGGTTGACATCAGAACTGTGGATTGGGGACTTGGCAGCCTTCATAACCTGGTGAGCCATATCCTTGGTAGTCTGTGAGTTCTGTGAGATGGTGCAGCAAACTGTAAAATCCTGGGAGGTGGGGGAGACTACTGAAAGGAAGAGTAGGGGTTGATATCAGCAATTATGGTGTCCTGGTGTGGCGCTGTGGGTTAAGGCGCCAGACTGCAAAGCCGTTTGAACTGCAAGGTCGGCGGTTCAAGCTCACCAGCTGCTCCTCGGAATCCCTATACAGTGTCACTATGGGTCAGAACTGACTTGATGGCAATTAACAGCTACAACAACAATGTGATGGCTAAGGAGCTCTGGTAGTGTAGTGGTTCCAAGACAGGTTGCTAATCTCAAGGCCAGCAGTTCGAAACTGCCAGCAGTTATGGGGAAGAAAGATGACGTTTTCTGCTCCTGTAAAGATTTATAGCCTTGGAAACCTTATACAGGGTCTCTATGAGTTGGAACCGACTCCACGGCATATAACCAACTACCAGTGTGATGGTATGGTGCTTCAGGTTAATGTGCTAGACTGCAAGATTAGCTTGAACCACAAGGTCAGCAGTTCAAACCAAACCTAGCAGAGAAGTAGGATGCTGTGAGAGGGATGGTTGGAGTCAGAGAAAAGAAAGTTAAGGGAGTAGGCATGTCTGACCTTTGCCTCATAGGAATCAGCTTGGGATTGATTAGGGTTTGAGTCTCTTTCTCCCTTGTGAGCCCAGAGGAATTCAGACATAGCCTCCATTCCATTATTTTGCATTCATAAAAAGACAGGAAAGAAAGAAAAGACCAAAGTGAATGTCAGAAGAGACGGAAACTTGCTCTTGAATGTAGAGCAGCTAAAGTAGATGGAAGAAATGAGGTAAAAGAGCTGAACAGAAAATGTCAAAGGGCAGCTTGAGAAGACAAAGGAAAGCATTACAATGAAATGTGCAAAGACCTGGAGACAGAAAACCAAAAGTGAAGAACACACTTGATTTCTCAAGCTGAAAGAACAAAAGAAAAAATTTAAGCCTCAAGATAAGATTTTGGCGCTGCAGGATAATGCGCTGGACCGCAAGGTCAGTTTGAGCCACAAGGTCTGTGGTTTAAACCCACCAGTTGTTTCTCAGAAACCCTATACAGTGTTGTTAGGAGTCAGAATCGACTCGACGGCACTTAACAACAACAATATAGGCAATAAAAAAAACCTTTTTTCTTTTAAAGAAATTCCAGAAAATATACCTGTCAGTTGAGTCCACAAAGAAGCAGATGATAAGATAGTCTGGAGGAGAGGGGCAGTATCTGAGAAAGATACAAAGGGGCAGGAGCAGAATTGAGTTGGGAGGGACTCCAGCTGTTATATAGATCTGATAGCTGTGTAAGGAAAGGAGCAGGAAGTAAGATTTGGCAGGGAAAAGTCTCAGACTACAATGAGGGTCTGACACTGGCTTGGTCACCCCAACTGGGGAAAGTCAGGAGTGAGGATTACTTGTTGAAGCAGACTCCTTTAGGCAGAAATGGCCAGGCCCTGGTGTTCTCACTATGCTCAGGCATAGTCAGGCTATTGGTCGTGACTGCCTAGGAGTCTGGCGTTGGCTCACAAGCAGGAGAGGAAACTGATGGGCTAACTTGGAGGCTGTCCACTAATTGCACCCCTTGTAGCTGAAAAGCATGTTCTGTTTTTAAGGTAGATCCAAGCCGCCAGCTCCAGGGTGGCCACAGTGTCTAACATTCACTCTAGCATGTTTTACTTGCAGAATGCAGGAAGCATATAATCAGCCCATCAAAGTCAAACATTAAGAGAGGTTTCACATTTTGAGAACTGTATCTTGGGAAATTTATTGTTTTAAAAGTTTTATTTAAAAAGAATATTTGAAAGAGATTTTTTTTTTGTTTAAATAATACACACGTGTACAATGTTTCTCCTCTATTCCTGTTTAACCTTTTGAAAATCTGGTGACCTGACGAAGCTTTCTCTATTCTTTTACACGTAAAAATGGTGGTGGTGGTGGTATGCCATGGAGTTGGTTCCGATTCATAGCGATCCTGAGTAGGGTTTCTGAGGCTGTAAATCTTTACGGGAATCAAAAACCTCATCTTTCGCCCGCAGAAAGGCTGGTAGTTTCAAATTGCTGGCTTTGAGGTTAGCAGCCTGACTCATAATCACTACGCTACCAGAGTTCCTTAAATATAAAAGTAGAACCATATTAAAAAGGAGGATATAATATTGTTCTGTAAATTGATTTTTCATCCATCAAGACCAGACCTTTAGCACACTTTTCTTTCCCTATTCTACCTCTCATGTTTTATTATAATTATCTAATCATTTTCTTCCAGATAATTATTATTTTTCTCATATTGCTTCTTAGTTAATGTTTACTTACAAGTGAATAAAATTTCACAGCAACGTGGTCAACAGTTATTTAGAGTTAAGCATGATTGGGTAATTTTCTCAGCACTGCTTGTCATATGTTAGATCCCCCAGCTTCATTTATTAGATTGTTGACAGCCACCTAAGATCTCCAATCTAATCAGATGCTTTAATTTTACTGCCATCTGCTTCCTGCCCCTATTTGGCTCAAAGCCATCACTTTCCATTCCTCTCCACTGATGTGGACAGCCTCTGATTCCCACAATGTCTCTACTGGTTCCATCTCGTCTGCTCTTGCCTTCAGCTCCCGAAAGCAGAGCTCTGCTGAGATGCTTCCCTACCTTCCTCCCCTCTCACCTTTGCTTTCTTTCACAGGAAACAACTTGATTAATATACAATTGGGATTTTGTTGATGCCTAAACTTATTACCATTGTCTGGAATAGTGCTGTGGTATTTATTTTTAAATGGAGGGCCTGTGGCCTCATTATTGTTCTAATTTATAAAGTATAGGTGCTTCCTGGTTACTCTGTCCCAAATGAAAGAATTAGCTTTAAAACCTCAAATTATGAAGGGTCAGCCCAACTTTACACCAAAACTAATCAGAGTTAGCATCTGGATGACAATCATGTAGGCCCCAAGAAGAGACTGCCCTAAGTAAGGTGGTCAGATCAGCGTGATTCTGGGTCTCAAATAGATTGCTTAGTTTGGAAATTTAACATTTTCTTTAAGTATAAATGGAAGAAATTAGGATAGAATGGTAATATTCAGTGATGAAAATAATTGTCTTGGAAAAAAACTAAAGAGGAAACTAGTTTAAGAAGTGTGTTTGCCCAGAGAATATTTTGTCTTATATAGGAAAATTTCCATATACTGTGAAATCTGCAAAGGCTGGAATGTGTATAAGGAGGAAACCTGTCAGAGAAAGAAAATTCAAGTATTTTCCCCTAAATAGACCCCATTTCCTTCAAGCTGGTTCTGATTCATCGTGACCCTATAGGACAGAGAGAGCTTTCCAAGGCTATAAATCCTTATGCACACAAACGACCTCATCTTTCTGCCACAGATTGGCTGGTAAGTTCAAATCAACCATCTTCTGGTTAACAGCCCAATGCTTAATCCACGGCACCACCATGACACCTTGCACAGAATAGCAGTAGAAAAGTGGCAACTACACCTTGTCAAAGGTGGAAATTTTGCAAGACCAGGAAAATCAAGGAGTCCCATATCAGATTCTGACGCCTAGGTTTTACTGTATTTATTTTGTGTGGTACTTCAATTCTGCATTCAGTAAGTTACAATGTCCAGGCAGTCCAGTACATATTTCCTTTGTTTATATATTGGATTTGCAATGTATCAAACCAAGCTGAGAGATTTTTGTTGTTTTGCCTTTAATTCTTTTTTGTTGTTGTAACTGTGGTAAAAATACATAGGAAAACATTTGCTGGTTTATCAGTGTTTGCAAGTATAATTCAATGACACTGATTATGGTCATCACATTTGTAACTGTTACCACTATTTTCTACACATTCTACCACCATTAGTAGCTACTTAGGCCCCCCGAAGCCATGACTCCTTCTTTCCTCTCCTCTCCAGCCCTTTGTTGTTGTTAAGTATTGCTGAGTTGGTTCTGGCCCAGAGTGATCCTGCATAGGGTTTCTGAGGATTTTGAATCTGTGCAGGAGCAGAAAACCTGATTGTTCTCCCCTGGAGAGGCTGGTGAGCTCAAACCGTTGACCTGGTTCACAGTCCATTATATATCCTATAGAGCCATCATGCTCCCTCCTCTCTAGTCCTGCTGACCACAAATAAGCTTTGGTCTCTATACATTTGCATTTTCTAGATGTTTCATATGAGTGGGATCATATGCAGAACATTTATCTTTTTGTGACTGACTTCACTCAACATATTATCTTCAAAGTTCATGTTGTGGCATATATCAGAATTCATTTATCGTTATGACTGAGTGCATGAATAATTTCTCTTAGAAAGATCAGCATGAGGCTAGTCCCTATGAAGTGGAAGTTAAATATATCCCAAATGTTTGACTTTTCAACATCTGATACCACTCCTTAAACTATACATCAATCATCACTCCCCCTGTCCCTCACATCTTGGGGTTCTACAATACAGTGCAACACCTCACAGAACTCACAACTCTCGTGTAATTGTGGAGACTGGCAAGTCCCAAATCCATAGTTTAGAGATGAAGGATTCTCCGCACTCATGTAGTGTCAGGTGCTGAGGTACCCAAATTGACAGGTCAGACAACAGACTGTTGATGCAAGAGGCTGCTGGATCTGGAGGATCAGGTCAGGTGATGGGCCAAACCCCATGAACTGGAGGTCAGATGGGATGAGCCAGATACAAGATCCAGAGCAAGAGAGTGAACTTTGCCAAAGACCCTGCCTCCAAGGAAAACTTGAGTCACTCCTCTAGTAGGTGGGTGCATCCTTATTCCTTGTTGTTGTTAAGTGCCTTCGAGTCAGTTCTGACTCACAATTATCCTGTATAGAGTTTCTGAGGAGCAGCTGGTGAATTTGAACTGCCGACCTTGTAGTTCAAAATGACCTTGAGGTTCAGCTTGTTATCCCACAGCACCATGGCAGGATTCTACCTTAATCCTTGTTGTTGTTGTTATTAAGTGCCATTGAGTCTGTTTTGACTCACAACGATCCTTTGTAGGGTTTCCAAGGAACAACTGGTGGGTTTGAACTGCTGACTTTGTGGTTTGCAGCTAAGTGCTGATCCTATAGTGCCACCCCAGTAACCCTTGTTGTTGTTGTTGTTAAGTGCCGTTGAGTCAGTTCTGACCCATAGAGTCCCACCTTAATCCTGCCTCTTCAAAATGGGTCCATAATCACAGAAATGGAGGCTGAAATTTACAATACATCATAGACTAGACCAATATGGCTAGAAGAGTCATACTACATTGTTAGTTGTACTGCACCGAGTAATTTTCCTCATGAGGAAGCTTCAAGAAGTTCATGGGAAAATTCTAGTATCTTTTAATTTTATTTTTTAATGAACTTTTTGAAGCCCCCTTGTACATACCACATTTTGTTTATATATTCATCTGCATGTATAGTTATATTTTTCTTACCCTTTTGATTAGTGCTGCAATGGACATTAATACATTGTGTTATTAAATTTATATTAGTACATAAGAAAGTTAATGGGAGTGCTATAAACACTGGGTTCGAACTACAAGGTCCAAGGTTCTAGCCTACCAGATACTTCTCGGGAGAAAGGTGAGGTTTTCTGCTCATGCGAAGATTTAAAGCTCGAAAACCAACTCAAGAGCACTTAACAGCAACAAGGTTAAAAACAAACTTTTGATAAACATGTTTCTGGCATTCTTCAGCTGCATGTTTTTCAATGGGAAATCCACTGTTTGGAAGTCAGCCTGTTCTTTGTGAATTTGCAGGTCTTCATGAGAATTCCCTAGTATTTTCTCAAAATAAGGTATTTTTTGAAAATTATGATTAAAGTGAACATATTTAAAAAGATGTTTAATTCTCAACTGACAAACACAGTTTGGATGTGTGGTCAGATTCCCATGCTGAATTGTGAATGAGAAGAGGACCCAATGATTCTCACTTCCTGATACTCACATTCAGGTGTAGTCGTTCCTACACTGAAAGGGACAGACCTGCGTAGCTAACAGGCTATACCAGAACTGACAAAGTGTGACTTCCAAGACTAAGTCACAAAAGATACTATGGCTTCCACCTTGATCTTTCCTGAATCACCCTCTTGAGAAACTCAGCCACCATGCTGTGTGGACAATCAGTCTTATGGCGAATCCACATGCTCAGTCAGCATCAAGTTGCAAGCAATGAGTGCACTTTCTTGGAAACCAATCCTGCAGAGCCAGAACACCCCAGCTAAGCCGCTCCTCAATTCCTGGCTCATGGGAACTGTGAGATAATAAATACTTGCTGTTGTTTTAAGCCCCTAAGTTTTAAGATAATTTATTGCTCAGCAATAATATAGACAGTATCACAATTCTGACAATATGAAGTTGAGACATGAAAGCATGTCATGTGGTTTGGTCCATGTCTCAGCTGTAGACAGTATTATGAGTTTTATTATTAATAGCTTCATATTCCTGTCCTAAAAACCAATTAAATACTGAATTTTAAAAAATAATAAATAAAAAGCAGGAGTCATTAGTCCTTTTAGGATTTTTGACAACTCCTGGTAATTCTTCCTGATAATACCTAGTACAGTGTGAAACTAACAAAATGGTATGAATTTCATCGATGTAGTTTCAACTTCTTTGTTGCTTCAAAGCAGTGACTTTGTTTTATTTGAGCAGAAGAATGTACTAAATCTTAATATTTTATGCAATTATTGGAATTGTCACTCTGGTGTGGCACTGTAGGATAAATACTGAACTGCTAAATGCAAGGTCAGTGGTACAAACCTACCAGCTGCTTCTTGGGAACCCTATACCAGGATTGTTATGAGTGGGAACCAACTCAGTAGCACTTAACAAGTATTATCACCTAGTCCAGTTATTTTCTAACACTTTTATAAGTGGATCCTTTTTAGGTAAATTTTGCACAGAGTCTTAATATCTGCAAAAACTTAGTCTTTGATTAGAATAAATATACAAGGGTGAGTCAAAAATTATCCACACTAGCTGAAGAATTTATTTTAATCAACTTTTAGAAAAAACAAATACGTCATTTTCAACACAATCTCCTTGTTTTTCAATACACTTTGTCCATCTGTTGACAAGATTTCGTATTCCCTTACTAAAAAATGTCTTAGGCTGAGCTGCAAGCCACAAATACACCACTGTCTTCACTTCTTCATCAGAGGTGAATCTTGGTCCTCAAAGGGCTTCTTGCACGGGACCAAAGAGGTGAAAGTCCAATGGAGCAAGATCAGGGCTAATGGGAGGATGCTTTAAACCTCAAAACAAAGTTTTTGCAGAGTGTCAACAGTGTGGGCAGAGGTGTGTGGACATACATTATCATGCAACATCACAACACCCTTGGATAGCAGTCTTTTGCATTTAAAATGAAGTTTAGGCTTCAGCTCTTCAGTGAGTATCTCACTGTAATGAGCACTGTTGATTGTTGAACATTTTTCCTGATAGTGTTCCTATACTAACCCTTGAGAGTCCCAGAAAACTGTAAGCATCAGTTTTCCAGCTGATTTTTTTTTTAAAGTTTTTATTGTGAATTATGTGGGTTTACATGGGAGAACATCAGTTTTACATTCATCCTATTGTATTTCGTTTCATTGCAATGATTACTTACAATACCCTCCGTGCATCATCAAACAACCAAAGGATACACCCCGCAGGCCCTCCCCCTGGCTGTCAGCTAACAGCCCCTCTCCCTCCCTGAGTCCAGTGCTCCTAGCTGCTCCATCTGTCCATGTCATCATCTCTGTCCCATCCCTGACGTCACTGCCTCTCTGGGTAGGGTCACGTTCTCCATTCTTCTCACTTGATGGTCCCAAGGACCTCCGCTCCTGGGCTGCAAAATAAATTACTCCCTTCCTTTTCTCAAAAAAGATCTACCTCTACATTTCCAACCCTCACAGTCAGTCCTGATGGCAATTATTCACTATAGTACCATAAGAGTCTTATTGCCATTGCCTTTTGCCAGCCCCGTCCCAACAGATTGGAAATCATTCAGTGGAGGTTTTACCTACTCCTGCCCCATCTGGAACTAGGCTCCCTCTTGAAAGCCTGTAAGCCAGTCACTTCTTGCCTTTATAGCCCCTCCACCCCATTTTGGGTAGCTAATGTCTAAGTTGCCCATCCCTGTCAACCCTGTGTACCGAGGAGGTGGAAGTAATCCTTTCTGTAAAGATTTGTTCCCTTTTTTGAGTTACTACATCCATACATATAGGTATAGGTAAAGTTCATCGAATTGTAGTGGGTTACTCTTTTTTTTTTCTTCCCTATTCTTTCTTCCTCTAGTCGAGTTCTGATCATCCAGCCATTGAAGCCAGGCCAAGTGGGTACTATCTGCAAGTATGGATGTTCTTGTGCATCTCCCCTCACTTCATATCAGCTGGACGCTTCATTCTCCACTCTTGTCCTCTGTGGCCATGTCACTTCCTCTGGGCCCAGGAGTCCCCAGGTCATGCCATAAATGCTGGCCACCCAGGTCTTCACCCGGGTTCACAGGAGTCTATTGAATGTGGTTGGACTTAGATCCCAACTTCATTGCTGTTTTTTCCCCCTCTTCCACTTATCAGTGACCAACGTGGTTACCAGCCAGACTACATGCCTGCTTGTGTATTCCCCTTGAGTCTTAGTCTTGGAAGGGAGTTTGCTCTGAGGGGACCTGACCACTTGCCTTGATGACTCCTGGGCAAACAGATTACTTGTTCTTGTAGTAGTCAATTTTGTATTATTTCTGATTTTTCCTGCTGGTCTGTCTTCACAAAGTATCTTCTGTTCTAGCTGCTCCAGGCTGGTCTACTTGTCCTTTCCAGTGGAAATTTCCCACCTCAGACAATTCTGGATGGGATTCTGGTTTCCACCTATGGTCTTATGCAATGCAAAAGCTCCACAGGAGGTCTCTTTCACTGGGAAATTTCTAGCCCCCTTTAAGGTATTCCAATCAGTTATAGGCTGAAGACAGACTTACAAGCTTTCTATTGTGATGTTTGTGGCTATTCCTTTCCCCCCTCATCAAGTGTCGATTTCACAATGGTATGCAAGGGAAACCAAGATTCAAAAGACAGCCAAGCATCTTAACATTATCCTCTCTTTTACCCTTTAAACCATGCCTCAATCCCTGAATCCCGAAGCCCCGTTGTTCCAAGGTTGTGCGTACATCATCATTTACCTCTGTCTCGCTTAGCCCATGCAAACCTGCCAACTGTTCTTCCATCAGCCTTGTTCTTCCATTCCCCTCCCCCTTCTTGTGTGTTGCCTGCGCCCCCCCCCCAGCACCCAAGCTTTCCTGTGTCTATTCCCTACCCTGTGCTTTATCTTCCCCTCCCTCCCTCACCTCATCTCATCCCATACATCCCAGTGATCAGCAATTTTATATATATAGTTGGGTGCTTTTTTTCCCCCTTTTGGGTGCGTTCTTTATCTTAGTCTTTTACAATAATGGTCCTATGCAGAATTTCTCCTTTTGTGACTGACTACTTTCACTCAACATAATGTCCTAAAGGTTCATCCATATTAAGTGGTGGCTTACAGCTTCCTTGTTGTTCTTCAAGGTAGCATAGTATTCCATTGTGTGTATGTACCACAGTTTGTTATCCATTCTTCAATTGATGGGCATTTAGGCTCTCTCCATCTTTTTGCTATTGTAAATAGTGCTGCTATGAACATTGGTGTGCATATATCTACTCGTGTTATGGCTCATATTTCTTGTGGGCAAATACCAAGTAGAGGAATTGCTGGATCATAAGGTATTTCTATTTCCAACCTTCTGAGGAAGTGCCATATTGCTTTCCAGAGTGGTTGGACCATTTTTTCAATCCCACCGACAATGTAGGATGGTCCCAGTCTCTCCACATCCTTGCCAGCATTTATTGTCCTCTACTTTTTTTTATCTTTGCTGTTATTGCTGGTTTGACATGATATCTCATTGTTGTTTTGATTTGCATCTCTCTGATGGCTAGTGATCGTGAACATTTCTTCATGTGTTTATTGGCTGCCCGGATCTCCTCCTTGGTGAAGTGTCTGTTCATGTCCTGTGCCCATTTTTTAATTGGGTTATTTGTCTTTTTCTTGTAGAGATGTTGTAGTTTCCTATATATTTTAGAAATGAGTCCCTTCCAGCTGACTTTTGAACTTTTTCTTGCTTGGCGATTGAGAATGTTTGTACTCCATACTATGCCATTTACTCTCAGGCTCCTAGTAATGAATCCATGTCTCGTCACCAGTAACTTTTTTTTTTTTTTTAACTTTTACCTTCCTTCGAGTACGAGTCCAAATTTTGCTCATACAAATGCTTCTGTTTATGCTCTTCTGTGAGTTGTTTCCATGTCCATCTGGCACAAACTTTTCAAAACCCAGGTCTGTTGTGGATTATTTCATAGGCAGAGCCATAGCTGATCTGCAAATGGTTTGCCACATAATCTACTGTCACTTGTCCATTCGACAGATTAATCTCACATGCACGCTCAATGTTGTCATCAGCTGATATGTGGATGGGCATTTTAATATAACTGCAGTGCAGATAATTTTTGATTCACCCTCATATTTTATAAGATAAAATATGGAAATGAATTTTTAAATAATCACAGTATTGATACCTTTAAAAGTTCATAAGTCTTTTCTTCGTAGATAAAAAATTAAATAATGCTTGTAATGAGTTAATGCATTTTGATGATCACAAAAATTTAAGATTGGAGAGTTTGGATTACAATTGTAATCTTGTAATCATCCTTCTCATCCAGTTATTTCTCTGTCTTGTGGTGGTTGTTGATTTATGTACTAAACCACACTGTAATAACAAATCCTGAAATCACAGTGGCTTAATAAACAGTTTATTTCTCACTAATATTATAATCTGATATGGGTCAGATATTCCTCTTAAATTAAGGAATGATTTAGGGATCCAAACACCTTCATTATGTTTTTTGGCCTGAGGTTACCAAACAGACTGGGGATAGGTTGGAAAAAACTGAGGACAAGTACATTTAACCATTTGCTGCTGCTGTTAACTGCTCTTGAGTTGGTTCCGACTCACAGTGATCCTTTATAGGGTTTCTGAGGAGTTGCTCGTGGGTTTGAACCACTGACCTTGTGGTCCACCAGACCAGTGCTGACTCTACAGCACCACACTAAGACTCCATACTAGCTGGAAAATTACACAAATACTGTTTACTCATACATGGGATCACCATGAGTCAGATTGTCTTGAGAACTAGTTTTGGAATTCCTGGTGGCTGAAACAGTTAACATGCTCAGCTACTAACCCAGAGATTAGAGGAGGCTCCAGTTCCCCAAGAAGCACTTTGAAATACCTGACAGGCTTCTTCTGAAAACTTGGCCACTGAAACTCTTTGGTGCTAGAGGGTAGACACATGTTAACATGGGTGACAGCGCTGATATAGCCTATTTATGCCTCAAGAAGCTCTGGTGCCTCAGTGGGTTAAATGTTTCTCTACTAACTGAAAGGTTGGTGGTTCAAATCCACTATCTACTTTGTGGTAAAAAGATAAGACTGCCTGCTCCCATACATTTTAATAGTTTCAGAAATCTGAAGTAGATTCAGAAACCCTAAATCTATCATATAGGGTTTCTATGAGTTGGAATTGATTTGATTTTAGTGAATTTGGGTTTGCGTTTATTTGTACCTCAGCTTATCTTAACAGTGTAGAACATTTTATGTTCCTTTCTGCTATATTGAAAAGAGGACACATATAAAAATAAAGAAGTTCCTGAGGGCTTTGTTGTTGTTGTTGTTGTTGTTAGGTGCCATAGAGTTGGTACCGACTCATAACAACTCTATGCACAGCAGAACGAAATACTGTCCAATCCTGGGCCAACCTCACTACTGTGGCCACACTTGAATCCATTGATGCTGCCACTTTGCCAATCCATCTCGTTGGGGGTCTTCCTCTTTTTCTCTAATTCTCCACCTTATCAAAAATCATATCCTTCTCCAGCAATTTGTCCCTCCTGACAATATGTCCAAAGTAAAAGAGATGAAGTTTAGCCATATTGGCCTCCAAGGAGCACTCTGGCTGCACTTCTTCCAAAATGGATCTGTTGGTTCTTTTGGTAGCCCATGCACTTTCATATTCTCCTCCAACACCATCACTCAAAAGCATCAATTCTTCTACGGTCTTCCTTATTCACTGTTCAGCTTTCACATGCATATGAGGTTATTGAAAATACCATGGCTTGGGTCAGGCACACCTTAGTCCTCAAGTTGACATCTTTGCTCTTCAACACTTTCAAAAGGTCTTGTGCAGCAGATTTGCCTAACGCAATACGTCGTTTGATTTCTTGACTGCTGCTTCCGTGAGTGTTGATAGTTGATCCAAGAAGAATGAAGTCCTTAACAACATCAATCTTTTCTCCTTTGATAAGAATGTTGTTTATTGGTCCAGTGGTGAGGATTTTTGTTTTCATTACATTGAGATGTAATCCATAATGAAGGCTGTGCTCTTTGATCTTCATCAGTAAATGTTTTAAGCAAGTAAGGTTGTATCAGCTGCATATCACAGGTTGTTAATGAGTCTTCCTCCAATCCTGATGCCACATTTTCTATTTCTATTGTCCTGAGGGTATTATTAGACAATGGAAATGAAGACCTGGCTAGGGACTGGTAACTAGAATTCTGCTATGGAATGCCTGACAAGATTAAAGGTCAAGTATTTTAGCCTCACCAGGTCCAAGTAAGTTTATTACCTTTGAAATCGTGAAGCACAGTTTTAGAGTCACAATTTGCGTATTTCTTAACAGCAACATCAAAACACACGTGCAAAGTGACCTTCTATTTCAAAGTTGGAGACAATCTAGCTCATTCTCTTTGTTCCTCTTATCCTCTCCCCATACCTATTCTTGCAGAACTGAATTCTTGCCTTTCACAAAATCTACTGGACCTAATTTGGGTGCATAAGTTATTCACTTAGTTACTCACACTTGACACCCAGTCTCTTGATGTAAATGTGTTTACTGCACAGAAGAGTTACAAGTGGATAACTATAATGTGATGTTGATATAGAATGTAAACAAGTATAATCAGAGCAACTTGACTCCAAAGAAACTCATGATGTCTACCAAGTTATGTATAATCATTGTAAACCCCTGTTAAATGTAAGCCATACCTTATAAATTCACCTGATCCACCAGTGCCTTCGTTCCTATCATCATCGGTGAGAATGTCTCAGACATCCATAAAACTCTCCACAGCAACATCAGATGAAGCAGCAGTGACAGTTCTAGAAACAAGCCTGCCATTAGGGATGCCACAGATGGTTGCACAAGCTCTTTTAATTAGCATACTATTGACCCAATAATAGCATCTTCTGAGCAATTTCTTTATATTCCAGTCCACCCAGCTGGCATGGATATGCTGCGTAAGGACCACATAATAAAAGTCTTTATGAAAATATGTATGGCATATGTCTACTAGCAGATTTATAGACTGAAAACTCTCCGTGGTTTACTTTCTTTCTTTTTCTTTCACCATATAAGAGAAATTAATAAATATACAAAACCTGTCCAATTATTTAAGGTCAACAAGGGTCTTAGCTCATTCATAAAAAATTTTATATCAACAAGTTTAAAATCATTTGACCTCTGTTTTCAAAATTAGTTCTCATTTTTACCTCTTGGTAAAGGTCCTCTACAAAATTCATCAATAAGTTATGAGCCGTTAAAAACGTACTATATTTGTTGGAAATGCTGAAAGTTCCATGATGAATTTGCTACTAATAGGCAATTAACAAGAGATGTGCATTGCAAAAACTGAGTGTGGCTGTGGTTTGCAGAGAAGATAGGAGCCCAAAGAACAGAAAAATGTAATGCTGCATAATCTAGAGCACTTAAAGACATTTTTAGCCAAAGTAGAGCAAAGCAGAGAATCTGTGTTAAATACAGTTATATGCTTTCCATTTTATACACTAGCAAGCTTCTGTAAAGAAACATTATAGAATCCAGACTATTTCATTCTTATTGTATTAAATATTGATTTAAATGAACCCCATCTTATGAAATTAAGCTGTGGTTGCAGAAATTTCCAATGTGGATTGTTTATAAATAAAAACTTTCTTTAGATGATGCATGTACCTCCATTCAGTTCTTCGGTAATTCTGGACAATTGAATGCAGTCACACTCACCTATATGATCTTAACCTCTGGTTGTTGCATGAGCTCAGTTGTATTACTTCATGTGATGGCACTAATTCAGCAAACGGTGACAGTGCCATGTGCAGAAACGGAAAGTCAGTGGGGAAATTCTGCTCATGCAGGAACATCTGTCGGATTTCAGACCACACTCACCCACTGCACATTTGCTATGCCCATAGCACCATGCTAGATGCTGATGCAGGTGGTTTGTTAGTAGTGTGTGATCACTACTCTCTAGCAGCCACATTGGGAAAGAAGCACAAGCAAGCCACATAATTTGCAATTCTAGGAAGAGTGAATTTAAGTATCAAATAAGTGACACCAAAGAGAAACCTGGATGAGGTTCAGAGCAGAAAAGGTAGATGAACCCAGCATGAAGAGAAGGAAAGGGCAATGGCTGTAGCATCAGAGCATCTCAGAAGGGAATCTTGTACTCACTATTTCATAATCTGCAAAATGGGAATCAGTATGCCTTTCTCACAAGGTCTTGATGATAATGAAATGCAATAGTATATGCAAGGTCTGGGATGTGCAGGAGGCACTAATTAAATGGTAGGTCTTACTGTGACTCAGAGAGCTCTGGTGGTATGGTGGGTTACGCGTTGGGCTGCTAACCACAGGGTCAGCAGTTCAAACCCACCAACTGCTCTGCAGGAAACAGATAAGACTATCTGCTCCTGTAAAGATTTACAGTCTGGGGAACCCAAAGGGACACTTTTACTCTGTCTAGGGTCGTTTGAACTGCAGGGTCGGTGGTTCAAGCTCATCAGCTGCTCCTTGGAAACCCTATACAGGGTCACTGTGGGTCGAAATCAACTTGACAGCACTTAACAACAACAACATAGGGTCACTATGAGTTGGACTTGACTCTTCAGCAGTAGGTGTTGGATTTATTACCATGACTGGAAGGCGTGCATGACACGAATGGTTACCATGCTCAGTCGTTAACTGAACTGTTGAAGGTTAGAGGCTAGCCAGAGGAGTCTTAGAAGAAAGGCCTGATGATTTACTTCTGGAAAATTAGCCATTCAAGTTGGTAGTTCAAACCCACTAGCTGTTTCTTGGAAACCCGATATGAGCAGGAACCAACGTAACGGCACTTACAATAATAACCTTAGAAAATCCTACGAAGCATAGGTCTACTCTGGGACACACAGGGCTGTCATGACTCAACTCAATGGCAATCATTTTGTTTTTGCTTTGTTTCTATTCCTATGACTGCTGTGATCCAAAGAGCTCAGAATGGGCCAGCCCGTCCTCATGCAAAAGATCTCCTTCTACTTAAGGACGGTGAAAAATATGGTAGGGCTGGGCATTCAAAGGCAGGAATCAGTAAGAAGACTGCCACTAGAAATCTGTCTGCAAATGTGTTTAAAAATGTGCTAGAGGACTTTAAAGAGTGATCACAGAGGGCCTTGAATGACAGAAGAGAGTTCAGATTATATTCTGCAATAAATTGGAAGCCATCAGAAGATTTTGAGTAAGGAAGTTCTCTAGTGAAAATGGTATTTTAAGGCTCTTATTCTGATACATATGAAACTTGGATTGGAAATGAGAGTCAAGTGTAAAGATTGAAAAAAACAAGATGAGAAACCATTAATTAAACACCTCTCGTATATATGTCAAACCATAGAATGGCAGCCAGTCTCTGATTTCAAATGGGCTTCCACAGGATTCTCCCATAAAAATTTATCAATCGTTGACTATCCCCTCTGTGTACAGGGTAGATAGGGGTGGGAAACTTAGTCATTGGCTACCTAAAATGGGGGTGATATAAAGGCATGAAGTGACTGGCATGAAGTAAACTCAAAAGGAGTTTAGTTCAAGAGTGTGTGTGGGGTAGTGTCCCCACTGAATAGTTTTAATCTTTTCTGGATGGGTCTGGTGAAAAGAGATGGGGATAAGATTCTTATGATTCAATAGTGAGTAATAGTTATCATGACTAATTGCAGCTGTCACAACTGTAAATGTAGAAGTTTTGTAACAAAAACAGGGGAGTAGTTAATCTTGTAGTACAGAACCAGAGGACCCTAGGACCATCAAGGGAGAAGAGCACAAGCAGAATGCGGGACCTTATCCAGAGAAGTAGCCACACCAGAGATGCTGCACAGAGGAGATTGTAATCACTGCAATGAAATGATGGAACTAGACTAGAACAACCAAACTACCATCTTGAGAAAAGAATCTGTGGTGCTAATAGAGATAGATCTCAGGATGTAGATACTGTTTGAAGGAATATTTTTGTCTTATTAAAGTACTATGTACTTATATTTTCTGTTAACAAGCTTGTGTGTCCTTTTTTGTTCCTTAGCTACACACTTGTGTGTGTAGAGTAAAACTCATAATGGATAAGTTTCAGATGCTTCATATATAAGTCATGATTGCTACATAAAACTCTCCATTCAAGTTCATTTTCATTAAAACCAGACCATCTTAAAGTGAGAGCCATTCAAAACAAGCTCTTCTGTGAACACTGGAACTTCTGTAAGAAGATATACAGGAGCCCAGTTATCAGTCTGAAAGCTGTATCCAAAAATATCCAATTGACTTTACAGTTGAAGATGGATCAAGGAAAGTTGATTTCATTTTGGCGGACTCCTGGTTCATGGAACTCTCTTCAGCCTCTTGAAAGGTTGTGCCAACTCCCAAGTGGGTGTGTAAGAGCAAGAACAACTACATCTACAGAGTTCTTCAATTGGATTGTAGTAAATGCCAGCAAAGAGCTCAGTAAATCAGATTTGTATCTCTTCAACATGTTGTTTTTATTAAGGAAAACTCTGCAAATCATGTGGCTCTTAAAGAGTCAATTTG
The DNA here is from genome assembly GCF_000296735.1 of Chrysochloris asiatica. Taxonomy (NCBI): domain Eukaryota; kingdom Metazoa; phylum Chordata; class Mammalia; order Afrosoricida; family Chrysochloridae; genus Chrysochloris; species Chrysochloris asiatica. Next base: position 10,165,937 of record NW_006408633.1, read on the forward strand.
TGTTTCCAATTAACTTGTGTTAAATGTTAGGTTTAAAGTCTAACATCGGCCAAGTCCTTTAAAAAGATCCATTTCATTTTTACTGAATACAATCCTAATAAAAATGTCGACATTCTGGCTTACATGTAAGTGGAACGTTCCAAGAAAATATCCAAGATCTGTATTTCCCAGGATATGGTTGAGCCATGACATTATGTTCACTGTTGAGTTGTTGTCATGTTTATCATAGATTCCCTTGCCTTGGTTGGCCAAGATGAGTTCTCCTGTCTGTAACCAAAATAGATGAGATATGTTTTTTCTGTGAAAACACAACTCTTGATTTGAGACTTAAGGATTTGAGCTCTTCTGTGAAGAGCTTTGCTTGCACCTGAACCTTTGCACACAGGGGGTGTCACATATTGGCTGCTTCAAATGTGTTTTGAAACTTGGCAAGCAGTTGCTGGTTGGCAATTCACACACACTTCGATAATGTACTAATGGGTTGGGTTTCATTAAACTACACAGAAATGCTGGCTGGAGGGGCAACTGCCAATTTTATCCACAAATCTGACTGTACGGTCAGAATCAAGCTTCTATTTAAAATTACTGGTCAAGCTCATTTTAAAATGTCTTGTGGGAATTCATCTAAATTTTGGGCTTTTATGGGGAAATGCATATAAATCTTGAGCTAAAGAGATAAGATTTTGTATCTTTATAATGTTGCATTATGGAAAAACATGTACTAGTTTAAGAACTCCATACAGTTGTGTAATATGTAAGTCATAGAAAATGGAAGTCTTTTATAATGTAACTTCTGAGAAAATTGTCTGTCATCATTTTGGGAAGTGTTTCTCCATTTCCTCCCCCCCCCCCCCCATAGAATTATTAGCATTCAGGTACATATAGTCAATGACATGTATTGACACAGTGGTTACAACAACGGGCCCAAGTCTAACAGCTGTTTTAAGGATGGCACAAGACCTGACAATGTTTCTTCCTGCTGTACCTGGGGTTGCTATGAGTCAGAGCCAACTTGGCAGCACCCAACAACACAACACCATACCTACACTTCTAGAACTTACTTCTCTCTTAGATCTTTTCTCTTGCTATTGGTGTACAAATAGTCCAAATGTGTTCAGCTGCTGAACCGAAAGGTTAGAGGTTCAAACCCACCTAGAAGTACCTCAAGAGAAAGGCCTAGTTATCCACTTCAAAAAATCAGCCATTGAAAACCTGGTGGAACACAATTTTACTCAAACACACGTGGGGTTGTCATGAGTCAATACGGACTTGACAAGACTGGCTACTCTATAAGAACCAACTATAATCTTTTTTGACAGATAAATTTTATTCCTAGCTAGAGCTGCCCATAATTTATTTGGACAGTCCTTTGTCGATGACTGTTTACATGAGACGTTAAGTTTCATCCACTTTTTAATTTACATACAGTAAAATTCACTCTTTTTGATGAATGTCCTCTGAGTTTTGAAGAATGAATAGTCATGAGTAGACCACCACAATCAAGAACTTCTCCACTGCCTCTAAACTCCTTAATGCCGTCTCTTTGTAGCCAACCCCATGCTATACCTCAGACCTTGGCAATGATTGATCTGTTTGCTATCTATTCCTATAATTTCATCTTTCCCAGAATTTCATAAAAATGGAATTATACAGAGTATAGCATTTTGAATATGGGTTCTTTGACTTCACATATGCATTTAAAAATCCATTCATCATATTGTTGTATATATCAGTATTAAAATTAATTTATTTTTATATCTTAGTTGTCTCCCATATGCGGTGGTACAAGCTTCTTTATCCATTAACCAATCAAAGGACATGAGGGTTGTCTGTCATTTTTGAAATTATGAATGAAGCCTCTACAAATACTCATGGATAGGTTCTTGTGTGAACATAACCTGTATTTGACTTGGGCAAAGGAAATCCCAGAGGTGGAATTGCTGGATTGGGTGGTAAGTCATTTGGGCTTGAATTTGCATTTTCCTAATGTCTAATAATAAGGAGCTCTGGTAGTGCAGTGGTTACAAATTGGGCTGTGAACCTTAAGGTCAGCAGTTTGAAGCCATCAGCCATTCCGCGGGAGACAGATGAAGCTTTCTGCTCCTGTAAAGATTTACAGCCTCAGAAGCCCTGTACAGGGTCGCTATGAGTCGGAACCAACTCCACAACACATAACAACAACAACAATGTCTAATAATGCTGAATATCTTTTCATATGTATATTTGCCATTCATAGGTCTTCTTAGGTGAAGTCTCTATTGAACTTTTTCTTTATTTTTAAATTTGATTGTTTGATTTCTTATTATTGTGCTTTGAGATTTCTTGATATTCTAGATTTAAGTTCTTTACCAGATGTTATTTTACAAACATTTCTTCCAGACTCTGCTTTTTTTATTTTCTTGTCTCTAGTGTGCCTTTTATAGAGTAGAAGTTTGACATTTTGATGATGGCCAGTTTATAATTTTAATGGATTATTTTTTTGCATCAGATCTAAGAACTAAGCTTTGCCTAATTCAAGACCTCAAAGATTTTCTTTGTTTTTGTCTAGAAATTTTATACTTTCTGCTCCTACATTAAGGTTTATGATTCATCTAGAACTTGTTTTCATATAAGATGTAAGTTATGGATTGAAGTTTATTCTTTTTGCTTATGAATCTTCAATTGTGGCAGTACCTTCTGTTGAAAAAAGTTCTCATTTCTTTATTGAACTGCCTCTCCATATTTATCAAAATATGTGTGTGGATATATTTCTGGACTCTTTATTATTTTCCAGATGTATAGATTTTAAAGGCCTAATTCACCAGCCACTCCTCAGAAACCTACAGGAATCATTATGAGTCGGAACCGACTCGACAACACTTAACAATAACAATACTATATTTCTGTTAAAGTCATCCAAAGAAATTAAGCTACCAAATCCCATTTAGATCTTGGTCTTTTTTATAGCTTAATGATGTTAAAGTGAAAACATTTTATAGTTAAAGTCAGGTAGTAAAAGCTTCCACCATATGTGGACCAGCGATCTCCAATGCACACACAAGATGATCTAAAGAGGCATGGAGGAAAGAAAATATGAGAACTTCTATGCTGCTGTCTGGGACCCTGACTGCTTGTTTACTAAAAGACCTTCCTCACCGTGTTCCCTTCTTGAGTCTTTTGGAGCACTTTTATAGAATGTGGTACGGGCCAGAATTGGTCAGAAGGGAAAAGCAAAGTTGATGGAAATCAATGTGTATGTCCCTTGAATTTAATTTTTGGGATATATTTTTCCAAAGAGGAAGATTGATGCTAAACTTTTCCAGACTCTTCCTAATATGAAGAGTGTGAAATTACAGAAGAATTCCCCCGTATACATATAGCCTCCCACATCAGAAGGAAAACATTTGATATTAAAGCCTAAAATAATAGAATCCTTTTATTATTACTAAAGGCTTACCTTTCTCCTCATAGTAGAACAGAGTATTAGAATCTGCTTTCTTTCCTTTTTTTAACATGTTTTAACCTGCGGGTTCCCAAAGCGGGAATAAAATTTGTATCACAAACACTTTTGGTTCAGAAACAATTTAGAAGACCAGTTTACCTACCTCTATCTAGTCTCCAATTTGCATACTTTTTACAGGCTGGTCCTACCCAGCCTTCACAAGTCCTGAGGACATTTTACCAAGTAAATCAATCAACTATGTAGAAAAGAAGTCAGAAAGAGTTATTTCAGCTAACTTGGAAAGAGCTAGGGGCTTATTTATGCCACCTTTATACTTAACCTATCAAATGCTCGACCAGGGAAAACCTAGAACTTTGGCGGGCGAGAATTCTACCACTGAACCACCAGTGCGTAAACCTAGAACTTTGGGAAAGATCTTTCTTCTATTCACCCCTTTGCCTTTCTGTCTTATTTCCTTCCCAGTCACATTCTTTCATCTATCTTGTATAAAAACAAAACCCATTGCTGTTGAGTGATTTCACTCTCAGCAAGCCTGTAGGACAGAGTAGAACTGCTCCTTATGGTTTCCAAGACAGGAACAGACAACTACATCTTTCCCCTGAGGAGTGCTTAACCCACAGCACTACCAGGACTCCTTCTCTATCTTATACCCCAAAACCAAACACTACTATCAAACCCATTCTGCTTCATAGAGACGCAAGGCTGCAAATCTTTATGAGAGCTGAAAGTCTCATTTTTCTCTCTCGAAACAGCTGACAGGTTTGAACTATTGACTTTGGGATTAGCAGTCCAATATGTATCCTACAGTGCCACAGGAGTTCTTTCTATACCTTATGTTGTTGTTGTTAAGTGCTGTCGGGTTGATTCCGACCCATAGTGATCCTGAATAGGGTTTCCAAGGAGCAGCTGGTGAGCTTGAACTACTGATGTGGCAGTCCAAACGACTTTGCCGTCTGACACATTAGCCCACAGCACCACACCAGGACTCCTCTATATCTTCTGGTGGTGGCTGTATGCCGGGGAGTCTCACAGCGACCCTGTACAGGGTTTCTGAGGCTGTATATCTTTAAATTCCGAGGTTGTAAATCTTTACAGAAGCAGAATGCCTCATGTTTCTCCTGAGGAACAGCTGGTAGATTCAAACTGCTGACCTTGCAGTTCGCAGCCCGATTCATAACCACTATTAATCCATGTTTTGAAGAAATTAGAGAAGAAATATTAGTCCCTCCATGATAATTTATTTGGGTTTTATATATATATACACAGAATAGATAAGTATGACTCACAGGGAATTCACAAAACCTAGTTTACCAAGCTCAATGAAGATTTCTTTTTACCAATAAACTAAAATATTGGTAGTCTTTTTTTCAATTTTCTAAAAAGATACAGAGAGAAAGAAAAAGAAGTCAATGGATAAATTTTTAAGCATTTTCTTTCATACATTTTCATTAAACGTGTAATACTTAGTGTGGAGTCCTGGTTTGGCACTGTGGGTTAATGTTTAAAGGTCGGTGGTTAAAACTCACTAGCTGTTCCAGTGTCGCTATGAGTCGGAACCAACTCGATGGTACTTAACACCACCACCATTAGTTTATTGGCAAGTGACAGATAGTTGGTTCCAACTCATAACGACCCTTTTTAGGGTTTCTGAGTAGCAGCTGGTGGGTTTGAACTGCCTACCTTGTGGTTCAAAGTCCAGTGTAGACACTACAGTGCCAAACCAGGAGTCTATCCTAAAAGGGAAAAAAATGATGGGCTCTCAGTTGGCACAAACACCTACTTCTTTTTCATATTTAGAAAAACGCTATGCGACAAACACAAACAATACATAGAATTATCAATGATGGTGACTAAGAGGAAGCACTGTAATCATCTTATCCATGCTTTCCAGGAAACTGACCTTGGACAGGTTAGCTCAATTCCCCAAGGTCACTGCCCAGGGTCCTTACACTCTTCCCTGAGTCAGTCACAAAGGAGAGAAGTGTGTGTAGACTTCAGTGACTGAGAAGGTGTCCCCGTGAGGGAAATAGATAAAAACCGGCCTGGGAGAGTAGGGAGGATTGAGTAGCTGAGGTGATGTGTGTATAGAGCTCTTAGTATTTCACCTATCATGGCAAGCAAGTCCACAGTTCGAGACTGGGGTCTAAGTTACAGACTAGTCTCTCACTGCTGGTGAAGTCAATCAGAAATTTAAGAGGATCTGTTATGCTTCTATATAGTAATTCCGTCTGGCAGTTAGTACATTGCTGCTGTGTGTGTGTGTATGGGAGGCGGTGTGCAATCCCATTGAGGTTCTAAAAGAGTAAATTACACACATCTCTTTTAGCCAGAGAAGTTATTTTATAACTTTACACTTTTACTAGCAAGGGAAATCTGGGAAGAGTTTAGTAACCATTTGCAACATTGGGATTTATTTGCCATTCTCTATTCCCTTTCTTTTTTTAATTGCTTAATCTTGAAAGGTTGAGTTTCATTAAGCTGCTTTTACTTACCCAGCACCACAGCCTTTTCCAGTGACCTTCCAGAAGCACTTGCTACTCCCCTGCTTGCCTGGAATTCAGGCGGTGGCTCAGACATTCAGAATAATGGTCTGGCTCCTAGAGTAATTTCTAAAAATTAGTCCGCTGCCATGGAGTCCATTCTGACTCAAAGTGACCATGTTGTTGTTGTTAAGTGTCTGTGGAGTCAATTCAGACTCATAGCGACCCTGCATAGGGTTTTCAAGGAGCAGCAAGTGAGCTTGAACCACCGACCTAGCAGTTCAAACGATTTGCAGTCTGACACATTAGCCCACATGCCATACCAGGACACTGACAGTGTAGGATGGAGTAAAATTGCCCAATACTAGAACATTTCCAGGCCCAGACTACCACATGTTTCTCCCATGGAGCTCTGGGTAGGTTCACTTAGTACTTAACCATTACCAGAGCTTCTATCCTAAAAAATTGCTGTTAAGTGCTATTAAGTCACTTCCAATTCATAGCGATACTGTATAGGGTTCCCAAAGAGTGACTGGTGCATTCGAACTGTCAATGTTGTGGTTAGCAGTCTAGTGCTTATCCTACAGCGCCACTCCAAGAGTCCAGGTGAACAAGTATGGGTTTGTAGGGTTCTCACTGTAACTTCTTCATCCTGGTGTCCACAACTGACAAAAGACTAATACAATCCTTAGACATGTTTGCCTGTGGTCAAAGGCCCCGATAGCCTTGTTTCCTGTCTAGTGCATCTCTGTAAATTTGATCTTTGGTTTTCCCAAAAGTCTGTGGAAGGAAAGGATTAGGATCTCAAAGGTAGCATTTTTGGTTCATGGTAAATGATTTGTTTATCCTCCAAGTACTTACCTGATCTCTACTATTTAGCAGGCATTGTGTTAGACAATAAAAACGTGAATAGTTCCTGCCTCACTGGAGTTTCACTTATGACCATCAAGTGGCTAGGTGGTGACAGTGCCCAGAACCAACCCTGTGAGAGTTTCTAGTCCGCAATAGTGAGGACATCCCTATCATTGTCCCTTTCCCCATTTCTGTAGTCCTGTCTGCAACTGTGGTAAACTGACTACTGTCGGTCATGAGTTTATGACAATTTCCTTTGTCTTCTGTGGTCTGTAATTAATCGCTTGGCAGTAAATCCTTGGGGCACCATCATGACCTCAAGTTCATGGTCTCCCTCATCCCGATGATTTTTTTTTGTCCTGTTTAAGGGATGTCTATACAATATATTTGAATTTAGGGTCTGTTCCCCTTTGACATTCCCCATGAAAAGTACCAGAGAACTCTCTACTTTGAGAATAGGAAGGACCTTTAGAGAGGTTGTAAAGGACCTTTAGAGAGCTTGCAGTCCAAGTCCTCCATATGTAGAAAAGGAAAATTTGCCTAGAGCCCAGTGCCTTGGTACCCCAGATGGAAATCATTAAGCGCAATTCCCTGAGGGTAAAGATTGCCCTAACCCTGACCTGGCCCAGGGAGTTGTAATCTGCTTTCAAACACACTCTTCCTGAGGGCAAAGCAGTTGACACATTGTTGGTTACTGTTCCAAAAGAATTCTAATGAAGGCTGAATTTATGCCAAGAGTCGAAATAGAGTTAGAGTTCCCACTGTAAACCACAACCTCCACAAACCAAGTTTTAGAATTTAAGTTTAAAACAGGAATTGAGCAGTAATTTTTAAAGTGTGGAAATAAATTCATATTGTAACAGCAGTTTAACAGAAATAATTTTTGTTTTATTATTTACGAGTATTTGTTTTGATGATGGTGAGGAGTTAGTTTTTTAAAACTTTTTGTTGGGTCAAAGTTTACAGAGCGAATTGATTTTCCATTTAACAATTCATGGATATTTTGATTTGTGACATTGATCACAATCCCCACAAATGTAACAGCATTCTTCCCACTTCCTTCCTGTTTATCATTTCCATTCCTCCCTCTGAAGGGCTTACTTATATGGAAATTTTTGTGAACTTTTCCAGAGATCAGCTAGGAGAAAGTGAAAAACTTTACTCATTTGTACCACTATGTTAAAATAAAAATTTTAAATATAATTTGATCTAAATAAAAAGATTTATTTATACTTTTAAGATAGAAATTTTTCCTTATGCAAATCAAGTGTGCTTAGTTTCAAACATGCATTTAACTGACATTAGATCTTGACAACCTTTTATTTAAAAATTGAATCCGTAACATTAATGGTGTTGTTGTTGTCAGGTGCCATCGAGTCGGAACCGACTCATAGTGATCCCATTCACAGCAGAACGAAACAATGTTTAATCCTGGGCCAACCTCACTACCGCTGCCACGCTTGACACCATCAATGATGCCACCTGGCTGATCCATCTCTTTGGGGAGTCTTCCTCTCTTTCTCCGACCCTCCATCTTACCCAGCATGACATCCTTCTCTAGCAACTGTTCCCTCCTGACAATATGTCCAAAGAATGAGAGACGAAGTTTAGCCATCTTGGCCTCCAAGGAGCACTCTGGCTGCACCTCTTCCAAAACAGATCCATTGGTTCTTTTGTCAGTCCATGGCACTTTTAGTATTCTCCTCCAACACCACAACACAAAGGCATCAATTCTTCTACGATCTTCCTTATTCACTGGCCAGCTTTCGCATCCATATGAGGTTATTGAAAATACTATGGCTTGGGTCAGGTGCACCTTAGTCCTCAAGCTGACATCTTTGCTCTTCCACACTTTAAAAAGTTCCTGTGCAGCAGATTTGCCCAATGCAATACGTCGTCTGATCTGTAGCTCCATTAAATAAGTGTTTTGTGTCTCCTCTGGTAGTGTAAGGTTATGACTCAGGGTGCTAACCTCAAGGTCAACAGTTTGAAACTACCAACTGTCTCCGTGGGAGAAAGATGAGACTTTCTGCTTCTGTAAAGATTTACAGTCTTGGAAACCCTATGTAGGGTTGCTACAAGTCAGAACCAACTCCACAACACATTACCACCAACCACCACCATAGTTGGTGGGCCAGAGGAACCATCAAAGATGAGTAAGACATGGTCCTGTGCCTACTCTAGGAACTTGCAATATGGCATAAATTGAGTAGTATTTTTTTTTTTTTTTAAATGCTCAAATCTTTAGTACTTATGAAGTCTTTGGGTGACACAACTGGTTAAACTCTAGGCAACTAATCAGAAGATTGGCAGTTTGAATTCACCCAGAGACACTGCAGAAAATAGTATGAAGTAGAGTGCACCTTTAACACCTATTGGGTGGCCATGAGTTGGCGTTAACATGACAGCACCTGGTGTGGTTTTTTTTGCTTTTTTAAATAATATTTTAAATGTAAATAGTCTACCCTTGGATAATTGGTGTTATGATAGAACATGCTGAGAAATTGTAAAAGAGAAAAAGTCTACTTTGGAAGTGAAAACTTGGGCTCTGAATAAAATGATGGCTAGTTGGAAAGATATTACAACAAAATGTGCAAAGATCTGTAATCAGAAAACCAAAAAGGAAGAATACGCTCAGCATTTCTTAAGCCTGGGAAACTGAAGAAAAATTCAAGCCTCGACTTTTGTTTGAAACATTCACTGTGCAAATTATTGAATGATGCAGAAAGCATCAAGAGAAGATGGAAGGAATACACAGAGTTGCTGTACCAAAAGGAAATGGTTAATGTCCCGCCATTTCAAGAGGTATCATATGATCAAGAGCCAATTATACTAAAGGAGGAAGTCCAAGGTGCATTGAAGGAATTGGCAAAGAACAAGGCACCAGAAATTGATGGAATAAAAATTGAAATCTTTCAAGAAAGTAAGGAGGCACTCATCTCTGCCAAGAAATTTGGAAGACAACTATCTGGCCGACTGATTGGAAGAGATCCATATTTGTGCCCATTCCAAAGAGAGGAGACCCAACGGAATATGGAAATCATAGGACAATCTCTTTGATATCCCATGTGAGTAAAGTTTTGCTAAAGGTAATACAGAAACGGCTACAATCATACATTGACAGAGAACTTCCAGAGGTTCAAGCTGGATTCAGAGAGGCTGTGGCACAAGGGATATCATTGCTGATATCCGATGGATCTTGGCTGAAAGCAGAGAATATCAGAAAAAATGTTTACCTGTGCTTTACTGACTACAAATGGCTTTTGATTATGTGGATCATGACAAGCTATGGACAACATTGTGAAGTATGAGTATTCCGGAACACTTAATGGTGCTCATGAGGAATCTGTACCTGGACCAAGAGGCAGTTGTTTGGGAACACTGAATAGTTTAAAATTGAGAAAGGTGTGCAACAAGGTTGTATTCTTTCACCATACTTATTCAACCTGTATGCTGAGCAAATAATCCAAGAAGCTGGGATCTATGAAGAAAAATGTGGCATCAGGATTGGAGGAAGACTCATTAACAACCTGTGATATGCAGATGATACAACCTTGCTTGCTGAAAGTGAAGAGGACTTAAAACATTTACTGATAAAAATCAAAGAGCACAGTCTTTTATATAGATTTCAACTCAATGTAAAGAAAACAAAAATCCTCACCACTGGATCAATAACCAACATTCTTATCACTGGAGAAAAGATTGAAGTTGTCAAGGACTTCATTCTATCAGCACTCATGGAAGCAGCAGTCAAGAAATCAAAGGACATATTTGCGTTAAGCAAATCTGCTGCACAAAATCTTTTTAAAGTGTTGAAGAGCAAAGATGTCAGCTTGAGGACTAAGGTGCACATGACCCAAGCCATAGTATTATCAATAACCTCGTATGCATGCGAAAGTTAGACAGTGAATAAAGAAGACCATAGAAGAATTGATGCTTTTGAGTTCTGGTGTTGGAGGAGAATATTGAAAGTGCCATGGGCTACCAAAAGAACACACAGATCTGTGTTGGAAGAAGTGCAGACAGAGTGCTCCTTAGAGGCCAGGATGGCTAAACTTCATCTCTCATACTTTGGTCATATTGTTAGGAGGGACCAGTCGCTGGAGAAGGATATCATGTTTGGTAAGGTGGAGGGTCGGAGAAAAAGAGGAAGACCCCCAGTGAGATGGATTGGAAAAGTGGCAGCATGATGGGTTCAAGTGTGGCAACAATTGTAAAGTTGGCTCAGGACCAGCCCGTGTTTTGTTCTGTTGTGCATAGGGTCACTATGAGTCAGTACTGACTCGATGGCACCTAACAACAAGAATAACAAAGCATTGCTCTATCGGGTTTCCAAGCTGTAAGCTCTATTGGCACAGATTGTCACATCTTTCTCTCACAGAGTGGCTCATAAATTTGGACCACTGACCTGTTGGTTAGTGACCAAGCACTTAGCCACTGTATCACCAGGGGTCCTTTCTCCATTAGTAGCACCGAAAATATTTGCTTTTCTTTGATGTGTTTCTTAATTTGAAAGTCTCTGTGCTGTTTGGCATGGATTAAACTAAAGGATGTTTTTATAATGGATTCACAGAAATGTTTGCTTTAGTGTTGATTTTCTAATTTTGTTAGAAAACGAATAGCCCCATCTGTGCTTCATTCATGACAACTTGGAAAGTAAGATTTTTTTTTAATGTAAAATGTGATTTGATAAATTGAAAAAACTCAGTGTGGTATTTTAATGAACAAGTATAGATTTCTATTTAAAAGAAGGCCACCCAGTAGGACTAGGCCACTTTCTCTTGTGTGCCACACCCTCTCTTCTCCTTTTCATTCCTTTCCTTTTACTCCTAAATATAATAATAGAAGCTTGCAGCAAAGCAGCTAAACAGAGCTGCAGAGATGCTCACAGGCTGAATCTATCATGCATGCCCCATCCAGCCATGAAGCGATAAGGTACAGTGGAACCAATGTACCATATGTACTGGAAACTCACAGAGCCCAAGCTGGTAGTTTGCAGGAAGTCCATTAAGAAGCTACACTAATGTTCACTGGTTCCTGCCTTCTCCAAATGTGTTGTGCCCTGAGATAATCTGGGCCCATGTGTGATTACTTAGATGGTGACAATAGAGAGACAAAAGAGAATGGAAATCCTTTCGCAATAACACCATTCCAGGGTTCAGCTTTAAACCTGATTTGGAATGGGTGAAGACAAAGGAAATGGCTGTAGGCATCAAAAAGAATCTCTTAATAAAAACGTTATCAGTGATTGCTGTAAAAGACATGGAATTTTTTTTTTTTTTCTAGTCTTGGCAGAAAATGAATGATGAACCCAATTTGGAATTGAGTGTTCTTGTTAGGTGCCGGTCAAATTCGTTCTGACTCATAGTGACCTTATGTGCAATATAACAAAATACTACCAGGTCCTGTCCTATCTTTACAATTAGTATGTTTGAACCCATTGTTTCTGCCACTGTGTCAATCTGTCTCATTGGGGATCTTCTGTTTGTTCATTGACCTACAGCTTTGCCGAATGTGATGTTGTTTTTCAGGAACTGATCCTTCCTGACAATATGTCCCAAAGTACAAGAGACAAAAGTGTCTAAGGAGCAATCAGCCACACTTCTTCCAAAACACATTTGTCATTCCTTTGTCAGTCTATGGTACTTACAATATTCTTTGTCATCACCATAATGCAAATGCATTGATTATTTCTTCAGTCTTCCTTATGCATGCGTATGAGGGGATTAAAAATACCATTGTTTGGGTCTGGCGCATTTTAGTCTTCAAACAGACATCTTTGCTCTTTTAACACATTAAAGAGGTCTTTTGTAGTAGATGTGTGTTTGGATTCTTGGCTGCTTTCATGGGTGTTGATTGTGGATCCAAATAAAATACAATATTTGAAAACGTCAGTCCTTTCTCCATTTATCATGATGCTATTTATTGGTCCAATTGTGAGGAATTTTGTTTTCTTTACATTGATGTGCAAACTATACTGAAGCCTGTAATCGTTGATCATCATTAGTAAGTTCTCTTCACTTCCAGCAAGTAAAGTTGTATTGTCCATATACCCCAGGTTGTTACTGAGTCTTCCTCTACTTCTGATGCCCCATTATTCTTCGTATAATCAGCATCTTAGATTATTTGCTCAGCATACAGATTGAATAAGTATGGTGAAAGAATTCAACCCTGACACACACCTTTCCTGATTTTGCACTATTCAGAATCCTCTTGTTCTGTTCAAATGACTGCCTCTTGATTTATGTACAGGTTCCTCTTGAGCACAATGAGGTGCTCCAAAAGTCCTATTCTTCATATGTTATACATAGTTTATTAATGATCCACAATGTCGAATGCTGTTGCATAGTCAATAGAAGACAAGTAAACATCTTTTTGGTGTTCTCTGCTTTCAAACAAGATCCATCTGATGTCAGCAATGATCTCTCTCATTCCATATCCTCTTCTTAATCCACCTTGAATTTCCAGCTACTCTCTGTTGAATATCTAGCTACTCTACTGCTGCAATCATTTTTAAATTATCTTCAGCAAAATTTTACTTGTATGTGATATTAATGATATTGTTCAGTGAGTTCTGCATACCATTCAATCACCTTTCTTTGGAATGGGCACAAATATGATCTCTTCCAATCAGTTGGCCAAGTATCTGTCTTCCAATTTTCTTGCATAGATGAGTTAGTGCCTCCAGCACTACATCAGTTTATTGAAAGATTTCAATTTGTATTCCATCAATTCTGGAGAGGTATTTTATTGTTTTATTGGGTTTTTTTTTTTGCTAATGACTTCAGTACAGCTTAGACTTCTTCCTTAAATACCTTCGGTTCTTGTTCATATGGTACCTCTTGAAATTATTAAACACCAGTCATTTCTTTTTTGGTTCAGTGACTCTGTGAATTAGTTTCAACTTCTCTTGATGTTTTTTTGTTGTTGTTTTGATCACAGAATCTTCTAGTATTGCAACTTAAGTCGTATCAGCTTGAGAAAGTCTAAGTGTGTTCTTCCCTTTTGGTTTTTGGACTCTAGGTCTTTGCAACATTTCATTATAATACTTTACTTTTTCTTCTTGAGCTGTGTTTTGAAATTTTCTTTTCAGCTCTTTCACTTCATCATTTTTTCCAGTCGCTTTAGCTTCTTTCTCTATGTTAAAGAGCATGGAGTCCTGGTATGGTGTTGCAGGTTAATGTGCTGGACTGCAAGGTCAGTTTGAACTGCAAGGTAGGTGGTTCAAGCTCACCAGCCACTCCTTGGAAACCCTTTGCAGGGTTGCTATGAAATGGAACTGACTCAACAGAATTTAACAACAACAATGTTAAAGAGCAAGTTTCAGAATCTCTTTTGACATCCATTTTGGTTTCTTCTTTCTTTCCTATCTCTTTATGTCTGATGTCTTTTCATGAATGATGATCTTGATATCGTCCCACAATTCTGTGGTCTTCTGTCATAAGTGTCTAATCTATCTAATCAGTTCTTGAGATAGTATGGTGCTGTGGGTTAATGTGCTAGACTGCAAAGTTGGTTTGAACCGCAAAGTCAGTGGTTCAAGCTTACCAGATGCTCCTTGGAAACCCTATACAGGGTCACTATGGGTCGGAACCAACTCAACAGTACTTAACAACAACAATGTACAATTCTACCACCACACATCTGTCAGTTTGTTGTACTGTGGTAGTTGTGTGTTGCTGTGATGCTGAAAGCTGTGCTACCAGTATTTTAAATACCTGGGTCACCTGTGGTGGACAGGTTCAGTGGAACTTCTATACTAAGACAGACTAGGAAGAAGGAGAAGCGACCCCACCCCACCCCAGCGCAACACCAGGACTCCATATTTATTGATTGCTTATTTTATTGGTTTTGCCTCAATATCCCCGCATCCTTTTCTTAACTTGTTGGTGGTTCCAACTTACAGCAACCCTGTAAAGGGTTTCCAAGGCTGTAAATCATTACAGGAGCAGAAAGCCTCAGCTTTCTCCGGTGTAACTGGTTCGGTATTATAAAATCGGTTCTGCTTCATAGCAGCCCAGTGTACAATAGAACAAAACACTGCCTACTCCACTGCCTTCCTCACAGTCATTGCTATGCTTGTGTCCATCGTTAGAGCCGCAGTGTGGCCCCATCTTGTTGAGGGTGTTTCTCTTTTTGCTGACCATCTACGTTTTAAAGCCTGGTGTCTTTCTCCAGGGACTAATCCCTTCGGATAACAATCCAAAGTACATGAGATGAAACCTCACCAGTCTCGCTTCTAAAGAGCAGTCTGGCAGTACTTCTTCCCAAACAGATTTGTTCATTTTTATGGCCACCCATGGTATATTCCAAGGAGCTCTGGTAGCATAGTGGTTACAAATCAGGCTGCGAACCTTAAGGCCAGCAGTTTGAAACTATCAGCCGCTCTGCAGGAGAAAGATGAGGCGTTCTGCTCTCATAAAGATTTACAGCCTCGGAAACCCTGTACAGGGTCACTTTGGGTCGGAACTGACTCGATGGCACTTAACAACAACAACAACATCAATGGTATATTCCGATGGATCTTGGCTGAAAGCAAAGAATATCAGAAAGATGTTTACCTGTGCTTTATTGACTACACAAAGGCTTTCGATTGTGTGGATCATGACAAGCAATGGACAACATTGTGAAGTATGAGTATTCCGGAACACTTAATTGTGCTCATGAGGAATCTGTACCTGGACCAAGAGACAGTTGTTTGAACAGAACATGGGAACAC
Organism: Chrysochloris asiatica; assembly: GCF_000296735.1. NCBI lineage: Eukaryota > Metazoa > Chordata > Mammalia > Afrosoricida > Chrysochloridae > Chrysochloris > Chrysochloris asiatica. The sequence continues at coordinate 10,181,430 of NW_006408633.1, forward strand.
TGAATGGTTTAAAATTAAGAAAGGTGTGTGACAAGGTTGTATTCTTTCACCATTCTTATTCAACCTGTATACTGAGCAAATAATCCAAGAAGCTGGGTTCTATGAAGAAACACGTGGCATCAGGATTGGAGGAAGACACATTAACAACCTGCTATATGCAGATGATACAACCTTGCTTGCTGAAAGTGAAGAGGACTTAAAACATTAACTGATGAAGATCAAAGAGCACAGCCTTTGGTATGGATTACATCTCAATGTCCAGAAAACAAAAATCCTCACCACTGGACCAATATACAACATTCTTATCACTGGAGAAAAGATTGAAGTTGTCAAGGACTTCATTCTTCTTGGATCAACTATCAACACTCACAGAAGCAGCAGTCAAGAAATTAAATGACATATTGCGTTAGGCAAATCTGTTGCACAAGAACTTTTTAAAGTGTTAAAGAACAAACATGTCAACTTGAGGACTAAGGTGCGCCTGACCCAAGCCATGGTATTTTCAGTCACCTCATATGCATGTGAAAGCTGGACAGTGAATAAGGATGACCGTACAAGAATTGATGTTCTTGAGTTCTAGTGTTGGAGGAGAATATTGAAAGTGCCATAGGCTGCCAAAAGAACCAACAGATCTGTTTCGGAAGAAGTTCAGCAAGAGTGTTCCTTGGAGGCCAAGATGGCCAAGCTTCATCTCTCATACTTCAGACATAGTGTCAGGTGGGACAAAAAAAATCACTGGAGAAGGATATCATGTTTGTTAAGGTGAAGGGTCAGAGAGTCAGAGAAAAAGAGGAGGACCTCCAATGAGATGGATTGGCTAAGTGGCAGCATCAATGGACTCAAGCATAGCAACAATAATGAGGTTGGCCCAGGATCGATTGGGCAGTGTTTCGTTCTGCTGTGCATAAAGTCTCTATGGGTCGGTACTGACCCAATGGCAGCTAACAACAACATGGTATAGTCATTATTCTTCACCAACATCCTAACTCAAAGGCATCGATTCTTAGGTCTTTTTAAATCATTGTCAGGCTTTCACATGCATTTGAAGTAATTAAAAATACCATGACTTATGCCTGGTGTAATGTCATCTTCAAAGTGACATCTGTGCTCTTTAACACTTTAAAGAGATCTTTTGCTGCAGATTTGTTTAATGTAATGCATCATTTGATTTCTTCAGTTTTCCTACAAATCAATCAAGCCTTTTAAAAAACCATAGGGTTTTTAAATCCTGTGTTTTTACCTATTATCTGTAGCATGCTAAATGGAAAGCCTTTGGTTTTCGGTGTTTGGTAGCCTCTGGAGCATTTGGTGCCTATTTGAGTTGAATAAGAAAAGAACTGGGCTAACTATAACTACCTTAGAGTTCTGTTCTGGAATGAAAATGTATCTTTAAATTCTTCATAGTTGAGAGGTAAGTAAACTTCAAGTCTTGGGGGTATTCTTGTGATCGTTAGGGCTTGTCATTGTAACCGGCAGCGAGTTACTGTCAACTCAGCTCTAACTCATGGTGACCTTATGTGAGTCAGAGTAAAACTGTGTCTCTTGGAGTTTTCAGTGGCTAATTTTTCAGAAGTGAATCGCCAGTTCTTTCTTCTGATGCTCCTCTGGATGGACTCAAACTTTGAACCTTTCAGTTTACCGCCAAATATATTAACCATTTACATTTTTAGACATCCAGCCACAAGTATTTAATGAAAACAGCAGGTTTCTGTCGCTTGTCTGTTTCCAGATGCCCAAAACCAAAGCTGCTGCTGACTATGGAGTTTACATTCCAAGTCAGCCTCAGGTTCTTTTGAATTATAGCGTCTCTAGAACTCTCGCCTGCCATCCCCAATCCCTCGCCCAAACAGAGAGTTCTACTTAATGTCAGAATGAAGCTTTCCTTTGAATGATTAACTTCACGTGGCGAGAGTATACAACAGCCAGTGGTAATATCTTTAGGTTTCACTCTTTCTTTTAACTTTTTGTATATTGAGTGAAGGTTTACTGAGCAGATCATCAGTTTTACATTCAACAAATCATACACTTTGCTTCATCTCTAGGTTTCACTCTTGAAGTCTTTCAGTTTGGCCATCTGACCTCATTTTAAAAGATATCCAAAGTGGTTTAATATCCATGATAATATCAAGTCAAAAGAAAATCAGAGCTAAAAATAAAAATAAATAAATAAAAAAAATAAAATAAAAGTAAGCTAGATGGAACCAACTTGATGGCACTTAACAACAACAACAACAAGGCTAGTTAGAATTTGATAAGTGATGCCACAGTTCTGCTCACTCACATCCTACCTTGTGAGGGTAGGGACTGATTTTCCTGGGTGGTTACCACCTCCTTCAACTACAAAAATATTTTTAGGAACCAGTTCTTATGGGTCCTGAATTCCTTTACTCAGCGTATGAGAAGCTGGTGTCCTGATTTTCCCAAGAACATTGCTAACATCAAAATTTCATTGAATTTGAGTCAGATGCAGATTTCAGCTCCTCATCTCAGCATCGCCCCTCTTTTGGGGAACATATTCAAATCAGAAGGAAGGAATGAGAAGTAAGAAAATGAACTAGGAAGTTCGCACTGCAGTCCCTTGGATCTGTGTCTTGCTTCAACAGCGTTTGGACGCAAGAGATCTGGGGACTCCCCCACCTCCAGCCTCGGACTGCCTCTAACAACTTCTTTAGGCACAATCTCTTTTCCGGGACCATCTTCTTGAGTATTCCCTGTTACTGGGATCAGCTAAACACTGTTTTTGTTGTTTTGTGTGTGTGTGCATGTGGTTACCTCCAAATCTTCAACCAACCATGAGCTCTCAGATCCGTCAGAATTATTCCACTGAAGCAAAGGCCAGCGTCAACCATCTGGTTAATCTGCATCTGCGGGACTTGTACACCTACCTTTCTCTGGGCTTCTATTTCTGTCACAATGATGTGGCTTTAGAAGGTGTGGAACAAACACTTCTTCTGTGAGTTGGTGAAGGAGAAGCGTGAGGGTGCTGAGCATCTTTTGAAACTACAAAACCAGCGTGGTGGTTGTGCACTCTTCCAGGACATGCAGAAGCCCTCCCAGGATGAGTGGGGAAGAGCCATGGACACCATGGAAGCCACCCTGGCCCTGGAGAAGAACCTGAACCAGTCTCTTCTGGATCTGCACACCATAGGTGCTATCCACACAGACCCCCACCTCTGTGACTTTCTGGAGAACCATTTCCTCGATGAGGAGGTGAAAATTATCAAGAAGATGGGCGACCACTTGACCACCCTCCATAGGATGGCCGGTCCCCAGGCAGGGCTGGATGAATACCTCTTTGAGAGGCTCACTCTCAAGCACGACTAGGAAGAGACTGTGGAGACCCGCAACCTGTGAAGGGCTTTTTCACATTTCCCTGCTCTCCGCATACCTTCTGCCTGAACCTTGCTCTCCAGCCATAGAGGCAGCATAGTCAACACCCTGGAGCCCCAAGCCATGGACCAAATGAAAACAATTAAGCTTCCTTTTACAGCAAAAAAGAAAAAGAAAATGAACTAGAAGTTTAAGATTAGATGTGGTATCACAGGAAACGATGTCTCCCCGCTAGACTCTGGTTCTCCTTTCACACCCGTGTGTCCATGAGTCTAACTATTTATTGAGCTCTCTATATATCTACTCTATATAGAGGAGCTCTGGTAGCGTAGATAGTGGTTACAAATCGGGCTTCTAACCTCAGGGACTACCAGCTGTTCCACAGGAGAAAGATGAGGCTTTCTGCTCTGTAAAGATTTACAGCCTCGGAAACTCTGTACAGGGTCGCTATGAGTCAAAACCGACTCCATGGCACATAACAACAACTATGCATAGAGGTCTCAAGAAGAGACAAGTACCCACGTGCACAATGAATTAAATCAAATGTCTGTGATGTACTTTAAAAGTTTACTGGAGCTTTCTTTAGCCCTTTGGCTCATTTTCAGAAATGATCTAATCTAACAGGAGCTTGTTTTAATCTATAGATTTACCTTGATCCTAGTCATTCATTTATTCAACAAATCATTCTTGAACTCTGACTATTCCAGGCACTGGGGATAAAGCAGTGAATAAAATATAAAAAAATCTCATGTGCTCACAGTTGGTAATTATTATTTTTGTTGTTGTTACTGTGAAGAGGAAGCACTTGCCTTTGCTTGCATTTTTCTAACTTACCACTCAGACCCTTAACATTATCTCATTGTAATTTTTGATCTTTAAATTACCCTGTGAGGTAGTTTGGCAGACACTAATCTCTTTTCTTACCAATCAGGAAAAAGTTTAAACTTGCCAAAATCACACAGAACTGGGATTCAAAACCAGATCTCATGACTCCCAGGCCTAACTTGCCTATGTTACACCATTCTTTGTCCCAATTGGCTATAGCCACTTGATTTGCTGATCTTCAGTTTTGTAGATGGAAAAGAAAAGCCGCTGTGTTTGACAATATAAACAAAAAGTACAGATTTCTCTGAAAATCTAGCAAATAGTGAGGACTAATCAGAAGTCAGATTTTTAGACCTTCCTGATTTAACGTCCGCTTTCACTGGCCTAACAAACTCTAGGCATGCAGTCTCAGGCATTTTCAGAATAGAGACAAACGGGGGAAAAACGTGTAATTTTGTGTCACTTCCAATTTATAAAACCAGTCTCCCAGTAAGAGAAAATAGCATTTTTTCAATGTTTCTTCCTTTTTACATACATCTCTCAATAGTCAATTTGTACTTGACATCCATTTGCAACCCAGCTTCCTCTCCCAACCTACCAGAGATAATATTTTTCATATTCCTAAAGCTTAAAGAGTCTTTGCGGTACAATGGAAATGTCCGCGGAACCCACCAGTGCCCTGTGGGAGAAAGGTCTGATGATCTGCTCCTATAAATATTTCAGTCTAGGAAACCCTATGGGGCAGTTCTACTCTGTGTTACAGGGTCAGAATCCACTTGATGGCACGCAACAACAACCAAGTTTAAAGAACAAGAAAGCTGTAGTAGAAGAAGGATTTCCCACAGCAACACAAATCACTTGACAACATCTCTAATGACATCAGCCATTATACTCCTGGACCTGTGACCCCGCCTCATTTTTCACACTGGAATGCTGGCATAGTCATTGGGGTAGAATTGCCCCAGTAATGTTTTCCATCTGCCGGCATCATAGCGTATCACCTGGGTTCTGTCTTATGGTCTCAGGGCCAAGGCCAGAAGCACTACAGGAAAACAACTACCATATTCATGTGTTAGCACTGTTGACTTTCTTGCAACAAAACAAAACTTTGTGGAAGTATATAAAAGAAGTTTACTGGGGGGGGGGGGGAGAAAAGATTCGTTCAAGTCTAGTAAAAAAAATCCTAGAAAGCTGTTCCCCACTATCTCTGTTCCTCTGCCCTCTCCGGCATTTGTAAATGCTGACAGAGCTCAAATGTCACCTTCTCTGAGGAGCTTTTCCCCCACAGCCTCACACTCTCTGTGCTCCTGGAGAACTTACTTCATACTGCTTTGTATCACCATTATTTATTTATACTTCCCACTAGGCTGTAAACTCCTCAAAGGAGAACAGACATTATAGCTTTGAAAGTTCTATGTTATACCGTACAATATGTTTTAACTCAAGGAATGACTTGCAAGTTTCAAAAATTAATCCCTGTTAGTTTTATACTGAATCTATAGGAGTAAACTACATTTTAAGGTTACTATTAAGTATATATGTGTGTGTATGTGTGTGTGTGTGTGTACATATATGTAGCTTGGAGTCCTGGTGTGGCACCACAGGAAAAGCACTCGACCTCAAGGTTGGTTTAAACTGCAAGGTCGGTGGTTTAAACTCACCAGCCACTCCTTGGAAAACCTATACAGGGTTGCTATGAGTCAGAACTGACTCGATGGCACTTAACAACAACAAGAAACCTTTTCCCTTTCATAAAGGTAGGAATCAGTGTATGTAAAAAGGGTATTCTTTAAAGTTCATTCAGAAATAGAGCTGAAAATTGGCATTGCTGAAAACTCACAGGATATTTGAAATGATTCTGGAAAACCATTTTAAAGTGACCTTTCTCATTTGACAGCTCCATCATCAATTCGATGGCATAGTAAGTTCACTGTTATCATTCTAAAATGGGTTTCTCTTGTCATTGGAAATTTCAAAATATTAATATTTCATCATCTAAGAGCTCTATATATGTTTAGAAATAATTTCTATAGCAGAAATTCATTCTAAAAGAACATATGGAGGTGTTGTTTTGTTTTTGATCTATCACTTTGATGCTAGTTTGGTGAGCTAGCCACAGGAACATTTCTAGAGAGAGGAATCTCTCGGACAAAATTTTGATGTAAACAAAAGACAAACTATCTGCACTGGCATTGAGACCCTCCAGGCCAAAGTCTCATCAAAGGGCAGTGACAGGTATTCATGCTGGATAGACCCCTGGTAGTACCCAAGTCTTCATCTTCGTCAACGCACTGTGCTCTTCCAGCTCAAAGAAACCATACAAACCACATTGTCATCAAGTCAGTTCCAACTCATAGTAATCCTGTATAAAGGTTCTGAGGCTGTAAATCTTTGCAGGAACAGAAAGCTCTCCTGTGGAGAGGATAATGGGTTTGAACTGCCAACCTTTTGATTAGCAGTGGAGTGCTTAGCTACTGATCCTTCCCAGGGGAGGCTGGGGAACATGGGCTTTCTGTGTGTCCCAGGAAGAAGAGGAACGTACTTGGGTGAACAGTTCTCTAGTCTCTGAAATCCACCTGAGGTCATCTCCAGAGAAACCTAGCTGTAGGCATTGAGAAGTGGGCGTAGACGGGAAGAGATAAACACCACAGTTATTTGAGCAGGATTCATCAAGACAGAGTAACTGACTGAATGGGGTGGTGGTAAACAGACAGCACCTAACCTTCCCCATGTCGGACCTTTCTAAACGGTATTTCTAAAACAACAAATAAAGGAGACACTGGATAGTTGGTCTATTCCCAAATTCTCAAATGGTGACCCATTCTCTCAGAGTAACTTTATAAACTGACTCTTCATATCTACCCTGGACCGTATAAATTTTTTAAGGGACCATAGTCTACAAAAAAGAAAAAGGAAAATCACCTAATTAATGCAAATGAATGAACATTAGCAAGGATAATACTGTGACAGATACATGAAAGGCCTTCACCGTGAAGAAAAAGTCATGAAGTGACATGCTAATTTAGTGTGTGGGCACCGGAAGAACGATTACCAAAAATCATCATTAGAGAAAAGACTCAACCACGAGAAGCTGGTTGCTAATGGTTTCAGCGTGGGAGGAAAAACTGCCTGCCATTCTTGGCTCGGAGGTGGGGTGAGTAAGGTCAGTAGCCCAGTGTTGACCTCTGTGTTTGGAATCTCTCATACTGACTCACCAGACTTCTAATTTTGTGAACCAAATAACAGAAATGTAGACGAAGGTCTCTGTGCCTGAACTTTAAACCTCCTGAGGAGCATGTCCCTTATGATAATAACTAGCATTGCTTGGGATCCAAAGCAGAGTAGCCACCAAAGAACTACCATATTAATCTAAATTAAATCACTGAGTGGCCGGCAGAGAACGCACGAGGAAGATAGGGGCGGACACTGATGGCACAGCTGTGGGTCTTTATATACTGTGGTTTGGAAGTCTGGTCGCAGGTGATGGCTTATTGGTGCCGTGGTTTAATGCACTGAACAGCAAAATTCGTTTGAACCACATGGTTGGTGGTTCAAACTCACTGTCTACTCCTTGGAAACCCTATACAAGCTCGCTATTGGTCAAACCAACTTGACAGCACTTAACAACAACATATAAAGTGAAATGTCTGATAAAATAAGAGAATTTCAACAACATTGAAATGATCATATATTTTTAAAATGTCAAAAGTTCTTCCATCCCTTTAAATTCAAGTGGAAGTTTTACTCCTTATTTCCTCTTCTGATGGTGAAATACCAAATGTCCTTTTATAATGAATGTCCAGACTCATGGTGTCATTTTGTCATTTTGCTTATAGTAGAAAACTATGTAGATTAAAAAAAAATCAATTATAATCCCTTCAAGTAGTTATAATATAATTATGTTGGTATTTTTTCCATATGTATATACACAAAGTTTTATACATAAGTTAACCTTTACATCATGAGTACTTTCTAAGCCCCACACCTAACACACTGCACCACCAGGCTTCATTGCTAAGTGTTTCATTTCCAAATATTTACATTTAATTAAAAAGCAACAACCCAAACTCCATGCATATTGAGTTGATTCTCATTAGTTGATCTATAGGACAGGGTAGGAAATCACAATCTGTCTCCTGTGGATTCCAGTCACCAAACTGCCAGTTAGCAGCTGAGCGCTTAGTGACTGTGCCACCAGGGTTCCCCTTGCACTGAATTGTTAAATGCCAAGTTGGTGCCAACTGATAGCCTTGTATAGGGTTTCTGAGGCTGTAAATATTTGCAGGAGCAGAAAGCCTCATCTTTCTTCTGTGGGTTCAAACCACTAACCCTGTGGTTTGCAATCCAGTGTTCATGGTAAAGAGCTACTGTGCTCTCCCTTACATTTAATAGCTGTATATATTCTGGGATCCACTATTATTAAAGCATTTCCCTATCTCAGGAGATCTTAGTTGTTTCTAGATTTGAATATCCTTTTTGTGCATAAATCTTTGATTACTTAGCATGAAGCCCAAGAAGTAAAATGACTAGGTCAAAGGTTATAATCCTTTTTAAGACTCTTGATGAATATGATCGTATCATACACAGGAAATTTGCTACCGTTTATTCCCATCATCTGAATATGAGTGGGTTTGTCTGAGCAAAGCTAGTATCCTCATTGAGTATTCTTTACTGAGCAAGTGAAAATTTCAGTGTTCAAGTAACCTATTCCTCTATAGCTTGTAGGCTGCTCTGCTTAATGCCTTGCCAGATCTAGACCAACTGTCTAAAAGTCTATAACAACAAGACTAATTATGCTTGTCCTCATTCTAAAGGATAACCAGAACATACACTAACAAGCTAAGATGTAGTTTGCACAAACACATGCATTGCATAGTTCATTATAAATAAGGTCAGGCTGTCCTATTGGACATACAAATATAACAAAACTCATACCAGCCTTAGTCATAAAGAACCAGCTGAACTTTGGAGTCCTGGTGTGGTGCTGTAGGATAAGCACTGGACTACTAATGAAAATGGCCATTCAAACCCACCAGCCACTCCTTGGAAACACTATGCAGGGTCACGATGAGCTAGAAGTGCCATCAGCACCAAGCAACCCCTGGAAGGGTTGTGTGTGGTCTCCAGGGTTAATATGCTGGGTCTCTTTCCTATTAATCCTGTCTAGCTATAAAGAAAACTCCAAGCGTGAAAACTGCGCATCATGGGCCCAGCGGAGTTACCCTGCTGACAGAGAATTGATTGACTGAATATAAATCACTCTGACTTGAGTGATTCTGTCCACTCCCGGTGAATTGGGGAGAGTCACCCGAAGGAAATTGGGCTGTGAAGTGTGAGAGCATTGGATTATTGCTGTCATGAGCAATGCTTGTCAGAAGCCTGGCATTTTTGCCCTTTGCCGGATCTCAGATTATTTGGAGTATTGGAGAGCAGTAAGATTTAGATCTTTCTCTAAATGTGTGTGTTCTACTTACTTCCTTTTCGACATTAGTAAACCACAAACATTAGATATGTAGCAGTTTATTGGGGCTTATAGTACTTGGTTTCTTCTGTAACTGTATCAAAACGTCACCAACTTTTTCTTAACTGCTTCACAGAAATTCATTCATTCATTCAGTAATTATCAGTGGCTGGCTGTATCATAGTCCCTGGGGTTGGAACAGTGAATACAACAAGCAAACTTCCACCATCACAGAGTTTACATTCTGGTGTGGGGTGACAATAAACAAGTATGTAGCATGTCACCTGGTAGTAGTAGTTGGGGAGAAACATAAAGGAGGGGAAGAGGTAGAGTAGACATGAAGTCAGGGAAGGCAATGGGGATCAGCAGGGCATGTACTATTTCAGAGGGGGTCAGGACAGCTTTCCCCCAAAAGGGAGCATTTGAACAGAGATCTGAAGCGAGCAAGTCAGTGGGCCTTTTGGATAATCGGAGAAATGGCACACCAGGTAGAGGGTACACCAGGAGAAATGGCACACCAGGTAGAGGGTACAGCCAATGCAGATGCTATTGGTGGGTGGTTGCCTTGGCCTATTTCAGAAGCACAAGAAGATTAGAGTGAACATGCAGGGGTGGGGAGGAGGAGAGGTGGTAGAGTTCAAGACAGGTAGGACTTTGTCACCCTTAGTAGGGAGTTTGGCTGTGGCTCAGCATGAGAAGAGGGGCATGGAGGGTTTTGAGTGGGGAAATGACATGGTTTGGCTCTGATTTTCATTGGCAGCAGAGACTGTCCACAGAAATCAGGGGAAGAGGGCAGATAGGCACAGATGCAGAATGTGGAAGTGGGGTGATGGGAGCTCATGCAAGGCCTCCTTTGATGGCTTCTGCTTCTTGGTGAATGGGAAGCAAGACTACCAGCTGGGAGCAAGGTTGGGGGAGAAAGTGTTGGAGGATGGAAGAGAGAAGAGGACATGAAGTAATGGTTTGGGAAGGTAGGAGAATGAATGGACCAGAGAAAAGTTGTGATTATCCACAGCTTTAAGTAAAGGACTAGTTAGGTAAAACTTACTTTGGAAATTGTGTTCTCCTTTTTTAGCCAGCTGCCTTCCCAGTTCTCAACCTGTAGCCCATGGCTAGTTTTCTTTGCCAGTCAAGGTACATGAGATTGGTTACAAGAATTAAAACACTGAACTTATAGAACTGGAAAGGGCCTCAAAAATCATGTGATCCAGCACCTCCATTTTACAGTTAACGGATGGAAACTCACCGATGTGTTCAAATGGGCTGTGCATGACTCATGAGTTGTAGAGCTGATCTCAGTCCCTTGTCTCCTGATACCAAACCTACTGCTCCCTAGCCTGCAACACATTACTTTGTCTTTCCTGACAATTAATCTAAGAACTATGTAATCTTACTAATATTGATTGTTTACACCTTAATTCTCTGCTATTCAGAAAGTTTTCAGTGACTAAATATTCAGAAGTAATTAGTCACTCCTTCTTCCTAGTCTGTCTTTCTCTGGAAGCTCATCTGAAACCTGTCTACCTTGGGTGACCCTGCTGGTATTTAAAATACTGGTGGCATAGCTTCCAGAATCACAGCAACTCACAAGCCACCACAGTATGGCAAACTGACAGACCAGTGGTGGAGGGTCAGAGAAAAAGAGAAAGACCCCCAGTGAGATGGACTGGCAAAGTGGCAGCATCAATGGGCTCAAACGTGGCAACAATTGTGAGATTGGCCCAGGAATGGGCAGTGTTTCATTCTGTGCATAGGGTCACTATGAGTCGGAACCAACTCTATGTCACATAACCATCAACTAGCAGTAGCAGAAATTTGGGTGAGTTATCTCACTATTTCATGTACCATGTTTTTATTTAACTTATTTCTCTTCATCCTGTTTCCCCATGTTTTTTAAGATAGGACTTAAGTGGTTTTCACGTTTATTTCCAGTGGTGAAGTGTGCTACCATTGTAGAATGGTACCATGTTGCTGCCACTACAGAATCATTCCAGCCCTGGACGATTGCCCTCCTTAGTTTTAGGAAGGAGACAATAGTCTATTCTAGTAGAATTAGTCAATGGTGGTTGTTATTGTTGTTGTTAAGTACTGTGGAGTCAGTTCCGACTCACAGCGACCCTGCACAGGGTTTCTGAGGCTGTAAATCTTTACGGGAGCAGAACGCCTCATCTTTCTCACGTGGAACTGCTGGTAGTTTCGAACAGCTGACCTTGAGGTTGGCAGCCTGACTCGTAACCACTATGCTACCAGAGCTCCTTAGTCAACGGTGGTAGTTGTTGTTACTGTTAGATGACATCCAGTGATTTTGACTCATAGTGACTCTCTGTACAACAGAACGAAAGACCGCCCAGCCATGTGCCACCTTCATAATCATTGCTGTGTTTGAACTGTTGCTGCAAGTAGGTGGTACGCACAGAAATAGGATTCATTTGGAAACAACTTTTGCTTCTTCTGTCTTTTAGGAATGGGGATAGGAATGGAAAAGGAGACCAGATCATTTTTTAATGTCTTAAAATACCTTCTTTGTAAAGAGTCCTGTTTTTTTTTTGTCCTGGTATGGCACTGTTGGATAAGCACTAGACTTCTAACCATAAGGTTGGTGGTTCAAACCTACCAGCAGCTCCTTGGAAACCATATATAGGGTCATTATGAGTCAAAACCAACTCAATGGCACCTAACAACACCAAGAGACAAGTAACCCAGGTGGCAAAGTGGCTAAGTGCTTGGCTGCTAACCAAAATGTCAGTGGTTTGAACCCACTAGTTTCTCCACAGGACAAAGATGTGACAGTCAGCTTCCTTTAAAAATTTAAAACCATAGAGCACTTCTACTTCTGTCTCATACGGGCCATTGCTTAGGTCGGAGTCCATTCGATGGCACTGGGTTTGGTTAAGAGATTTAGAAGCAAACAAACAAACTTACAAATCCAATTTAAAATTCAGTGTTCAAAAATGTGAGTATAAATTTTCTTCACCTATCTTCAAATTTCTGGTATGGCACTGTAGGACAAGAACTAGACTGCTAACCATAAACTAACCACAAGATTGGCTGCTCTGACCCACCAGCCACTCCTTGCAAACCCTGTACAGGGTCACTCTCAGTCAAAAACTACTCAACGGCACTGACAACAACAACAATCTTCAAATTAGAACCTGTAACTCATCTCACAATGCAGTTATTTTGTCTTATACAAAGATGATTTAGAATGCTTACTCATGGCTAAAGAGCTCAGGAGTTGTTGTTGTTAAATGCTATTGAATCAATTCCAACTCATAGCCACCCTATAGGGTTTCTGTGGAGAGTTTGAACTGTCCTTAGCTAGATAGATATTGGAGGTTTGAAAATTTGCATGAAGATTTTGAAGGCACTTTGAAGATTCATACTATACCAATCAATATTAACAGTTTGTCCATTCTTTCTGACAATTCTGGACCACTGAAAACTGAAAAGCTAGTGCAGGATAGATAGGATTTTGTTTTTTTCTTGATCCTACATGATCCAGGAATGGTAACCAAAAAACAAAATTTGTGACATCAGCTTTATTTCTATGGTAACTGACTGTAATGTCTCAAACATGGGATTGTGGACTGTTTCAGGATGGAGGGTAAGGAAGGTTACTACTTGGACACGATGATCCAACACCATCGCCAAGGGGAACGTTATTAGGGTTTCACCCAGCCGTGTGTCCCTTTTATAAATGCTCTCCTTGTTCTGAGAGTTTTATCTGTTGCTGTTGTTTAATGTTTTAATTTATTAATTTATTTTATTCCCTTCCCCAACCTACATGTGAGACAATGAGGAAAATTTTTACATTTTTAGAGTTCAAAGTTCTTTCTGTTAAGCAGTTTCACTCTCCTTTAATTCTTCTTGCTAGAATAAGATTTATTTTGGAACTTCAGATAAAACTTCTGTGCTATGTGCTAGACAAACATCTCCCTTCCTATAAGAGCTGCTGGACTTGCTGATCTTAGATAAATCCATTCTGCTCTCTGAAAGCCCCTCAAAGAGAAGAGAAAGAATGTGCTATTTAGCAGTGGGAAGGAGATACCCATTCATTCATTAACCCAGAGTGCCTCTTTGTGGCTAGAACAAGTTACTGCAGAAGCAAGAAGTGTGCATCCAAACCATTTACCAGTTTACTTTGTATTTCATCCCAAACTTAATAAATTGCTAAGGTGGGATATATTTTAATAAATATATATAGTACAGATGCAAGACTTCCTGGAGCACATACAGTTGTATTACCATCTTGGAATACAAGATGGTGTTGGGAGGGTACTCTTTCAAATCATGACAGAAAAACTAGTGCTGAGTAGTTTTCAAAGTCTTATCTGAGACAGTTGATGATTGACAACATGCATTTGAGAGATGTTGCTTCCCCCAGGAGGCCCACTTTGCCTCCTGCCACCTCCTCCAAAGATTGGGTTAATTATATATATACATGGGGGCTTCAGTTTGTAGAAAAATGGAATGAAAAAATAATGGGATTTTCCAATGAACTTTTGAAGTACACATCTCTATACACATTTCTTTCTCTGTGTGTGTGTGTGTGTATATATATATATATATATATATATACACACACACACATAAACACATACATAGAGTATGTATATATGTATCTATACATATTGTTGTTGTTGTTAAGTGCCATCGAGTCAGGTCTGACCCATAGCGACCCTGTACAGGGTTTCGGGTTTTGAGGGTGTAAATCTTTACGGGAGTAGAAAGCCTCATCTTTCTCCCGCGGAGCGGCTGGTAGTTTCAAACCGCTGACCTTAAGGTTCGCAGCCCGATTCGTAACCACTACGCTACATAGAAATATATATAGTGTACATATGTATATAATATATCTGTATAATTATATGTAATATATATAGTTATATGATATATATATATATAATATATATATATATGTGTGTGTGTGTAGTAGAGAGAGAGAGAGAGAGAAAGAGCCCTGTGTGATACTGTAGGATAAGTACTGGATTGCTAACCATAATCACAAGGTCGGCAGTTCAAACCCACCAGCTGCTCCTTGGAAACCCTATATAAGGTCTCTATGAGTTGGAAACATAGATATAGAAATAGATATATATGTTTATATATACATACACATAAACATTATTTATATAGATATATGGAGTCCTGGTAAGGCACTGTGGGTTAATGCTCTAGACTACAAGGTCAGTTTGAACTGAAAGGTCGGCGTCTTAAGTCCACTAGCTGCTTCTCAGAAACCCTATATAGGGTCGTTATGGGTCGGAATAGACTAGACGGCACTCAATAACAGTATCTATATATATGTGTGTGTGTGTGTCCATATGTATATGGAGTTCTGGTATGGTACTGTAAGATAAGCAATGGACCATAAGATTGATTCAAATCATAAGGTGGGCAGTTCAAACTCACCAACCTCTCCTAGGGAACCCTATACCGCCATCAGTTCCTTCAGGGCAGAGCTTCTGCCTACTCCTCTCTGTATCTCCAATGCACAGCACAGTGGCTGACACACACAGTAGGTCCTAAGTAAACAACGGGCGAATGATAGGCATTTAAGGGCTAACTGTGGTGGACCAGAGGCATAAAATCCATAATCTTGGCCGCTGTCCTGACCATCCAAGTGTATGGTTAGTTGTTATAACTGCATTTTTTCTGTACTTACCCTTTGAAAATTGCCTTAAACCCAGTGAGCTTTGCTTAATAAGAAACGGAGGTAGCAAATAGCTGGTCCTGTAATAAAGCTGGCCATCTTAACATAGTTCCTCTTCTCTCTCCTGAGTTTCTGGCTTTGGGTTGGTTTTGCTAAATCATTAGCTTATAATATCTACTTTTTATTTAAAACAGCTGCCACCCAGTAGCACACCAGTAACAGTCTCTGATGAGTACTACAAACTCACAACAAAAACAGTCCAATGTATCCTAACAGTAGGGAATGCTGAATTATTCTAGCATCCACAAAATAGGGATTGCGTTTTAGAATGAGCTCTCTAAAGTAGCAAAACCAGTGAAATGTAGAAATAGAAATAGAGAAAGATTTGATGAAAGGAAATGGTTCATGAAATTGTGGAGGCTGACAAGTCCCAAATCCATGACTCAGCCGTTAGACAGGAGGCTTCTTCTGCCTCTCATGGCTGCAGACGCTGCCGGATCCCAAAATATGTAACTCAGGCTGGAGGCTGCTGGCCAACATCCCAAGAATTGAAGGTCAGATGATGCTGAGTCGGATGCAGGATCCAAAGCAAGTGCAAGCCCTGCTGGAACATCCATTTATGTACTGGAGCCCATTAACTGCTCACAGCAGATCTGTCATGGAAGCAATTCCATTCAATTCCATTCTGTCCAATGCCTGCCTAGCCAATTAGACATATACCATCAACCGTCACCAATTCTATCCATTTCTTGGATTGCCCCTTTAACCTCTACACTGAAACATGCTGTGCAATACACTGTTGTTTTTTTCTGAAGTACATTTTAACTATGTTTTGAGAATTGAACTTGTTGTTGTGAAGTGCTGTCAAGTCGGTTCCGACCCATAGCAACCCTGTATAGGGTTTTCAAGGAGCAGCTGGTGAGCCTGAACCACCGGCCTTGCAGTTCAGACGGCTTTGCAGTCTAGCGCATTAACCCACAGCGCCACACCAGGATCACTAAATTCATGCATTCATTGACCAAACACGTATCAATCTCCTATTGTCTGTGTGGCATTGTGCTAGAAAGAGTGGATAAGGCACCCTAAGGCAGTGTGTGTTGCTGTCATTGAAACATGTACACACTCAGGGCTGAGGAGTGCATCTGAAGTGCTTGATAAAAACCAGATGAATTGGATTCAGGGCCTTTTTAAGGTAAGTAGAAACACCTTTGTGCCTTGCAAAGCAGAACAGAGAATAGCGTCTTGGATTTCAGAGGCGAGCTGAGCAAATCGTGTTACATACCACACTTAAAACACTTAACTTGGGCAAGGCAAGGAAAGAACGCTTGGGTTTTAGGTGTGGCTGGTAAAAATCAGACTCTGGTCATAATCCCTTTCTTACCTCTCCACAATATAGATTGTTCATATTACGTTTCCAAAAATTCTGAAACTTTCATCTCTAGACATTTACACAAACTGGTTCTTTTGCCTGGAACAAGCATGGCCACTCCTTCTCCAGGCCAATTCCTCCAGAAAACCTTTCCCCATGGCCCACTTGTCTCCCGTGCCTTCCTCCCAACCTGACACCAATCACAGCAGAATGTATTACAGCCAGTTCACCTTTCCCCTGCCTGTCTCCTCACATGACGGTGAGCCACCCCAGAAAGGGTATATGCGTCTTGTTTTCTCCAGGGCACCTGATGGTTTTAATAGAGATGTGTTGACCAAATGAGTTAATTAATTTCCAGTGACTTTAGTAAACAGTTTTTCAGATGACCCTTTTTATTTAATGCTCAAGAAAAAGCCCTTCTCGTATACTTGAATGAGCTATAAAATCCCATACTGCATAATAGCCAAACAATGCTATCCTTTCCTTCAGTGGTAAGCATGGGGAGTTTCTTGGAGTAAAGAATATTATTTAATTAATACATACGTTATTCTTTCATTGTCGTATATCTTATTATATATTTGCTATGTTGATGTTGTTAAGTGCTGTCAAGTAACGAGCCCCACATATAGAGCAGATTAGAACTGCCCCCATAGGGTTTTCTTGATTGTAATCTTTATGGAAGCAGATTGCCAGGTCTTTGTCCTGCATAGCCATTATGTGGGTTTGAACTGCCAACCTTTTGATTAGTTGCCAAGTGCTTAACCATTGTGCCACCAACAGTTTTATATATGTGTGTGTATTCATTCAGATAAAGGGAGAGACATACAATCTAGGATCTGCCCTGGAGCCTGTTTCTACATCTGTAAATATTGTGGGTGGACCTGATGACCTTAGAGGGCCTTCCGGCAAAAGTTCTATGCCACAAATACTATAAAACCATCTTCTTATTGTCCTAAGCATACATAATATTAACTAAGATTTTGTAGATACACATCTTAGAAGAAAACGTGAAGAGATTACCTACCCAACAGTCATTTAAACTAAACCTGTTGTTAAATACTGTCTAGTCGGTTCTGATTCATAGAGACCCTGTTTACAATTTCCGAGACTATATATCTTTGAAGGTGTAGAAAGTCTCGTCTTTCCCTAGGAGAGCGGCTGGTAGGCTCGAACCACCAACCAGTGTTTATGCTCTAGAGCCACAGCTCTCAAACTAACCCTAGTACACAAGAACTCACTTCATTTTTTTTAATGGATAGATGAGGGTGTGTAAATAGGGACTGTAAAAAAAGAAATAAAACCCAGTAGTAAAAAGGGACATACTGTTGATGGGATTTTCAAAAAGAAAAGAAAGAATTATCTACAAGGGCTTAAGTAGAAAATTATAGTGAAGATGAATTGTTGAAGCAGTTCCATTGTTTATTTACATGTGAATACACTGTATTTAAGGAGCTCTGGTAGTGTAGTGTTAATGAATCGTGCTGCAAACCTTAAGGTCAGCAGTTCAAAACTACCAGCTATTCCATGGGAGAAAGATGAGGCTTTCTGCTCCCGCAAAGATTTACAGCCTCGGGAACCCTGTGCAGTATCACTATGAGTCGGAACTGACTCCACGGCACATAACAACAACAACAACACTGTATTTGGAGTCCTGATGTGCGCTGAACTGCAAGGTCGATTTGAACTGCAAGGTCAGCAGTTCAAGTTCACCAGCCACTCCTCGGAAATCCTATATAGGGTCACGGTGAGTTGGAACCCACTTGATGGCAGTTAACAACAACAGCAGTGTAGTTAGGGAGCACAATGGACCCATAAAATAAGCACTGTACTGTGAACCACAAGCTGGTTTGAGCCCACCAGCTGCTTTGTGTGGGGGAAATGGGGCTTTCTGTTCCTGCAAAGATTTAAGCCTCTGAAACCTTGTGCAGGGTCACTATGAGTCAGAACCGACTAGATGACACTTAACAATAACAACATACTGTATTTACAGCTAAAAGCTCTTATAAGAAGGAAAAATTAAGTCATGAAGTAAGCATAGCTGTGTTTACAGGACAGTATTTGTTGTTGTTGTTAAATACTTCCACGTCAGTTCTGATCTTATATAAGGTTTCTGAGGCTATAAATCTTTATAGGAGAAGAAAGCCTCATCATTCTCCCATGGAGCAGCAGGTAGATTCGAACTGCTGACCTTGTGATTAACAGCCCAGTTCATCTTGTTGTTGTTGTTGTTGTTGTTGTTGTTGTTGTTGTTAAGTGCCATCAAATCGGTTCTGACCCATAGCAACCCTGCATAGGGTTTCCAAGAAGTGGCTGGTGAGCTTGAACCACCGACCTTGCAGTTCAAATCAACTTTGCAGTCCAGTGCATTAACTCACAGCACCACACCAGGACTCCAGCTCAAGATATACATCATGAATTAATGATTTGATGGGTGTCTTTTTGAAATTTGTTCACCAAAACCTCAGGAAGGTACTGGAAGGTATGAGGGAAGAATAAGCCATTCTACACAGGTTTCCTTTCTCGTCCTGTTTTCCAGCGCTTCTAAACAGCTTTCCAGCACAAAGCTGCAAATATGTTTATTGTCAGCGTTGCCGCCATTTGGAACTGCTACACGAGCTCTGCAGCTTCTCGTCTCTGTAACAGTCTAAGTGTGGTGGAGTTCAGTCTAGCTAGGGCCCCTTCCTGTCATAAATAAGATTACTTTCATTTCACTTGTGGCGTGTGCTATTCCTCAGAGTAATGAATTTCCTCTGTGCCTTTGAGCACATAAACATGGTTTTCATTAGCTTTCTCTCTTTAAAAAAAGAAAGAAAAGAAAAAGGAGGGGAGAGGGAGGTAGGAGGAGGAGCGTCTGAGTAATATTAATAAGATAGCAATTAACTCCCCAAAAGCAGATGGGTTTTCTGCCAACTGACTTGACCATGCTGGCGAGTAGCTCCAGAGAGCATTAGTTTGTCTCTTCTGAAAATGCTAAGAAAAATGAAGTGGTATGAATGTTACCCTATATAAACAAAGAAACCCAACACACCAAAGGGGTGGGGTGAGGGGAGGAGGAAGAGAGCAAGAATACTCTTTTTCGATCCTTGTTTGAAGGAGAACGCTCTGTAAAAATACAGCAGAGTGGGGCCCCCAGACCCCCCCGTTCATATATAATGGGGCACACATCCCATCACAGAGGATCAGCTGTCTGACTGGGATCGATCGCAGTGCTGTCTCTACACCCATCTCTGCTGGTTTGCTCTCTGTTGTGTGTGTGATTTTAAGCTAATAAGATATCCCAGCCTTTGCTAATTTCAAGCATATCCCCTTGACATTTGTTAAGCCATGCAGTTCATATGGGCTAAATGTGCAGTTGCTCAATTTTATGGTTTAGAATCTCTGGTGAAGGGGTGACTCATTTTAACACAGCTAGGGTTTTCTTATTGATGACAGTGCATACTTGAACCTGAAAGCTGTTTGGGCTCCACTGACCCTTTGCCTTCTGCCAGGATATTTCTTTGCTGTGCTTTTTTGAAAAATTGGGGAGCAGGCTAAGAGGATAGGGCTTCCTCAAATCTTCTCAGAGAAGGAGGTGAGAGAGTTTTTTAAAAAATCTAAAATCCATTTTTTTTTAAACTACTTACGGTCAGTGGAAAATCACTGAATTTGTCTTCCCAGGGTCTTTTTCTGTCCCCTAAAATCCATGTCTATGTGGGCCCCCAACTCATAGTATATGTTGTGCCTAGAGAAAGAAATAAGCATGCTCTGAAAGCATCCAGGAATTGAAGTTTGAGCCACAGGTTGTCACTGGCTATTCGCAGCTGACCATCATGTACCTCAGAAATCACCTTGAAGCATGGCGCAGGGAGCTGTCTTGCAGCCCAGCTCTGACCTCCTGGATAGTTGTTCCTGTTGCAGTCTAGCAGTCCAGCTGGTTCCCGTTTGAAACTAGAAGGATGGAGTTGTCTTGGAATTAGTCCCTCTCAATAGGTGAAGGCTGCTTTGCCGAAATGTCTGCAACACACGACAAGGAGCCTTAAAAGCAAGCTTCTATTTCACTAAGCTGTAGAACAGGAAATTGTTTCTGGCTTGTTTTTTGTTGTGAACAGAGAGAGCAATGCATATTAAAAATTCCCTGTAGTTGTTTAATATTTTCTCAGTAGTGTGCTCGTCCCTAATCAAGGCCTTCTATTCAGTGAATCATGTCAACTCCGTCACTGTTTTGATTGGAAGCATGAATTATAACATTAAAAACCTCCTGGGATGGTCAACCTCCGCAGCTGTGGAAAACTGGGGCTATTTACTGGCATTATTAAAGGAACCTGAGTCACTTTCTATGGGGTGGGGTAGGGTGGCGGGTAGAGCTAAGATGGAGTGAAATTCATAAAGTGCTCAGAGATTTAGGATAAAGGTTTTGTTATGAACTTGGCTCACAATAATACCCCCATAGAACCAGATACAGAACAGTAACAATTGTCCTATGAGTCTGCAAGTATAATATTGCTGCGGCCTTTTTGCCTTTTTGTGGTGAATAATAATAATAAAGTCCAAATTCCGATTATGAAGCCAGACATAGTACTTTCAAACAGTGTTTTAAAGGATTTTCTAAGTACTCTTTAGAAACTAATTTCACTTTTGTTTCCTGAATGCATTTGAGGTATTTGCCATTATCATTATTAATATTATTTAATTCTCCTTAGAACAAAAGAGATGCAGAGTGGACATCAAAAAAAAAAAAGAGGGAATAGAAGCAAATATTGTTAACCTATGGGGACTGTAATCATGGCAATGAAACAGAATACAATTGATTGCGTGTCTCTGCAATGTAAATTATCACTTAATAGTAAAAGCTTTTAAAAAAGAGAGAGAGATGCAGAAATTCAAGATTTCCCTTATCTTACTGTTTGGGGGACATGAAGAAAGAGGAAGATTCTCAAAGAATAAAGTCAAAGGGAAAGGGAGACTGAACATTTTTGTTGAAAAGGGAGACCATATATGAATACCATATCTAAGACATTTCTTCTCAAGAGTGTTTAAGAATGTTCATTTATTCAAACATCTATTCCTTTAACAAAAGTTTATTGAGCATTTATCTACTCTGAGCCCCAAACTGCACTGGGAGGTCTAGTTTAAAGGCAACTTGCCCACAAGGACAAGGCTCCTTGTCAGAATGTTCTGTCTTCGTTGCTGTAGTGTTAGAAGCAGCTGTACTCCCAAGTTCGACCTTGACATTGTGCAGAACTCAGTGTGCCTGCATTGAAAGGTACAAAACTGTTTGTCTGCCTGTTCTTTTCATTGCCAATATCCCTACTATTGTGTCAAAGCCATCATTCATACTGAAGGTAAACGTCTCCTAATTGGATAGAAATCTCTGTTGTATCTATCTAGAAGCAACAACACAAGGCCCTCAGAAATGGTTTATAGACAATTCTTGAAAGTCACTTAGAGGAATTAACTGTCAATTTGGAGTGGTCCTAAAGTTAGCTATTAGATGAACATCAAGAAGATCTTGCAAAGCTTCAGATGTGTGGCAAACGTATTTAGTTTCTTTATGGCAAGAGCACAATAATTATTAGAGGAGAAAGTTCAGAAATATCAACTCAGCAAAACAAATAGAAGACTTTTCAGGACTTGATCATTGCATGGGAGTCTGAACGCTGTGGGAGATTTTGAGGAAGGATAAGATGGTCTCCAGACTAATCTAGGGGAGGAATTGAAACATAAGCCCTTGACTTGGAAGATGATGGTACTCCAAGCTATCAGGGCATCCCAAGAAATTACAGTGAGCACAGAGCTCCGTAGGCCAGAGGACCAATGAAATGCTAGCTTCCTTGAGAAGGTTACAGGAAACCAGACTAAAAGCATCTACGGAGCCATCCTATATTCCTACCTGGAATGAGTATACTGTTCTTGGCATTGCACACAATTGGATAAGATTCAGAGAAATGATAATGAAATGGGAAGTGGCAGGGAGTACAGGGGCAGGTGGAGAGCATGGGGTAACAGTGAGAGAAGGCACGTGCCTATTAGGAAAACCCAAAAAGTTTGAGTTCACAGTTTGTAGAAATGGAAGCAAGACTGTAAAATGTGGTTAAAAATAAAGTCAACGCCAAATCCCATTATTACTAGAACCAGAGAGAAAGCCATAATCAATTGTAAAAACTTGAGCAGCACGTTTCCCTTCTTTGGGTTCCAGTTTCTTCTTTTGTAATCAGATTCCAGAGTGTGTTCAGTGACACACCTGTCCTGCAAGTTGTTCATTACAGAAAAGAAAAAAAGTATCCCTTAGCATACTGAAACTTCAGTAGATTTGCTAACCACATTCAATATTAAAAGTCCTCAGAAGTCATCCTTAAGAAAAACCTAGATAACTTTCTGGATTTCAGTATTTCCCAAATTCATTTGGTCATAGAAGCCTTTGTTCATTTAACACTTTGTTAAATGTTCTTGGAACATGTGCATTGAAACATGAAACTTTGGAACATACTTTGGGGGACAATAGACTCCAAAATTCTAAAGGTTCCTAGAAGAAAATTGTTGTTAAGTGCCATTGAGTTGGTTCCGAATCATAATGACCCTGTAAAGGGTTTCTGAAGCATTTAAAATCTTTGCAGAAGAAAATTTGTCCAAGACAAAAATGACTGTAAAACTTGTTTCTTCTAGAGTTGATGCAGGAAGAAGATAATGCAGTGTGAAGAATTAAGAGTTTCTAGTGTGGTGCTATGGGTTGATGCGCTGGACTGCAAAGTCTCTTTGAACTGCAAGTTCCGCAGTTCAAGCTCACCAGATGCTTTTGGAAACTATGCAGGGTCACTATGGGTCGGAACCAACTCGACAGCACTTAAAAACAACAGTCATTTATGAATGATGACAGGTTGATCAAAGATAATTGGGATATTAAAGCTGGCAATCAAAAGGAAAACCTGTATAGTCTATACAGTATTTTTGAAGCTGCTACTTATACCCAAGAGTCCAGAGGTGTTGCAAATGCTTACCATACTCAGCTGCAAACAGGAAGGTTGGCAAATCAAACCCACTCAGTTGTGCCTTGGAAGAAACACCTGGTAGTATATTTCCCAAAACTCAGCCACTGAGAATCCTATGGAGCACAGTGCTGCAGTCATACACATGGGATTACCAGGGGTCAGAAATGACTAGCTAACAACAGAATTAGGACCTACGTCTCCACAGCAGGGTTTAGTTTCTTCTATTAGGACATAGAAGAATCCTGGTGTGGTACTGTAGGATAAGCACTGGACTGCTAACTGCAGTTGCTCCTTGGAACCCTATACAGGGTCACTGTGAGTCGGAACCAAATTGATCCCACTTAACAACAACATCAGGACCTACGTATGCCATTACGAAAAACCAGAAAGTACACGGAGGGAGCATATTTAAATTTGGGCTGAATCCGGCAGATAATTATACATGATAATAAAATATAGACCGTCGGAAAATACTTCTCCAGGACTTTGAGGGCAGTCACATTCCATTATTTCAAGTTTGCATGCATGTCCAAACTTAAGACCACATCAGCTGCATTCTTTAACCTGTTTCAGAAAGCCTGGCCAAGCATTCAAGTTCAACAGTTTAGTGACTTATGGGTAGATTTCTCTAGAACATTTCACTGTTACAAACAGTGTTTAATACATGCATCTCTGCTGTCCTGTGACCCACTGGCTGACTTCCTTCTTCTTACTTCCCCTCCTCACTGAGCATGTTTATATAGCCACAATGTCCTTCCAACATTGTAAAATGTTTTCCTGTTATTTATTGGACTTCAGGGAGAACAAATGAATATGGTCGACTGAAAAACTAAGGTTTCGAGTAGCCTTCTTGCTCTCCAGGACCTTTTAGCTTCTCTTCCTTTTGCTTCCTCATTCCCCTCATGCTGGGTAGGCTTCATTTCTCACTCTGGGCCCGGGACGGGGAGGGGAGCATCCTGAATGGATGGCACCAACGGGCTCCCATGCCCTGTGACTTCTGGTTGGGATGGGCTAACGGGGAGGCACCTGCCAGGGATCTGAGGGGAGTGTGGTTTAGGTAATTATCCCCTCACCTCATGCCAGACCACTCACTGTTGTTGTTATTAAGTGCCCTCAAGTCAGTTCTGACTTATAGCGACCCTGTACAGGGTTTCTGCGGAGCAACTGGTGAGCTTGAACCACCGACCTTGCAGTTCAAACTGATATTGCAGTCCAGCACATTAACCCGCAGCACCATGCCAGGACTCCTTGTGCGTTTTAATGTTCTGGAAAGTGCTTCCTCCTCTTCAGGCCGAGGCATGGCTTCCCTGTTGTTACTAGTCCTGGAATACCAGGGAGCTTAAAGAAGTTCGTGGAAAAATTCCATTTGTTTTTTAATCTATTTTTCCATGAACTTTTTGAAGCTCCCTTATACTGCAGCTCTGCTTTTTAGTTTCCTTAAACCCTACCCACACCTTTGTGAAACAGCTCATTTATTAACTGCTCCCCAAGTCACCCAATTTAAAGGGTTCTCTGTTCCTGCAGACACTGACAATGCTCCAGCCTTCTACACACATCACTGCCGTTTTTGGTATCTAGTCAGTAACAGCTTTCAGGAGAGCCCAGTTCAGCTTCACCTTTCTCAGGAAGTCCTCTGTCAAGTCTCCCAGCACTTACAATCTGCCCCACTCATTGATGGTGGTGGCTGCGGGCCGTCATGTCAGTTCCAACTCTTAGTGACCCTGTATAACGTTTCTAAGGCTGTAACTCTTTACAGGAGTAGAAAGCCACATCTTTCTCCCACAGAATAGCTGACCTGTGGTTGGCAGCCCAACACGAACCCCACTACGCCAGCAGGGCTCCTTCACTCACCCCACCACTCCTCAGTAAGCTTTGTAAGACAGTGTTGTTGCTGCTGTTCTTAGTTACTGCTAAAGTTGATTATCATTCATGGTGACTCCGAGTGCGCAGACTAGAACTGCTCCATCCATTTTCTGAGGCTGTGACCTTTCAGAAGCAGATCACCAAGTCTTAGTTTGCTGACTAAATCTCAGGGTGTGTTTGAACCATGAACCTTTGATTAGCAGCCCAGCTTAACCATTTGTGCCATCCAAGGTCTCCTTTATGAGCACTTAATAAGGCTGTCTTGTGCCCTGGCTTAAATGCATGAGACTGAGCGCTTCATATGATGGTACATGGGTACGCAGGAAGGTGGCTAATGCACAGAGGCAGCAAACTGGCAGCCTGACTGACTTCAGCTGTCAAACTTAATGAACCCTTCTAGGCACTATTAAGCAAGCTGTAGAGTTGAGAGGTAGGTTCTCTTATTATCTCCATTTTACAAATATGTAAACTAATGTAGACATTAGGTAGCTTGCCTAAAGCCACACATATCATAAGCTCCAGAGCCAGGATTTGAACCTAGGCAGAATCTGGCTCCAGAATCTATGCTCTTAACACAACGCTAAGCTATTCCACACAGTGTTCTCAAATTCTTGAATTACTGTTATCATTGGAAAAAATCAGATTTCACTTTAAAATCTGTGTTTCTAGCATATTTTAGGGAAAAAAATACATGGTGTGGCTGTTGGGCCCCAGGTGCCATGACAGTGGTTGACAGAAATAGGCAGGAGCTGTGCTCAGGCAGGGAGTGTGCTCTTTCCAGCCTGTGAGAATCTCTGCCTCATCTGTTCCAGCATCCAGAGCCCTTTCTGACTTCTGCCAGCATGTGAGTGTGGAGCCCCAGCCTGAGAATGATTTCTATGTGTGATCATTTGGAAACCACTCACGTGCCTTGAGTCATTTCCCACATGCGCTTCTGTGACCTCAGCTAAGTTTAGGATTCAGGTGGGCAGACTCCCTGTTTTAAACTTCTCTCAAACACTTCACACAGAATAGGCTGAACTTGATAAAAATATGTGTAATGGAAGAAACCTTACTTAACGTAGGTGCGGTAACTTAGATACACTCAGCAAGGATGTGGGAGCATTTTGGAATTGGATTTAATTCCTTAAGTCAATTTGCTTCTAAGGCCAAACAAGTAAAATCTATAAGCAGTTCTAAGACGCAGTAGCTGTTGGTCCTGTTGCTACCACTCTTCATCTCTAGGCCCAGTGGTGGGAAGTTTGTGGGAGGGGAAACAACCCCTGCTCGAAAGAACTGTAGGAGAGCAGAGAGCTAAGTTTGGGGTGGAACAAGGAAGATGAAGGGTCGGCTCAGAGAAGAAATTCAGAGTATTCACAGAGGTACTTGCGCTGCTTGTGAACCTGAGCTGAAGGAGCCCAAGCTTTGGGTGTTAGTCTGAAGAAGATGGAGGCGGAATAGGAATGTACAAGAACCATCCTGGGAACAAGAATCAGGTAATGAGCCAAGTGATGTAGGAGCCTTGGGTTTCTCTTGGCTATGGAAGTGAAAGGGGATTCAGGCC
This sequence comes from Chrysochloris asiatica, assembly GCF_000296735.1. Lineage (NCBI taxonomy): Eukaryota > Metazoa > Chordata > Mammalia > Afrosoricida > Chrysochloridae > Chrysochloris > Chrysochloris asiatica. The sequence goes on from NW_006408633.1 coordinate 10,208,436, forward strand.
ACATCAAAATGGATTATGACAGTCTTCAAGAGCAGACAATGGTAACAAGGTTGTGAATGTTGCAACAGAGGCAGGACTAGAGGGGAAAGAAAGGTCTTGCCAGAAGCACACGGAGCTCTGAGCACCACCACCACCCCGACCTCCCCACTGCCTTCATTCATCTTTTCTCTGATGTGTGGGTGGAATGCATGGCATACAGTAGCTCATTCATAGGCAAGAGCTAGTATTGCTATTGTGAAGCATGTCCCAGAATGTCATGTTGGCGAGTGTGCCTTCCACGTTGGTGTGGACATACAACATTGAGAAGATTCTAGTGGACTCTGGAGGGGAGTACAAAGCACAGTCGTGAAGCTTCCTTCAGTCATGTTAAGAGCACATACTTTTTGTGTTTTGGTTTGTTTTGTTTTAAATGTGATGCTCTTTGGGACTCGTTAATTGTAAGTTTCATTACTCTATTATAGCATGACTCTTATTTATGGGACCAAAGGACTTCAGGAAGGAGATGCAAGTTTAAGAAAATGAATCGTTTTTCCTAAGATAGGGGCTAGAGCATTTTAAGACCACCTACAATTAAGAACATAACGAGACTATAGGGCTGAGAGCTATCTCTTTAGTTTAGAAAAGAAAATTGTTTAGTTTACAAAAGAGACACCTCACATATTTCCCACTGTTGTTGTTGTTAAGTGCCATAAAGTTGGTTTCGACTCATAGAGCCATGTGTAGGGTTTTCGAGGAGTGGCTGATGAGCCTGAACCACTGACCTTGTGGTTCAAACTAGCCTTGCAGTCTAGCTCATTATCTCACAGCGTCATACCAGGACTCCTTGAAGTCCAGTGTATTAACCGTAGCGTCACACCAGGATTCCCCTGGTAGGAGTAGGAAAAGCTGCAAGTGGTCAGGGGTACAGAGTTGGCTAAGATCTGGGCTCTTGTCCTTGCTGAATAGGGTCAAATGCATGACTTCCACAAGGCAAGCCAGGGACTTTCCTGTCAGCAAAGATCAGAAGAGATGGGTCAGTGTTGCTCCACTTCTCCTGGAACTTCATGGAAAATTACAGAATTCTCAGATCTCTTCAAGGCCTATTGCCTTGGCTTCATGGGCATGCGTGCCATCATTACTAAAATTACCAATTGCTGTTAGGTGCCATTGAGTTGGTACCCACTCATAGCAAAAATTATCAATAGTTGTTGTTAAATGCCGTCAAGTTCTGACTCATACCCACCCTGTAGGGGTTCCAGGCTAATGGGTTCTAATTGTTGACTTTGTGGTTAGCAGTTCAGTGTTTACCATACAGCACCACACCATATAGCTCCAAACTAATATAGATATCCCCATTTTCCATAAACATGAATTTTCAGAAAGGAAAGGAAAGAGGGGGCAAAAACACCCATCTGTCAGCAATTTTGCAACCTTTCACCCTCCTCCCTTCCTGTGTTGTCCCACCTGCGTTCAGGGCATCATGTGAGAGAACTCACCACAGAATGTTTCTAGGATGACTTGGCATGTATGTAAATTCTGAACCCTACCCACTGCCCTGCTCTCCTTATGCTCATCTGCCTCCAACCACACTTAGCATTTGTTGTTGTTGTTGTTGTTAGGTGCCATTGAATCGGTACCAATTCATAGCAACCCTATGCACAACAGAACGAAACATTGCCCGATCCTGGGCCAACCTCACAATTGTTGCCACGCTTGAGGCCCATTGATGCTGCCACTTTGCCAATCCATCTCGCTGAGGGTCTTCCTCTTTTTCTCTGAACCTCCACCGTACCAAACATGATATCCTTCTCCAGTGACTGGTTCCTCCTGACAACATATCTGAAGTATGAGAGACAGAGTTTGGCCATCCTGGCCTCCAAGGAGCATTCTGGCTGCACTTCTTGCAACACAGATCTGTTGGTTCTATGGGTAGCCCATGGCACTTTCAATATTCTCCTACAACACCATAATTCAAAAGCATCAATTCTTCTACAGTCTTCCTTATTCATTGTCCAGCTTTCACATGCATATGAGGTTATTGAAAATGCCATGGCTTGGGTCAGGTGCACCTTAGTCCTCAAGCTGACATCTTTGCTCTTCAACACTTTCAAAAGGTCTTGTGCAACAGATTTGCCTAATGCAATACGTTGTTTGATTTCTTGACTGCTGCTTCCGTGAGTGTTGATGGTTGATCCAAGAAGAATGAAGTCCTTGACAGCTTCAATCTTTGATTCCAGCTCTACAAATTACTAGTTAATTGTGTGACCCTGAGAAGGTTATTTACTCTCTCTGTGCCTTAGTTTTGTCATCTGTCAAATGGGACTCATATGGTGCCCATTTTATAGGTTGTTGTGGTGATTCAATGAATTAAACAGTATATGGTATATATAGAAGAGCTTTAAAATGTTAACTATGGGACATATTCTACTGACAATGAAAGTGGGTGTGGGGCCAGCTGTCTGGTCACTTTTACATAAGATAGCATCCTGTCTGCCTTTATGTTTCTCTGGTCAGCAGACATAGGCCATTGAAGTCGTGTGACACATGTTTGTAATCTTCTGGTTCCCTGGTAGTGAGATGTCCACTGGACTGGACAGGTCCCAGAGCTCTCCATCACCGACCGCATACCGTGTGCATGTTGTTATTGAGTTTCCTTCTGTGGCCGAGGAGTGAGCACCTAAGTACTGCTTCTTTTTATAGAAGACTCTGACTAGCATATTTGCTGATTAAAAAGGAGACCTCACAGGGCATTCATTTAAAAGAGCATGGTACTACTTAAGAACCAGGGCTATTTCGGGGATTTATTGCAAACTATTGATTTTCTAAAATAGGGAGACCGTACGTTTTGTTTACTTCCTCCTAATGAGAACGCCCTGGAATCCTGGTGTGGCGCTCTGGGTTAATGCACTGGACTGCAAAGTCAATTTGAACCACGAGGCTGGTGGTTCAGACTCACCAGCTGCTCCTTGGAAACCCTACACAGGGTCGCTAAGGGTTGGAGCTGACTAAACAGCACTCAACAACAACAATAATGAGAACTCCTTAGGAGTTCAAAAGCTCCCTTATATCTTTCTAAGGAACATACATTAAGGTTATGATTTCACTGTGAAAGGACTTCCCTTCCAGTGTGCCAGCTGCCTTGTTGACTAAAGGTCTATTAAAACAATCACCACAGATGCCTCTCTCTCCTGGGAGATATTTTTTATCCCATTAATTAATTGATTAATTAATCCTGGTATGGTGCTGTGGGATAGAGCACTGGACCACAAAGTCAGTTTGAACCATAAGGTCGGCAGTTTAAACTCACCAGCCACTCCTTGGAAACTCTGGAACCAACTTGACAGTACTTAACAACAACAACAACCCATTGAATTAAGTACTTCCACCTCTGTGCTATTTCTATGCTGGGGTATGTTTTTATAGTTGTACTAATTTAATAGGGAACTTAACAACAACAGCTGTATGCTATTCGACAGTATTTACCAGCAACAACAACTCTATAAGCCAAGTGGCACTGTAAGCAGTAGACTGTTAATTGCAAAGTTGGTGGTTCAAACTCTTGTTATTTCAACATTCCCATTGTTGTTGTTGTTGCTAAGTGCCACCAAGTTGGCCCTGACTCGTAGTGTCCTTGTATAGGGCTTCTAAGTAGCAGCTGGTGGGTTTGAACCACCAACCTTGTGGTTAGCAGTCCATTGCTTATGTTACAGAGCCACAACAGGACTCTGGAACGCTGTAGTGTCTGGTATATGGTATGAGTGAATGAGCGAGTAAAGAGAGACAAAATATCTACGCTTCTAGAACTTAAGCTAGAGTAGATCTTTAGTCTCAGAAAGCAAGGATGGTCTTTTTCAGCGTCTATATGCCGAGGCTCTAGAGCAAATCAAGGTTCATAGCAGACACTCAGGAAATGTTAGTTGAATCAAATGCTGAATGAAGTCAAGATAGTGGTGATGTATTAGGAGGAGGAAAGCTTAGCCTGCCAGTGCTCTTGTGCCAGACAAGCAGTGTTTATGCTTTCTGGTTAACAGGTTCCCTCCAGACCTCCTAATCCCATCAAGTAAACTGCCTTCTCTCATAGGCCCTCACCTCTTGCTTGGCTCCCTGCTTGATTTGGAAATCCAACCACTTACCACTTAAACCCTTTATAGTGAGAAAGAGCGAGAGTCCTAATTCATTGTGTTGTTACCCTCAAACCTCCCCCACCATTTTCCCGTTTGCCCTGGGTTTCTCATGACATCTCTTGGTTCCTCCCTCTAGTCTGTTGATTCCTTCATTGTAGGACATCAATGTGGCCTTCCTTTTCCCCTTGTCTCTTCTCGACAGCCATGACCTGAGCTGTCAGATTGTTCCATTGTCTCATTAACTGCCAGACCAGTTAATATCATAAAATAGAGTATTAACTTTACAGTTAAACACCTTGGGTCCAGATCTTAGCATCAGGGCTTACCACTTATGTGAACTTGGGCTGATTACATAAATATCTGCCCTTCTAGTTCCCCACTTGATAGATAGCATACTAATGCATTTCTCATGCATATACCATGTGGATTAAGGGAAATGTTCTATGTAAAATACACAGAGAGCACAATGGTGCTGAGTCAATGTCAGCTCCCTCCCCTCCTTGAATGTACCTATTTCTTTCATACATATGAACTTAGTTTGGAGTCCTGGTGTGGCGCTGTGGGTTAATGTGCCAGACTGAAAAGCCATTTAAACTGCAAGGTTGGAGGTTCAAGCTCACCAGCTGCTCCTTGGAAACCCTATACAGGGTTGCTATGGGTCAGAACCGACTTGATGGTTCTTCACAACAACAACAATGAACTTAGTTTGGGGTGTTCAAGTTTTAACTATACTTTACCCTTTTGTATTATCCACATACCGGTTTCACTATTAAAAGGTTAAATTAATAAAATAATAACTTACTAGTTTAACCATAAAGGAGACCTGGGAGCACAGTGGGTTAAGTGTTGAGTTGCTAACTGCAAGGTAGAAGTTCAAATCCACCAGCTGCTCTGAGGGAAGATGATGAGGCTTTCTGCTCCTGTAAAGATTTACAGCCTTGGCAATCCTGTACACAGTGGCTGTGATTCAAAACAACTTCGACAGCACCGAGCTACAGCAGCAGCAGTTTAGCTTTATCTAGAAAACCAGTTTGTTTTCATTGTTGTAATAAATTGGATGATAAGCTACTGATTACAACAAAGCATTGTCTGACAAGAGCACTGGGCAGGTCTTACTCGGCATAGTAGAGACTCCTTTTACAAGTAAATGCAGTCAAATTTCCATCTTTATTCACCGTTGCAAGCCTAGCAAACCAGTTGATTAAGCAAAATGCATAAGTAAAAAATAAGTAATGGAAAACAATGAAAGTAAAAAGGGGGGGCAGCAAACTGTTCAGGTTGTTTAGGGTTATTTCCATTCCCCTGTGCTCTCCCTTAACTGTTCTGGTTGAAAAGGCAACAATCACTCTCATAAATTATCACTGTCCAACAGCTCTTTGATGGAGAAGTCTGTGGTTCTCCACCACCACCGTGTCCTCCCTTCCCCCAAAAAGAATATACGCACTAGCTAACCCTTCAGCAAACTTAGTCCTTAAGGAGGAAGCCACTACATAATTGGAGCTAGCTTTGATTACTATGTTGCAGAGTTGTGTTTGAGGAGTATAAAAAATGCTAGTATTTTTTACAAGGAAAACAACTAAGGCCAAGCACTGTTTTTGGTCAATGACTGCAAAGCTAGAATTGTAGATCCTTCTAGCAATGCAAGAAGGACTTGATTCTAATGTCAGCTCTGCCATCAACTAGGTGCATAACTTTGGGCAAGGCTTTGAAGCTTCATTTGTCTCATCTACCAATTGAAAAAGCAAGCATTTTTACTATGTAATCTTTCATATTGCATAAGACTATTAACACTATACAATTATACAAACATTTGTATTTATGGTAGTTGTTAAATGAGAAGACATTAATATAAATCACCAGACCTATCAAGGCTAACCCTATAGGTTACTAGATATCTTCAGCCTTTGGAATGAAATACAATTTAAGAGTTATAGTCAATTCATATGCATATAAAATAAAGAATAAAGTATATTAATCTTTTAATTAGAACTGTTTTCACATTTCCTTATTTCATTGTTCTTAGACCTCTTATGGCATTACATAGCTTGTTCATATAATAAATACTATTAAATTCCCACTATGGACTCGACAGCACTTAACTACAACAAAAGGGTCAAGGAGCCCTGATGGCATGGTGGATTACCAGCCGGGATGCTAACTACAAGATCAACAGTTCGAAAATACCAGTCACTCCTCAGGAGTGATGAGTGATGATGCTTTCTGATCCCATAAAACTTTACAGCCTCAGAAACCCTACACAGGGTTGCTATGAGTCGGAACTGATTCAGTGATACACAACCACTGCCACCATGGGCCAAACCTATGGAGCTCATTTCTCTCCTGTAACACATGGGCTTGTCCTAAGCTGGAATTGACTTGATGGCAACATGTTTAGTTTGGTTTATGGACCAAATACTGAGAAATTCCCAAAGATTAGAGTACAACCCCATCCTCAAGGGGTTCAAAGTACTTGTGGTGTAATACCATCTAGCTGTACCATGGAAGTCAGTGATGGTGTTCTGAAGGGAGGATGAAGAGAGGACAATGAGGAATTCACCTTTGATACCTCATTTGAGTCTCCGATGAGTTTGACCTTGAATCATGCCATTCATGGTGGTCCTCTCTTTAAGAGGTTTCTGGAAATTCATAGTTAACCCAAGAATAACACCATGGAAGCAGGTGTGAAGAATAAAGGAGAAAGAAAATCAAATAGATAAGAATATGAAATGGAAATTCTCTCAGTTTTCAATGGCAATGAAATAAATCAAAAGGACTTGTTTAAGACCTTGGGTAAAATGAATTTCCTATATGTGTGAGTGTCATAGATGGCAAGACCCACTATGGCAGTATTACCCTATGTTCCCACTTTTTAGCTAAACCCAGTTCTAGTTCTTTCATGTCTACTGGACTCTTTGGCCAGGCGACCTTTGATTTGAGAGCCAGGTACAACAGATGAAGGGATCTGACCTGGGATGAAGGGGTAAATTGAGAACATAAAAACTATTTAATCCCAGCCCAAACTGTATGTTAACAGTCAGACCTACCTTGGGTATTTTCTTGACAATCAAGTACGCCAAGCTTTAAAACTCAATCCCCTTATATTCTCTGTTGGTTTGCACTCCCTGAAAACTGTCAGTTCTTCTCTTGAGAGAAGGAATAGCATATGGTTTCCTACACAGCCCTGGGGTCTCTTGGAATTCTTCTAAAGTGATTCAAAATGAGTAACTCGTGGTCTAGGTGACATGCCATTAAAAGTGTAGTTTAGCACAGGGTATGTGGAAGCAATTGGTACAAACTCTAGTTAAGGCCTTTTAGATGGATTCAGCTGTGTTCTTTAAAAGATTTATGAAAAGCTTAGCATAGTGTGAGACTTTCTCTAAGAACTGACATCTGATCTGATAGATTATTGTTGTTAGTGTCATCGAGTCAGTTTCAACTCACAGCAATCCTGTATAGGGTTTGAGTGGCTTATGGATTTGAACTGCCGATCTTGCAACTAGCAGTCTACTGCTTATTCTACAGCACCACACTAGGATTCCAACCTGATGGATATTATTTTTGTTGTTGTTAGGTGCCATAGACTCGGTACTAACTCACAGTGGCCCTGTGTACAATAGAACGAAACACTGCCCAGTCCTGGGCCAACCTCACAATTGTTGCCATGCTTAAGCCCATTGATGCTGCCACTTTGCCAATCCATCTTGCTGGAGATCTTCCTCTTTTTCTCTGAACCTTCACCTAACCAAACATGATACCCTTCTCGAGCGACTGGTTCCTCCTGAACAATATGTCCAAAGTATGAGAAATGAAGTTTGGCCATCCTGGCTTCCCTGGAGCTCTCTGGCTGCACTTCTTCCAACACAGATCTGTTGGTTCTTTTGGCAGCCCATGGCACTTTCAATATTCTCATCCAACATCATAACTCAAAAACATCAGTTCTTCTACAGTCTTCCTTATTCAGTGTCCAGCTTTCGCATACATATGAGGTTATTGAAAATGCCATGGCTTGGGTCAGGTGCACCTTTAGTCCTCAAGTTGCCATCTTTGCTCTTCAACACTTTCAAAAGGTCTTGTGCAGCAGATTTACCTAATGCAATACGTCATTTGATTTCTTGACTGCTGTTTTCATGAGTGTTGATAGTTGATCCAAGAAGAATGAAGTCCTTGACAATTTCAATCTTTATTCCGTTGGTAAGAATGTTGTTTATTGGTCCAGTGGTGAGGATTTTTGTTTTCTTTACGTTGAGATGCAATCCATACCAAAGGCTGTGCTCTTTGATCTTCTTCAGTAAGTATTTTAAGTCCTCTTCATGTTCAGCAAGCAAGGTTGTATCATATGCATATCTCAAGTTGTTAATGAGTCTTCCTCCAATCCTGATGCCACGTTTTTCTTCATAGAACCCAGCTTCTTGGACTATTTGTTCAGCATATAGGTTGATTAAGTATGGTGAGAGAATATAATCCTGTCTCACACCTTTCCAACTTTTAAAACATTCAGTGTTCTCGTGTTCTGTTTGAACAACTGTCTTTTGGTCCATGTAGAGATTTCCTCATGAGCACAATTAAGTGTTCCGTAATACTCATACTTTGCAGTGTTGTCCATAGCTTGTCATGATCCACACAATCAAAAACCTTTGCATAGTCAAAAAAGCACAGGTAAACATCTTTCTGGTATGCTCTGCTTTCAGCCAAGATCCATTGGACATCAGCGATGATATCCCTCATTCCACGGCCTCTTCTGAATCTGGCTTGAACCTCTGGAAGTTCTCTGTCAATGTATGATTGCAGCCGTTGCTGTATTAACTTTAGTAAAACTTTACTCACATGGGATATCAAAGATATCATCCGATGGTTTCTGCATTCCATTGGGTCATCTCTCTTTGGAATAGGCACAGATATGGATCTCTTCCAATCAGTCGGCCAGATAGTTGTTTTCCAAATTTCTTGACAGAGATGATTGAGTGCCTCTTGTGCCACCTCACTTTCTTGAAAGGTTTTAAATTTGATTCCATCAATTCCTGGTGCCTTGTTCTTTGCCAATTCCTTCAATGCAACTTGGAGTTCCTCCTTCAGTATCATTGGCTCTTGATCATATGCTACCTCTTGAAATGGTTGAACATCAACCATTTCCTTTTTGTACAGTGACTCTGTGTATTCCTTCAATCTTCTTTTGATGCTTTCTGCATCATTCAATAATTTACCCAGAGAATCCTTCAATAACAAAAGTTGAGACTTGAATTTTTTTTCTTCATTTCCCCCAGAAATGCTGAGCATGTTCTTCCCTTTTGGTTTTCTGACTCCAGATCTTTGCACATTTTGTTGCAATATTTGACTTTGTCTTCTCAAGCTGACCTTTGAACTTTTCTGTTCATCTCTTGTACCTCCTCATTTCTTCCATTTGCTATAACATCTCTATGCTGGAGAACAAGTTTCAGTGTCCTCTCTGACATCTATTTTGATCTTTTCCTTCTTTCTTTTCTTCTTAATGACTAAGAAGATGGATAAATAGGAGTAAATCAAAAGAAGAGGATAGAGAAAAGAATATTATGGATGATGAGAATCACACATGCAAAGATTCTAAAGAGCCCAGTTCAGAACTGGCTATAGCTGGAGTGCAAAACACAAAGTGGTGAGAGGTAAAGCTCTGTGCATATGCAAAGGGCAGATCTTGAAGGGCTGCAGTAAGGTACCCATACTTTACCCTGAGGATTCTCATCTCCTTTGTGAAGAAAACCAAAGCATAAATGTTAGAGTGCACGGTAAGGTTTAGCAAAGGAAACATAGTCCTCTCATGTTATAGCATGATGTTCCCTCCACCCAGGGTCCAAAGCGATAAATGCTTAGTGACTTTCAAACCCATATGTTGTTTTGTTAGGTGCCACTGAGTCAGACCCTATGAGCTACAAATAAAACGCCACCCAATCCTGTGACTTCATCACAATTAGTGCTATGCTGGAGCCCCTTTTTGCAGCTCCTTTGTCAATCCATCTCATTGAGGGTCTTCCATTTTTTCACTAATCCCTCCTGATAACACGTCCAAATTATGAGCTGCATCAAATCTGTCCTTGCAATGGTCTTTAAATTCATGTGGGATATATTCATGGTCATATTTTGACTCTCTTGGACTTATTTTAATTCTCTTCAGCTTCAGCCTGAACTTGCATATGAGAAATTTATGGCCTGTTACACAGTCTGCCCTGGCTGATGATATGGAGCTTTTCCATGGTGGACAGGTTTCAGATAAGCTTCTAGATGAAGACAGACTAGGAAGAAGGAGTGATGAACTACTTCTGAATATTTAGTCACTGAAAACCTTTATGAATACCAGAGAAACACTGTCAGATATAGTGCCAGAAAATGAACCCCTCAGGTTGGAAGAGCTGCCTCTTCAAAATGTGACTGAGGAAGAGCTGCCTCCTCAAAGTAGAGTTGAGGTGAAGGGTCAGAGAAAAAGAGGAAATTCCCCCAGCTAGATGGATTGGCAAAGTGGCAGCATCAATGGGCTAATGCGTGGCAACAATTGTGAGGTTGGCCCAGGTTTGGGCAGTGTTTCGTTCTGTTGTGCATAGGGTCGCTATGAGTAGGTACCAACTCGATGGCACCTAACAACAACAACAAATGGAGCTTTGCATCTCTTCCCACAGATGCAGTCAGTTTGATTTCTGTGTATTCTATCAGGTGAGGTCCACATGCATAGTTGCCTTTTATGCCATTGAAAAAAGATCATTGCAATGAATAAGTCATAGGTCTTACAAAATTCTATCATGTGATTGCCAGTATTGTTTCTATTACTAAGGCCATATTTTCCAACTATGGATCCTTCCTCTTCATTTCCAACTTTTGCATTCCAATCACCATTAATTATCAGTGCATCATGAATGCATGTCCAATCAATTTCAGATTGAAGAAGTGATAGAATTCTTCAATTTCACCTCACTGGCTTTAGTGGGTTGGTGCATAAATTTGAATAATATTGGTATTAACTGGTCTTCCTTTTAGGTGTATGGATAGTATCTATCACAGGCAACATTAAGGAGCCCTGATATTGTAGGGAATTATGAGCTGGACTGCTAACCGCAAGGTTAGTAGTTCAAGGCTATCTGTCGTTCCATGAGAGGAAAGTGAGGCTTTCTCTTCCCATAACAATTTATAGCCTCAAAAACCCTCAGCCGGGTCTCGATGCGTTGGAACTGACTCAGTGGCACACAGCTATCACCACCACTACAGACAATGCTGTATTTAAAGATAGATTTTGAAGTGTTCTTTTGGATTATGAATGCAATGCTATTCCTCTTCAATTTGGGATTCCTAGCATAGTAAACCCTATGATTGTCCAATTCAAAGTGGCTAATACTAGTCCATTTCAGTTCACTAATACTTAGGATATCCATCTTTATGATGAATACTTCATGTATGCTGCATTTCAATAATTAATGGGTGTTTGCAATGGTTTCTTCTCATTTAGAGTTGTGCACCATCAGCAAATGAAGGTCCCAAAAGCTTTGCTCCATTCATGTCATTAAGGTCAACTCTACTTTGCAGAGATGTGACTTGCTGGTAATTAGGCCAATTAACAGGGATATTGTAATAATGTGGGCAACTCTTCTCTCATTGTATTTTGAGTGTCTTCCAACTGGAAAGGCTCATCTTCTGGCATTATATCAGATAATGTTCATAAGGTTTTCAGTGGCTAACCATTCAGAAGTGATCAGTCTCTTCTTTCTGTCTTAGTTCAGAAATTCTGCTGAAACCTATCTACCATGGGTGAGGCTCCTGGAATTTAAATTCCTAGTGGCTTCCTGCATCACAGTAACATATAAGCCACCACATTACAACTGACTGACAGACGAGTGGTGGACAAAAGGCTGTAGTCGTTGATTTTTATTAGTAAGTGCTTCCAGTCTTTTTCACTTTTGACAAGGAAGGTTGCATCATTTGCGTACCACAGGTTGTTAATGAGTCTTCCTCCAATCCTGATGCCATGTTCTTCTTAATATAATCTAGCTTCTCAGATTAATTGCTTAGCATATAGACTGAATAAGTATGAAGAAAGAATACAACCTTGACACATGCCTTCCCTGATTTTGAACCATACAGTATCCCCATGTTCTGTTCTAATGACTTACTCTTGCTCTATACCCGGTTTATATAATTCAATGTTCTGGAAATACCATTCTACTCAATGTTATCTATAATTTGTTATGATTGATCCACATAGTCAAATACCTATGCATAGCCAATAAATATAAACAATCTTTCTGTTATTCTCTGCTTTCATCCAAGATCTGTCTGCCATCAACAATGGTATAGCTCCTTCCATGTCTTCTTCTGAATCTGGCTTGAATTTCTAGCATTCTCTGTTGATGTACTGCTGTAACTATTGTTGAATTATCTTCAGTAAAATTATATTCACATTTGATATTAATGATATTGCTTGAAAATTACTACTTTCTATTGGAATGCCTGCCTTTGGAATGGTACAAATATGGATCTCTTTCAGTCAGTTGGCTAGGTAATTATATTCTAAATTTCTTGGCATAGATGAGTAAGTGCTTCCAGCATTTCATCCATTTGTTAAAATACCTCAATTGGTATTCTGTCAATTCCTGGAACCATGTTTCACCAGTGACTTTGGTGAAGCTTGGACGACTCCTTTCATAGCATTGGTTCTTAAACATATGACACCTCCTGAAATATCTGAATATTGATCCATTGTTTTTGGTACAATGACTCTTCATATTCCTTCCATCTTCTTTCAGTGCTTCTTACATTATTCAATATTTTACCCATAGAATCAAGTCAAAACTTGAATTTTTTTTTCTTTAGTTCTTTCAACTTGAGAAATTTTAAATGCTTAATGTTGATCCTAAGGAGCTCTGGTAGTGTAGTGGTTACGGATCAGGCTGTGAACTGCAAGGTCAGCAGTTCAAAACTACCAGCTGTTCCACGGGAGAAAGATGAGACTTTCTGCTCCTATAAAGATTTACAGCCTCGGAAACCCTGTACAGGGTCACTGTGAATCGGAACCGACTCCACGGCACAAACCACAGACACACACACACACACACACACACACACACACACACACACACAGTGTGGATCCTGGTCCTTGCTAGTGACTGTAGCTTTCTCTGTGCACCAGTCCCCATTTCTAACCAACAGTGTAACCTGGGTTAGGCAGTCTCTCTGGGACCTCTCTCATTCATCTATAAAGGAAGGAGTTAGATTTCATTAACTAAAAAGTCCTGGATTTATACCAATATCCTATCAGATGTTTGAAAGATTTAAATCATCTAAGAAGGAAGAATATAAAGGAAAAAATATTACTTATTGACTAACAATCAGACCAACAACATTGTCTTAACATTTCATTGTGTCTCTCTTAAAAAGAGTTTTACGAGCATCCAAATACCAGAATCAAAGAGGCTGACAGGGAAACAGGTAAAGGCCAGCTCCTTCTGAATTGGGGCTTTGTCCCTAATTCCTCATCAGACTATTTACACCAGTGAGTAGGATTATACTTATACAGCAGCCCCTGAGTCTCTTTTTGCTCAAGACATTTTTCAGACTGAGCTGAAGGGACCTCTTTCCCCAGGCCCAGACCCTGAGTGTGGCCTTTTTGATGCTTTATCATTCTTAAGACCAGAGAACAAATGAAAAGGAAAAATAAATAAATAAATAAATCCCAGGGAGCCTTTCTCTGTAGGCTTGACCAGCCCTTCCTGCATTGTCCACTCCAGACCTCCCTTCTCCTCGTTCTACCCCAAAAGGGGCCCCATGTAAAGAGGAGCCTTGTCTTTCTGCACCTGCTCTTGGATGGGGCTGGGGGGGAGGGGTACCACAAAAAGCTTTTTTTTTTTGGTATGTTTTATTCCTGCCATAGAAGGATGTTGTTGTTGTTAGGTGCCATCGAGTTGGTGCCAATTTATAGCAACATGATGCACAGCAGAACAAAACACTGCCTGATCCTGGGCCAACTTCACTACTGTTGCCATGCTTGAGTCCATCGATGCCACTTGGCTAATCCATCTCATTGGGAGTCTTCCTCTTTTTCTCTGACTTTCCACCTTACCAAACATGATATCCTTCTCCTGTGATTGGTCCCTCATGACAGTATGTCCGAAGTATGAGAGATGAAGTTTGACCAACTTGGCCTCCAAGGAGCACTCTGGCTGCACTTCTTCCAAAACAGATCTATTGGTTCTTTTGGCAGCCCATGGCACTTTCAATATTCTCCTCCAACACCATAACTCAAAAGCATCAATTCTTCTACAGTCTTCCTTATTCACTGTCCAGCTTTCGCATGCATATGAGGTTATTGAAAATACCATGGCTTGGGTCAGGCGCACCTTAGTCCTCAAGCTGACATCTTTGCTCTTCAACACTTTAAAAAGGTCTTGTGCAGCAGATTTGCCTAATGCAATACGTCGTCCGATGTAGAAGGATGGTGGTGGTGGTTATGTGCTGTGGAGTTGGTTCTGACTCTTAGTGACCCTGTACAGGGTTTCCAAGGCTGTAAATCTTTACGGGGAGCAGAAAGCCTCATCTTTCTCCCGCAGAACAGCTGGTAGTTTCGAACTGCTGACCTTGAGGTTCGCAGCCCAATTTGTACCTATTACGCTACCAGAGCTCCTTAGATAGATCCTTAGAAGGATAGAAGGTTCCAATTGCATCTACCAACAGGGTTCACATCTTTTCCCAAGACCTTGATGTAACTCCAGAGGGCCTTTCTTTTGGGGGAAGGGAAGCCTAGAGAACCCTGCAAAAGCTACATCTGCAGCCGACAATAACAATGAGCTGTACACAGGCCAGGGCTCAGGGGGAGACTTCTGAAGTGGATTGAGGGGTGTGCAGTGTTATATATTACCAGCCTGGAGCAGGCATGGAGAGGTACTCTTGGTTCGGTGGAGTAAGGCCTGAGTCCCTGAATCAAAGCTAGTCCATGTCTAGCCTGAAGTCATTCTCGTACTTACCTCTGAGTCCAAATCAAAGTTCAACACTTGATGCCAATGCTGTTAAGTTCTCCAGTGCATACGTGCACCTAGTGCTCCTTCTGGACTCTGAATAAAGACTTGCTTGTGTTTCCAATGAGACTCTTTTTCAATAGAAGCCCTGGAATGCAGCCTTATCTTCTCCTTCTCTTAGTTTGATCCTTGGTCTTGGTTCTTGACCTTGCTCCTTGCCCTCGTAAGGAGGTTTTCAGGATTTGGAGGCACAGCAGATGCAGACAGCCTAATTTGTTCTTGGCAAGAACCACAACCTGCACCGCTGTAAGGGTCAGGAGAATCATAAATAATTCATGTAGTTCTGGTTTTCTGAGATGACATGGACCAAATTCGTTAGGATTTCATTTCGTTCTTCCTCTTTTCACCCCAGACACCCCAATTACTGCTTATCCCCTAAGCCAGCATCTTCTCTTTAATTCCTTAAAAGGGGAAGGGAGAAGGGGTTCTCGCCAAATGAACATGAAACACATTGAGCTGGTATGTGAAGACGCTGTGTTGCAGAAACTGGGACATCTTGAAAGCTGAAACATAAAACAGTGTTTTTAAAAGGGAAAATGACTCCAATGTGTTTCCAATATGCGCCTCACAGGAAACAGGGACGGGGGCTCCAGTGACGCTCAGGGCAGTCAGCTCCAGCTGGAGGCTTCTTATCATGACTTGGTTATCGTCTGCGCATCAGCTCTCTGAGATCGTCTGGGGTCCAGCTCTGGGAGACAGCAGGTCCTGATGGCTAGAGAGGCTTGGGATGTTGCCGTGACCCTGTGACCCCGATGTCTCTTTGTTGTTGTTGTTGTTGTTAAGTGCTGTCGAGTCGGTTCCAACCCATAGCAACCCCGAACAGGGTTTCCGAGGCTGCAAATCTTTACGGGAGCAGAAAGCCTCATCTTTCTCCCGCGGAACAGCTGGTAGTTTCGAATTGCTGACCTTGCGGTTCGCAGCCTGATTCGTAACCACTAAGCTACATCTCAAAACCCAAATAATGAGCCTGGTCCCTGTCTGACTCAGGGGTTGTAAATGGGTGCCAGGTAGAAGAGCTGTCCTGATGACAACAGTAAAAAAGACTGGCCTGGGTTCTAGCCCCATGCCTGATCTAGTCGGAGTGGCATTCTGTTCTCCTGTAGTCACCACGTGACCTCCAGGGGGCAGTGGAAGACTTCTCACCTTCCTCGTGGAAGCTCTAAGATTTCTGGCCAAAGCACCTCATGGGCTTGAGAGTTGCTGTGATGCTGAACAGGTTTCTGCAGAACTTCCAAATGAAGACAGACTAGAGGGCCACTTAGCCTTCAGCTGTCAAAATTGGGGAGCTAAAAAGGAACTCTGATAGCGTAGTGGTTATGAATTGGGCTGCAAACCACAAGGTCAGCAGTTCGAAACTACCAGCTGTTCCGCAGGAGAAAGATGAGGCTTTCTGCTCCTGTAAAGATTTACACCCACACTTGCAGATAATACCCACTTGAATTGGCTTCATGGCTGGATGATCAGAGCTCAAACAGAAGAAAAAAGAAGAGGGAAAAGAATAATCTGACACAGTTTGATGAACTTGACACACACCTATGGAAGCAATAGCTCAAAAGAGTGAACAAATCTTCACATCAAGGATCATTCCCACCTCCACCGCACACGGAGAGGACAGGGATGGGCAACTTGGACATTGGCTACCCAGAATGGGGGGCTACAGAGGCAAGAAGTGACTGGTTTACAAGCTTTCCAGAGGGAACCTAGATTCAGAGGGCATGGAGCAAGGTAGAATCTCCACTGAGTAGTATCCATTCTGTCTAGTCAGGGCTGATTAAAGGAGATGCAGATAGGTCCCTTGTGATACAATAGCGAATAATTGTTATCAGGACTGACTGTAAGGGCTGGAAATGTAAAGGTGGATGTTTTGGGGCAAAGAAAAAGGAGTGATTAACCTTACAGTCTAGGAACAGAGGTCCCTGGGACCATTGAAGGAGAAGAGCAGAGAATGGAACCCTACCCAAAGAAACAGTGCTGCCAGGGATGGAGGCAGAGACGATGGCATGGGGAGATGGAGCAGCTGGAGTATTTAGATCTGGAGAGAGAGAGGGGCGGTGTGTGGACAACAGGGGGGCAGGCTTGTAGGGTATACCCTTTGGTTGATCGATGATGCATGGAAGGGATTGTAACCATGGCAACGAAACAATATATGATGGGATCAATGTGAAGCTGATGTCTTCCCATTATCACATAATTCAAAACAAAGCATTAAAAATAAATAAATAAAATAAAAGATTTACAGCCTCCAAAAGCCTATACAGGGTCGCTATGAGTCGGAACCAACTCCACGGCACATAACCACCACCAAAGGCAAGAAGGAGCTCTGGTAGTATAACAGTTATGAGTCAGGATGCTAACCTCAAGGTAAGCAGTTCGAAACTACCAGCCTTTCTGCTGGAGAAAGATGAGGCTTTTCTGCTCCTGTAAAGATTTACAGCCTCAGAAGCCCTATACAGGGTGGCTGTGAGTCAGAACCAACTCCACAGCACAGCACCACCACCAAAGGCATGAAGTGACTGGCTTACAAACTTTCATGAGGGTGCTTAGTGTCAGAACAAGGGGAGTAAGACAGAAACCGTACTGAATAGTTTTTCTCTTAACAAGATGGGTCTGGTAATGAGGGGGATAGGAATTTATGATTCAATTGTGAGTAATTTTTTTCAGGTCTAATGGTGATTGTCACAATTGTAAATGTGAAGAGGTGTAATTAAAAGGAGGGAGCAGGTAATCTATCATTTTTAAGAAGAGAGGTTCCTAGGACCATAAAGAGGGAAGAACATGAGAGGAGCGAGGGATCCTAACCAGAAAAGTGGTGACAACAGAGATGGTGGCAGAGGTGATGGCATAGAGAGACAGAGCAGCAGAGGACTATTTCTCCTGCTGAGTGGCTGGCGGACCCAAACCACCAACCTTGCGGTATGCTGTCTAGTGCCAGTATTCTCTCGCTCTCTCTTACTGGAACCTCCATCTCTGTTTCCTGTGAGGTGCATATTGGTTGCTATGAGTCAAAACCAACTCAACAGCACTTAACAGCAACAACAGCTTCCTATGGAGTCTTGGTATGGTGCTATAGGTTAAAACACTGGACTGCAAACCTAGCAGCTGCTCCTTAGAAACTGGATACAGGGTCACTATGAGTCAGAACTGACTTGACAATACTTAACAACAACAGCACCAAAACTGGGGAGCATGGTGGCTTTATACAATAAGCAATAGGAACTGGACTACAAGCCACAAGGTCCATGGTTCAAGCCCACCAGTCACTCCATGGGAGAAAGATGAGGTTTTCTGCTTTAGCAAGGATTTAAAGCCTCAGAAACTCTATACAGAGTTGCTATGAATAGGAACCAACTGGACAGTACTTACCAATAACAGTGCCACACCAGGCCTCGGTCTGTCTCTGTGAGAGTTATCTTGGGACAACCCCAGCTATCTCCCATACTGCCTCCTGTTTCCAGCTCTTTTCCTGAGGGTTTGCCAAGTACAGAGTCTAAACCAGGTCTATGAATCATTTGAGTGTCCTCAAAGAATCACCTACCTTGTTGTGGTTATTAGGTGTCATTAAGTAGATTCCAACTCATACAATCCCCAGATTACAGATTACAGCTGCTCCCTTGGGTTATCTAGTCTGTAATCTTTACAGGATCAGCACTGGACGGTAAACTGAAAAATCAGTGATGTGAACCCATCAGCAGCAACTTGGAAACCCTATACATGATCGTTGTTAGTCGGAACTGACTCAACAACATTTAACAACAATAAGAGATATATGAAGACTACAACTTTCAATATGGATTGCATCTCAATGTAAAGGGAAAAAAAATCCCCACAACTGGACCAATAAATAACATCATGATAAATAGAGAAAAGATTAAAGTCCACACTTCATTTTGCTTGTATACACTGTCAACACTGATGGAAGTGGCAGCCAAGAAATCAAACGATGTATTGCATTAGGCAAATCTGCTGCACAAGACCTCCTTAAAGTGTTCAAGAGCAAAGATATTAGCTTGAGGACTAAGGTGCACCTGACCCAAGCAATGGTATCTTCAATTACCTCATATGCATGAATAAAGAAGACTGCAGAAAAATCAAAATCATTTGAGTTATGGTGTTGGAGAAGAATATTATATGTACTGGGACTGCCAGAAGAACAAACAAATATCTGAGTAAAAGTTAGGAAGGGCGAAACTTCATCTCTTATACATTGGATTTATATCAAGAGGGCCCAGTCCCTGTAGAAGGACATCATGCTTGGTCAGCCTAAAAGAGAAAGACCCCCAACAAGATGGATTGGCACAGTGGCAGCACCAACGGGTTCAAGCTTAACAACAATTGTGAGGAAGGCTCAGGACCAGGAATTGTTCTATTCCATTCTGTTGTGCATAGGGTTACTCTGAGTTGGAACCAACTCATCAGCACCTAACAACAGCAACGACATATGTAAAATATAATAATGTTGATATTATTCAGATGCAAATGCTTTTCTTCTTTCCTAGTGTTATTCGGTATTTGTTTTGTTTTGTTTTGGTTTTTGCATTGTAAACAGTGAGGACAGGAACTATATTAGCCTAAATTATCCTGTGGAATCTCATACACCATTAGGACTTGATCAAGCAACAATGTGGTAGAGAGCAGAGTGGAAGAAGGAAAAGAGTTCTAGAGTCAACTCCAGAGTCATATGGTTATTTTATGCCTCAGTTTACTCATCTCCCAAAGGTGGTCCCTATGTTGAATGGGCCAGGTAATCTCTAAGATTCCTGATTGAACACCGGCTCAGTTTACCATCCAACTCATTCCTTTGACAGATGAGGGAAACTCATGCCAGAGAATTTAGTGAACTTGCCCAAGATCAGTACTAGCAGAGCCAGAAGAAGAATGCTTGTGTACTGAGGGGATAGGTTTGATCCTTGATGTAAAGACTCCTTCCCTGTCAGTTTGTATTTTGAGCTACTACATCTATAAGTATAGCTCAAGTTCATCCAATTATAGCAATTTACACTTGCTTCCTGTACCAAACTTCTTTATCTTCCTCTAGTCGAGTTCTGATCATCAAGTCATCTAAGCTTTGTCAAATGGTTACTATCTGCAAGTTTGGGCATACTTGAATGCCTCCTCCAACTTCATGTCAGCTGGATGCTTTACTCTCAGCTCTCGCACTTGTGGCTAGGTCAATGTCCATGGGCTCAGGAGTTCCCAAGTCTCCCCAAACTTCAGACCAGCCAGCCCTTCCTCTTCTCAATCTCATCTCGAGGTTGACAGAAGTCTATGGGAAATGGTTGATACCAGACTATGTCTTTATTAATGCTTTTCCCCCACTTCTGCTCACAAGTAGACCAATGTGGTCACCAGAAAATTTACATGTCTGCTCATGTGTTCCCTTTAAGTTTCAGCCTTGGTAGGGGATTTGTCCTAAAGGACATCAGCCTTGATGACTCCCTGACAAACAGCTTGCTTGTTCTTGTAATAGCCAAACATTCTTCATTTTTGTTTTTGGTTTTTCCTGCTGGTTTTTCTTTCAAGAAGTATCTTCTGTTCCTCTAGCCACCCTGGGCTAGTCTGAATGTCCTTTCCAGTGGAAATGTTCCACCTCAAAAGGTTCTGGATGGAGCTCAGGATTCCACCTAAGGTCTTATACTCTGCAAAATCTCCACAAGAAGTCTATTTCACTGGGCAAGTTCTAGAACCCTTTTTAGGTATTCCAATCAATTATAGGCTGAAGATGGGCTTACAAGCTTTTTTGTAGTCATGCTTCCTGATATTCCTCTCTATCCCATTCAAGTGTCTATTTTACTATAGTAGGTAAGGGAAATCAATATCCATACGACAGTCAGGCATCTTAACATTATTTTCCCTCTTTTACCCATTCAGATGCCTAGATCCTTATATCACAGAGCTCTGTTGTTCCAAGGTTGAGTATATGTCACTATTTACCTCTGTCCCATTTGCTGGTGGTGGTGGTGGTGTGCCGTGGAGTCAGTTCCAAATCATAGCAACCCTGCATGGGGTTTCTAAGGCTGTAAATCTTTACAGGAGCCAAAAGCTTCATCTTCTACCATGGAATCGCTGGTAGTTTCGAACTGCTGACCCTGAGGTTAGCAGCCTGACTCTTAACCACTATGCTACCAGAGCTCCTTTCTGTCCCAGTTAGCCCATGCAAATTTTCCTAAGTGTTCCCCTAGCTTTCTTGTTCTTCCACCCTCCTCCCCCTTCTTGTGTATTCCACTTCACTTACTTGTATATTGCCCTCTCCAACACCCGAGCTATATATATAAGCTTTTCAGTGGCTAAATATTCAGAAGTAGTCTGCCTCTCCTTCCTAGTTTGTCTTTGCTGGAACCTCATCTGACATCTGTCTACCCTGGGTGACCCTGCTGGTATTTAAAATGCCTGTGGCATAGCTTACAGAATCACAGCAACATACAAACCACCACAGTACAACAACTGACAGATGAGAGGTGGCCAGTATCTATTAGAGATATGCAAATCAAAACAACAATGAAATATCATCTCACACCAGCATTAATGGCAAAGTTCAAAAAACAGCAAATGCTGAAACCTGCTCACCATTCAAAATACCGGCGGCATAGCTTCCAGCATCAGGGCACCACACAAGCCACCACAGTACAACAAACTGATGAGTGATGGGCAGTCCTTATATGACAGAGGAAAACTACCCCACAGGGTTTTCTAGGCTCTAATCTTTGCAGACAAAGATTGCCACGTCTTTGTTCCGTGGAGCTCCTGGGTGGTTTCAAAATATCAACCTTCTGGTTAGCAACCAAACCCTTAACCATTGCACTACCATGAACTATTGAGAATTAAAATTATTTCAATCAATTTTATGATCATCTTGACGTGAAAATCCAGTCATGTTGCCAACTTTTCCCTGGGTTACATAGAATGGCATTTTATCTTCATCAGACAATTCATTTGTGTCAGTTCCTGGGCATTGTCTCTGTTTTTCCAATGTGCTTAAAGCCAGTATTTGGAGAAGAGACACAACATATGTAAAAAATTACATGGAGGCTGTAAACACTCTTGAGACCCAAACAGAGAGCTGCTTTTAGGTATGCATCCAAGTGAGCCACCAAATGTATTTTGGTGCTTTGCCTGTAGCACATAAATAAAAACTCCTACTCAAGGAAAGAAACATACTTAGGGGAAAACATCCACACACTGGTGAAGGGTGCTTGAGATTATATTTACTAAAACATGTGTATTTAAAAAATGTATACCCCACCACATGCCAAACGTGTTTGAAATAGTTTGGGGACAAAAAGTGGCAGATAGAGCGATCTAAACTCAGAATTACAGGTCTCCATTTACCACAACTATAACCCTGTCCTAGAGGAGCACTGGTGGCACCGTGGGTTAAGCATTGGCCTGCTCACCGAAAGGTTAATGGTTCATACCCACCAGCTGCTCTGCTGGAGAAAAATGAGACAGTCTGTTTCTGTCAAATTTACAATCTCTGAAGTACTATGGAGCACATCTCTGTCCTACAAGCTTGTTATGGGTGAAAATCAACTTGATGGCAGTAGGTCTAGCTCTACTCTAGGCTCTGAAAGAAATCTGTTCTGGTTGTTGTTGCTAACTGCCATTGAGTCAGTTCCGACTCACAGTGACCCTGTACAGGTTTCTGAGGAGTGACTTGTAGGTTTGAACCACCAATCTTATTGTTAGCAGCCCAACGCTTATCCTACAGCGCCACACCCAGACTTGACTCTTACCCAGAAAGAGTTAAAGGAGCCTCCTAATAGTTGGGCAAAGCAGCATCAAGGTACTTTGAAGCTGGTTCTGCCTAGCACTGAGGTTTTTTGTAAGGCTGGTTGCTATGGAATTGATTCCCACTCATGGCAGCCCCATGTATATCAAGAGGAAAACTGTGGTCCATTAAGACTTGTTTGTTAGTTTTTTTTAAGTTTTTAATTGTGACTTGAGTGATAGTTTACATAGGAGAACATCAACTCTACATTCATCCTACCTTATTTTGTTTCATTGCAATGATTACAATCCTCTCCATGTATCATTATTCAACAGCATTTGCTTCCATTTCCCTCTGTTGTTGTTTTTTTGTGTGGGGGTGGGGTGGGGAGGGGATGTACTCAGAAGCACTCAAGAATATGTACCCATTCAAACAACCAAAGGGCACACCCTGCAAACCTGCCCACCCCCCGCCCTAGCACACAGCCCCTCTCCCCCCCTGAGTCCAGAGTCCCCAGCCGCTCCATCTCTCCACGTCATCTTCTCTGCCTCCATCTCTGGCATCTTGCTGCTTCTCTGGGTAGGGTCCCGCACTCCACTCTTCTCCCTTAATGGTCCCAGGGTCCTCTGCTCCTGGACTCCAAGATCAACCACTCCCCTCCTTTTGTTACAAAACATCTACTTTTACATTTGTAACACTCAAAATCCGTTCTGATAGCAATTATTCACTATTGAACCACAAGAGTCTTATCCCCATCTCCTTTCACCAGCCCCATCCAGACAGGTTGGAAACCACTCAGTGGAGACTCTACCTTCCCCCGTACCCTCTGAAACTAGGCTCCCTCTTAAAAGTTTGTCAGCCAGTCACTTCTTGCCTTTGTAGCTCCCCCTTTTGGGGTAGGCAATGTCTAAGTTGCCCATCCCTGTAACTCTGTGTACCAAGGGGGTTCATTAAGTTTTCAATCATTGATTTTTTTAGAAGTGGATCACCAGACCTTTTTTCGGAGCCACTTTTGGGTGGACTAGAACCTCCACTTTTGGATAGCATCAAGCTTGGTAACTGTTTGTCCCAAGTTTAGGAACCAGGTTTGCAGTCTGTCATTGGTGATCAACTCTTCTGCCCCCGCCTATTCCTAACATTTTCTCTGGGTGCCAGTCTTGTATATGAAGAAAAGGCCCTTCCTCAACACCCTGTGTAATTACCCTACTTCTCCAGATTCAGGAACCACCTAGTCTCTCCCCAATCAAAGTCCTCGATCCTCCTAACGTGGAGGGGCAAGAACAAGAACTTTGAAGTCAGCAGATCTGAGGATGAATCCTTAATCTGCTTTAACTGTCTTTATAACCTTGACCAATTTACTTAGCTTCATTTTCCTTATCTTTAAGTGAGAGAAATTACGGCTCTACCACTTGCCTGTCAGTTTGTCATACTGTGGTAGCTTGGGTGTTTCTGTCATGCTGGGAGTTATGCCACGAGTATTTCAAATACTAACAAGGCTACCCATAGTGAGCAGTTTTCAGTGGAGCTTGTGGACTAAGACAAACAGGAAGAAAGACCTGGCAATCTACTTCTAAAATAATTGGCCAGTGAAAACCTTGTGATATACAGCAGAACGTTGTCTGATATAGTGACGGGAGTTGAGCCCCTCAGATTGGAAGGCACTCAAAATATAAATGCAGAAGAGTTGCATCCTCAAAGTAGAGTCAACTTTAACGACATGGACGGAGCAAAGCTTTGGGGACCTTCATTTAGTCATAAAAATGGGAAGAAACAGCTGGCCTTGCAGAAAACATCCATTAATAATCAGAACATGGAATGTATGAAATATGGATCTAAGAATTGGAATGGATATGTAAAGATCCATGTCCTAGGCATTTGTGAGCTGAAATGGAATGCTGTTGGCTATTTTGAATTGACAATCATATGGTTTTACTGTACCAGGAATGACGACAGGAATGGCGTCACATTGATTGTTAAAAAAAAGAATATTTTGAGATCTATCCTAAAGGATAATTTTGTCTCTGATAGGGTAGTATCCATACGCTGACAAGGAAGACTAGTTAATAAAACTATTATTCAAATTTATGCAACAACCTTTAATGCCAAAACTGAATAAATTAAAGATTTTTACCAACTTCTGCACTTGAAATTGATCAAACTTACAATCAAGATATGTTGATAAGTACAGGTGATTGGAATGTGAAAGTTGGAAACAAAGAAGGATCAGCATTTGGAAAATATGGTCTTGATGATAGACATTACTCCAAGATCACATGATAGACTTTTGCCAGACCAACAACTTCTTCATTTTTAATACTATTTTTCAGCAACATAAATGACTGCTGTCTATACACATGGACCTGACCAGAAGGAATACACAGGAATCAAAATGTCTATGGAAACAGAGAAGCTCCATATAATTGGTCAGAACAAGGCCAGTGGCCAATTGAGAAACAGACCATCCATTGCTCGTATGAAGCTGTAGAAAACTAAAACAAGTCCACAAGAGCCGAAGTATGATGTTGAGTATATCCCACCTAAATTTAGGGACCGTCTCAATAACAGACTTCACATATTGAACATTAATGACTAATTCCAGAAGAGTTGTGGGATGACAATAAGAACATCATACATGAAGAATTTAAAGGTTGTATAAAAAGACAGGGATGAAAGAAAACAAAACACATGTCAAAAGAGACTGATACTTACTCTTGAACATAAAGTAACTAAAGCAAATGGAAGAAATGATGAAGAAAAAGAACTGAGCAGAAAATTTCAAAGGACAGCTCAAGAAGACAAAGTCAAATGTTATAATGAATTGTGCAAACACCTGGAGTTAGAAAGGCAAAAGGAAGGAACAACCTTAGCATTTCTCAAGCTGAAAGAACTGAAGAGAAAACTTAAGACTTGAGTTGCAATATTTAAGGACTCTGTGGGTAAAAATATTGAGCAATAAAGGAAGTATCAAAAGAAGATGGAAGGTGCCTGGAGGGAATTATAATCATTGCAAGGATTTGTTGAATGTAAAACTGATGATGATCTGCCCTGTAAATCTTCACTCAATTCACAATAAAAGCTTTAAAAAAAAAAAAAAATGAAGATGGAAAATAAAGCATAGTCACTGTGCCAAAAAGAATTGATTGACGTTCAACCATTTAAGGTGGTAGCATGTAGTCAAGACCCAGTGGTATTGAAGGAAGAAGTCCAAGCTGCACTGAAGGCATTGGCAAAAAAAACAAGGTTCAAAGAATTGGCAGAATACCAATTGATATAGTTCAACAAACAGATGCAATGATTGAGGTACTTACACATCTATGCCAAGAAATTTGGAAGAAAGCTACCTGACCAACCGACTGGAAGAGATCTATATTTGTGCCTATTCCAAAGAAAGGTGATGGAATAGGACAATTATGAGAGAATGTTGTCGATATCACCCCCGGAATATTTTACTGAAGATAATCTAAAAATGCTTGTAGTAGTACACTGTCAAGGAGCTTCCAGAATTTCAGAATTCAAGATTCAGTAAAGGATGTGAAATAAGAGATATCAGATGATAATCAGATGGAACTTGACTGAAAGCAGATCAGAATGATGTTTACTTGTGTTTTATTGATTATGCAAAGGCAAAACATTTAATTATGTGGATATAACAAACTATGGATAACATTGCGAATAATGGGAATTCCAGAACACTTAAAACTGTGTTCAACTCATGCAAAACCTGTACATAGACCAAGAGGCAATGATTTAAACAGAACAAGGGGATACTGTGTGGTTTAAAAGCTAGAAAGGCATGCATCAGGGTTGTATCCTTCCATACTTACACTTACTCAATCTGTATACTGAGCGAATCATCTGGGAAGCTGAATGATATAGGGAAGATCACACCATTAGGATTGGAGGAACATTACCAATCTGGAATACGAAGGTGTCACAACCTTGCTTTCTGAAAGCAAAGGAGACTTGATACTCTTAATCAAAGACTACAGCCTTCAGTATAGATTACACCACAACATAAAGGAAAAAAATCCTCACAACCGTACCAATAAGCAAAACTATGATAGAGAAATGTTTGGCATTGTCAAGAATTTCATTTTATTGCAGCATTGGGCAAATCTGTTGCAAAAGACCTCTTTAAAGTGTGAAACAAACAGATAGCTCACTTTGAGGACTGAGGTTTGCCTGACCCAAGCCATAATGCTTTCAATCGCCTTCTTACTCTTCTAAGTAGCAAGCATGGTGAGATTTCATCTCTTGTGCTTTGGATATGTTATCAGGAGGGACCAATTCCTGGAGAAAAAACATCGTGTTTGGTAACATAGAGGGTCAGCAAAAAAAAAAAAAAAAAAAAAAAAAAAAAGGAAGACCCTCAATTAAATTGAATGACACAGCAGCTGCAAAATGAGCTCAAACGTAACCATAATCGTGAGGATAGTGCAGGACCAGGTAGTGCTTTGTCCTGTTGTGCATAGGGGTCACTGTGTTGAAACAGATTCAAGGACACCTAAAACAACAACAGTAGTACCAATCTCAGAGGTTTAGGCAAGGATGAAATGAGATAATACCTGTTAAGTACTTTGCACAGGGCTGGCACTTCAATATATAATGATGCCTGATTACTGCCATTAAATGTACTTCTCTACAAGCATATTAGACACCAACAACCTGTCTTCCTGAATCTTCCCACATTTACTGTAAACAAGATTGCATGAGGCCAGATCTACTCAGTTCCTTTCCCTCAGGATACCTTCCAATATCCCTTGCTGGACCTCCCTTCCTGTTTTTCCTTGACCCAGCTCACTATCTATCTCTAACCAGCCTGGCCTCCAGTTTCCACCCATCAGCAGCAAATTTTCCTTGCTCTGTTCACCTGCAACCAGTCTCTTCCCATGTTCAGGCTCCCCACACCCTGCACCCCCATGCTCCTGCTGATTCTAATGGAAAGGAAGGTGAAACTAATGTTTGAGATAAAAAACAATACACCGTGATTCTCCCTTGTTGGAAAAAACAGCCTTTTAGATGTATCATGACTTTTATCTTTTTTATTCATTCTAAAATAGAGACTACAAAGATTAACAAGATAGACACAGTACCTGTCCTGAGCCTGCTCACAGTTTAATAAGGAAATATTATAGATGGCACATTACACATTTGTCATTTCAAGACTCAAAATAACTATAATTCAAATGGCTCTTCTACTTGGACCAGTGATCTAACCCATCTGTGCCTCATTCTTTCATCTGAAAATTGGGAATTATGACAGTCTGTACCTATGACTTGGCAAGCAGCCTCCACTCTCCCCCTCAGCTGAGCTTTTTAATGCAGTACACAAAGGATAGAGACCCCTGCAGTAGACACTTAACAATAAATGGCTACAAGAGGACTGGCACATTGGAAGTACACATTAATAAGTTATTATTACTTGTAAAGCAAGCCTCATGAAAACACACTTGACATCCGGAGATTGATATCACTCAGAGCCGGCTGCATTTTTGCAGCAGCTTTGTCTCATTATAATGATGCTTGCAGTCAACCTAAACGTAAGAAGACATCTTTCTTATTATCAACAGTTCATCTTTCAGGAGCCACTGAATCATGTACGGTGTCTCTTTCGTTTTTGACCTCTGCTTCAGCACTCCTCCTAAGAGGATAATAAATGAGCATGGTAAATTTCCCTGCCACAGTTCACTACTGTCTATGAGATGCGTCAGGAGATGATATGAGAACATTTAGGGAAATGATAGATTACCTTGAGGCTATTTATACATACAACATTAAAGAGGAAAAGTTGAAAGAGATATGAAGGATGAGAGGGAGGGAAGGATGAAGATGGTGCTAGAATGTGAACAGAGAAAGGAGAGAAAGAGAGTCCAGAGAGAACAACAGGAAGGTGAACAGCTGGATTGGGAATGGACAAGCAGAGGGAGCAGGAAGGGAGCATCAGGGGAGTACAGAGAAACAGCAGGTGGTGATGTTGTTAAGTGCCATCGAGTCAGTTTCAACCCATAGCGACCTATGTACAACAGAATGAAACACCATAAGATCCTGCAACATCCTTACAATTGCTGCAACACTTGAGCCCATTACTGCTGCCACTGTCCCAATCCATCTTATTCAGCTCTTCCTCTCTTTCACTGACCCTCTACTTTACCAGTGGTGAGGATTTTAGTTTTCTTTACATTGAGATGCAATCAATACCAGCAAGCTTTCTGCAACATTAAATATTTTGCCCAAATAATTCATTAGTATTACAAGTCAAAGCTTCAATTTTTTACTTCACTTCTTTCAACTTGAGAAATGCTGAGCGTGTTCATCCCTTTTGGTTTTCTAACTCCAGGTCTTTGCACATTTCTTTATAATATTTGACTTTATCTTCTCGAGTTGCCCTTTGAAACTTTCTGTCTACCTCTTTTATCTCCTCATTTCTTCCACTTACTTTAGCATCTCTATGCTGGAAAGCAAGATTCAAAGTCTCTTCTGACATCAATTTTGGTCGTTTTTTTCATTCTTGCCTTCTTAAATACCTTTTACTCTCTTCCTTTATGATGTTCTTGCTGTCTTCCCACAACTCTTTTGGTCTTTGGTCATTAGTGTCTAACGCATTCAAATCTGTTCTTGAGGTGATCTCTAAATTCCAGTGGGATATGTTCAAGTCATATTTTGGCTCTCGTGGACTTGTTTTAATTTTCTTTCGATTCAGCCTGAATTTGCATATGAGCAATTGATAGTCTGTTCCACGGTCTTCCCCAGGCCTTGTTTTTGCTGACAATATGGAGCTTTTCCACTGTCTCTTTCCGTAAATACGTAGTCAGTTTGATTTCTGTGTATTCGATTTAGTGAAGTCCTTGTATGTAAATTATTTTATGAGGTTTTAAAAAGATATTCAGAATGATTAAGTCATTGGTCTTGAAAAATTCTATCATGTGATCTCCAGAATCTTTTCTATCATCAAGGTCAAATTTTCCAACTTACTTATGCTTCCTCTTTGTTTCCAACAGTTACATTCCAGTCACCCGTAATTATCAATACATCTTGATTTCATGTTTGATCAATTTCAGATGAAGAAGTTGTTGTTGTTGTTGTTGTGCTGTGGATTCAGTTCTGACTCATAGTGACCCTGGACAGGGTTTTTGAGACTATAAATCTTTACGGGAGCAGAATGCCTCATCTTTCTCCCACGGATCATCTGCTAGTTTCAAATTGCTGACCTTGAGGTTAACAGCCCAATTTGTAACCACTGTGCTACCAGAGCTCCTTGAAGAAGTTGGTAGAATTCTTCAATTTCACCATCACTTACTTTAGTGGTTGGTACATCAATTTTAATGATGGTGGTTATGTGCCATGGAGTCACTTCTGACCCATAGTGACCCTGTATAGGGTTTCTGGGGCTGTAAATCTTTACAGGAGCAGAATGCCTCATCTTTCTCCCATAGAACAGCCGTCTGGTAGTTTCAAACTGCTGACCGTGAGATTAGCAGGCCAACTCGTAACCACTATGCTACCAGAGCTCCTCACAAATTTGATAATAGTGGTATTCATGGGTCTTCCTTTGAAGCGTAGGGATAGTAGTCTCTCACAGACAGCATTATAGATAGATCTTGAAATGTTCTTTTTGATGATGAATGTGATGACATTCTTCAATTTGTCATTCTGGCATATTGATTTGTGATTATCAAATTCAAAATTGCCTGTGCCAGTCCATTTCAGCTCACTAATTCCTAGGGCATCAATGTTTATGCATTTCAGTTCATTTCTGACAACTTCTAATGTTTGTAGGTTCATACTTCATACATTCCATGGTCCAGTTATTAATGGGATGCTTGCAGCTGTTTCTCCTTATTTTGAGTTGTGCCCCATCAGCAAATGAAGGTTCCGAAGGCTTTACTCAGTTCACATCATCATGATCAACTCTACTTTGAGGAGGTAGACTTTGCCCAGTTGTATTTTGAGTGCCTTCCAATCTGCGGGGTTCATCATTCAGCTCTACATCTGACAGTATTCTAGTGCTATGTAACATGATTCATTATTCAACAGTCTGGTGCTGTCTGACAGTGTTCCATTGTTATTCATAAGGTTCTCAGTGGCTAAACATTAGGATGCAGTCTGCCTCTCTTTCTTCCAAGTCAGTGTTAGTCTGGAAGCTCAGCTGAAACCTGCCCACGATGGAGACCTTACTGGAATTAAAAATACTGGAAGCATAGCTTCCAGCATGAGTGCAACAGGCAAGTCACCACAATGTGACAAACTGACAGACAAGTGGTGGACAGAAGGCATTTATCATCCTAAAAAAGAATCCCCAAACCCAAATTTGTTGCCATCAAATCTGTTCCAACTCATGGTAGCCCCATCCATTGAGTTTTCGTGGCTGTGATCTTTATGGGAGCATGTTGCCACTGTGTGACATACTTTAGTTAGTAGTTGAGCACACACCAGTTATACTATCCAGGGATCTCTGGAAGAAAAGCAGAAAAAAGCTCAGGATGAACATAACTCCAGGCTCAAATGGAAAACATACCTGATTTGATTTTATCTATTTTATATAAACAAAGGAGCAAAGGCTTAGTCTGATATGAATTAACTGAACTCCTCTGAAGTCGCTGTTGTTAGTATTTCCTGGCGTTTTTAGTCTGTCTTTGCATTATATTTGAAGTGGATATACAAGACAAAATTACAGAGTGTTTATCGTAAATTCATCTCCTAAATTATGGAATTTCAAATGCTGAAACACTATTAAAGGAAATTACAATATGGGCAAACACAAAACTGGAGTCTTACTGTGGTGTGCAGGATAAGCCCGGGACTGATAACTGCAAGGTCAGAGGTTCAAACCCACCAGTCTCTCCTTGGAAATGCTAAACAGGGTAAGTTGCTATGAGTCAGAGACAACTTGATGGCACTCAGCAACAACAACAATGACAAACATGAAGTTATGTTGCTCATTGTCTCTGCATTGCCTCTCTTAAGTATGTTTTGTCAATAGTGACATTTTGGTCTTGTAATATTCTTTCAAGATAAATATATTAATTTTGAGCATGGTACTTATTTAAAAAAAAAAAAAAAAGGAGATTTAAAGATGATGAGGTCTTCTGACAAAAAGTAACTTGGCATTCGGTCTTGGTTCTTAAGACCCAGCCCTCATCTGAGAGCCAACAGCAATCATTCTCCATTGGACTTAATCATCTGAACTTCCATTCTCTCTGGGACCCCAAGACATATAAGCCAATTGCTGGTGGGTCCATTTCTACCCCATGTGGGTCACAGTAGGACGGTGCATCTCTGAGTGTACTTGGAACCTGCTACCTTTTGGTTAGCAACTGAGTACATTAACTGTTGCTCCTCAGGGACTCTCCAGGATACATCCCCTAAACCAAACCAAAACCATCGAGTAAATTCTGACCCAGAGTGAATAGAACTGCCCTCAGTGTAGTGAGTTCTGTGCTGGGCTTGGTAGCAAACAGCAGGGTCTGTAGTTTAAATCCACCAGTGTAATCTGTGGGAGAAAGATGAAGCCTTCTGCTCCCGTAAAGAGTTACAGCCGTGGGAACCGTATACAGAGTCCCTATGAATTGGAACAAACTTGTTGGCACACCGCAGCAGCAGCAGCAGTAACAGATCTTTACAGAAGCAGATTGCCACATCTCTCTCTAAGGAGCAACTGCTTTAACAGTTAACCATCAACTGCTTTAATCACTGTACCATCAGGATTCCCTTCCCTAGGATGTACGCTGTTGTTAGGTGCTGTCCAGTCAGTTCTGACTCATAGCGACCCAAGGCACACTGCCCAATCCTGCACCAGCTTCACAATTGTTGTTATACTTTAAACTTTTACATAGGGTGGTCGTGGTGGTTATGTGCCGTGGAGTTGGTTCCGACTCATAGCGACCCTGTACAGGGTTTCCGAGGCTGTAAATCTTTACAGGAGCAGATGCCTCATCTTTCTCCCGTGGAATAGCTGGTAGTTTCAAACTGCTGACCCTGAGGTTACCAGCCAGATTCGTAAGCACTACACTACCAGAACTCATTAAACCTTTACATGTAGACCTTCTAAATTCTATAACCAGCCCACTGAATAAGTTTGGCTCATGAGATAAAATGATAAAGTAACTTTATTTTCCCGCTGTTACTAAAATTATTCATTTGGATATAGTTCTTTCCAACCCCTTGATTAGTATTTTGGCAATTCCATTACTTCTCTGGTAGCCCTTGGGCAATACAGTTTTAATTTAATAAAGAGTTGTTGTTGTTAAGTGCTGTTGAGTCAGTTCTGACCCACAGCAACCCTGCATAATGTTTCCGAGAAGTGGCTGGTGAATTTGAACTGCTGACCTTGCAGTTTAAACCAACATTGCAGTTGAGTGCTTATCCTCCATTGCCACACCAGGTCTCCAGTAATGTCTTATTATCTAATCTTGGTAGTTTTTCCTACCTGCATCTTTCTCTGATATCCACATTGGTAGGTACTTACGAAGACTCCTCAGTTACAGTTCTCTTGACTGATAAAATGCTTTCCCAGCTGTTCCAGTTGGTCTGTTGTGACTCCTTGTATGGCCCCGGGTTCACTGTTAGATCTTTCTTACCATACTTGCATAGCAAGCCAGCTCCAGGCTTGGGGTTTTCTGCTATCTGGCTTACAGCTGGTACAGGAAAACCGTTCCTACAGCCCGCACCTCACTAGACTATGGTGGTTCAGTAACATGCCAACAACTCACAGCCTCTGTTCTGCCACTGATGACTCCACACAAACTTTGAAGAGTTTCGAGCATCAACCCTTCTGATTCTCAGGCTCTATTCAGATACCAAGGAGCTCTGGTAGCATAGTGGTTATGAATTGCACTGCTAACCTCAAGGTCAGCAGCTCAAAACTACCAGCTGTTCCACAGGAGATAGATAAGGCATTCTGCTCCCGTAAAGATTGACAACCTTGGAAACCCTATGCAGGGTCTCTAAGAGTCAGAACCGACTCCATGGCACATGACCACCACCGTCATTCAGATACCAGACTACTACTGTGTCTTTCTAACCATTGGTGAGCCATACGAAGCCATCTCCTTTACTTCCCTCTCTCATGATTTGTGTTTAAAAGAAAGCACTCCCAACCTCAAGGAGCCCTAGTAGTGCAGTGGATTAAGAGCTGGGCTGCTAACTGCAAGGTCAGTAGTTTGAATCTACCAGTCACTCCATGGGAGAATGATGAGATTTCTTTCTGCTCCCTTAAAGGTTTACAATATGAGAAATCCTATCCAGCATCGCTATGTGTCAGAACCGGCACACAACCACCACCACCACCACTCCCCACCTTGGATTCCTCACAACACACCAACAGCTCTTTCAATAGAAAGCTAAAAAGCTCTTTAGACTGATACTTACCCTAATTTCCAATCTTGTCAACCCTCCCCATTCCACCACCACTATCGATTTTTTGGTGTTTTTTTTAAAACCACAGAGGTAGGTTGAGGGGTTTTAAGTCTCATCCATCTACTTCAAAGCTGTATGTCGTGATCTGGCATTTCACTTTGGTATCCTTTATTTGAAGGAAGCCTTGGGTAATGTGAATTGTTGACTACTAATTGGAGTCCTGGTGTGGCGCTGTAGGATAAGCACTGGACCACAAGATCAATTTGAACTGCAAAATTGGTGGTTTCCTCACTGGCCACTCCTGGGAAACCCTACCTGGGGTCACTATGAGTCCGAGTGCATTCTCCAGCACTTACTAATAACAAAAACAACAATTGTAAGGCTGGTATTTGTGTGTCTGCCAAAGGCACCTTGGAGGAAAGGCTTGATGATTTGTGGAGTTGATTCAATGGCAACTGGGTTGGTTTTATCATGTTTTGACATCCAGGAACAATTCTATCTTCCTTGTATGCATATGGATAGTATCTTGTCACAGTCAGCACAGTAGTTCAGGATAGATCTTGAGATATTCTTTTCAACACTGAATACAATGCCATTCCTCTTCAATTTGTCTTTCCCAGCATAGTAAACCATATGATGTTCTCATTCAATAGGACCAGTGCCAGTTCTGTTCAGCTCACTAATGTTTAGGGTATCGAGCTTTCTTTTTTTTTCTTAAAGGTTTTATTCTGAATTATGTGATAGTTTACATGGGAGAACATTAGTTTTACATTCATTCTATCATATATCATCTCATTGCCATGGTTACAATCCCCTCCATGCAATCCTTCCCCTGTACCCCCCAGGTCTTCATCACACAGTCACTCTCCCTCTCTGGATCTAAAGTCTCCAGCTGCTCCATTGCTCCACATCATCATCTCTGGCTCCATTTCAGGCATCACTGCTTCTCTGGGTAGGGTCCTGCTCTCTGTTCTTCTCCCTTGATGGTCTAGGGACCACCGCTCCTAGACTGAAAAGTTAAACACTCCCCTCCTTGCTATAAAACGTCTACCTTTACATTTCCGACCCTCACAATCAGTCCTGATAACAATTATTCACTATTGTATCACAAGAGACCCATCTGCATTTCATTGCATCAACCCCGCCTAGTCAGACTGAATACTACTCACTGGAGATTCTGCCTTCCTCCAGGCCCTCTGGATCTAGGTTCCCTCTTGAAAGCTTGAGAGCCAGTCACTTCTTGCCTTTGTAGCCCCCCATCCCCCATTTTGGGTAGCCAATGTCCAAGTTGCCCATCCCTGTCTACTCTGTGTGTGGAGGGGGTGGGAATGATTCTTGCTGTAAGGACTTGTTCCCTCTTTTGAGCTACTGCTTCCATAGGTGTAGGTCAAGTTCATCAAATTGTATGGGAATACTTTTTTTTTTTTTCCCTCTTCTTTTTACTTCCTGTTTGAGCTCTGACAGTCACTGAAGCCAGGATAAGTGGGTATTATCTGCAAGTGTGGGTGTTCTTATGCATATGCCCTCTCTTCTTATCAGCTGGACTCTTCACTCTCCACTCTAGTCCTCTGTGGCTATGTCACTGACTCTGGGCCCAAGATTTCCCAGGTCTTGCCACACTGCTGGCCAACCAGGTCTACACCTGGGTTCACAGAAGTCTATTGAACGTTGTAGGGCTTAGCTCACCACTTCATTGTTGTTTTTCCCTCACTTCCCCTTATCAGTGTCGAGCATGGTCACCAATCACAGCATGTATTCCCATTGAGTCTTAGTCTTGGAAGGGAAGGATATCAAGCTTTTGAGTTCCATTTCATTTTCGACAACTTCTATTTCTCTTGGCTTCATATTTTGAAAATTCCATATTCTAATTATTGATGGATGATTGCAGCTGTTTCTTCCTACTTTGAATTGTGCCCCATCAACAAATGAAGGTCCCAAAAGCTTTGCTCCATTCACATCATTATGGTCAACTCTACTTTTAGGAGGCAGCCTTCCCTGTTTTGAGTGCCTTGGGACCTGAGGGGCTCATCTTCCTGCATTGTATCTGACCATGTTCCACTACGATTCATATAGTCTCAAGTGAATATCCATTCAGAAGTAGTCTATATCTCCTTCTTTGTAGGCTGCCTTAGTCTGGACGCTCCACTGAAATC
This sequence comes from Chrysochloris asiatica, assembly GCF_000296735.1. Classification (NCBI taxonomy): domain Eukaryota; kingdom Metazoa; phylum Chordata; class Mammalia; order Afrosoricida; family Chrysochloridae; genus Chrysochloris; species Chrysochloris asiatica. The sequence continues at coordinate 10,244,776 of NW_006408633.1, forward strand.
TGTCCACCATGGGTGACACAGCTGGTATATAAAATACTTGTTATAAGCTATAGCTTCCAGCATCATAGCAACACACAAGCCACTATAGTATCACAAATGGACAGATGAGTAGTAAAAAGAACAGTAAATGGAAAGGTTAGATAGGAAGTTTAATCAGCAACATTGTTTGTTGTTAGATGCCGTCTAGTTGATTTATACTTTATTCTTTCAATATTATTCATTGTCCAACTTTCACATGTATATAAGGTTATTGACAATACCATGGCTTGGGTCAGGCACACCTAAGTCCTCAAATTCACATCTTTGCTCTTTAACATTTAAAAGAGGAGTTGTAAAGCAGTTTGCCTAATGCAGTACATCATTTGATTTATTGACTGCTGTTTTCATGAGTGTTGATGGTGGCTCCAAGCAAAATGAAGTCTTGGACAACTTCCGTTTTTTCCCCATTCATATGAGTGTTATTTACCGGTTCAGTTGTGACCATCTTTGTTTTCTTTACGTTGAGGTACATTCCATACTGAAGGTCTTTGATGTTCAGCAGTAAGTCTTCTTTGCTTCCAGCATGTTCTTCCAATGTCGCTTCCAATGTCATGTTCTTCTTCGTAGAATCCAGCCTCTCAGATTATTTGCTCAGCATTCAGATTGAATAAATATGCTAAAAGGATACAAACCTGGACAAGCCTGTCTTGATTTAAAGCCATTAAGTATCCCCTTGTTCTTTTCAAACAATTGCTTCCTGGCTTATGTACAGGTTCCTCATGAGCACAATTAAGTGTTCTGGAATACCCATTCTTTGCAATGTTACCCATAGTTTGTCATTATCCGGGTAGGTGGAAATCTTTGCTTAGTCAAGAAAGCACAGGTCAACATCTTAATCGATTACCTAACTGGGCAGTGACGTGATGTTAATGGGGAAGGAACTAGTCAGGAAAGGAGAGTGAGAATGGTTGTACAATGTGAGCAACACAACCCATGTCCCTGAAATGTGCAGGTAGATGTGGTTGAATTAGCATCTGTTCTGTAGTATGTACTCTCAACAACAACAACAGAATAAATGATTCAAAAACAAACAATGTGACTATCCCTGGACTAGATCCTAAACTTCTTGAGTGGAAGAATGGTGTCTTATTTATCTGCATTCCCTTCAGGGCCCAGCACACAACAGATGCTGAGAAAATACTTATTAAGTGACATTGAATAGTCATGCTTGATTTTGAGCCATCATTGTTAGCCACCAAAACTGCAGAATTACATTATCATTGAGTGTCCTCTTGATAGTACAGGGTGAAAGGCACAACATTTTGTAAAGACCTAACATGTCATCAGTCACTTAACTGTTTTTGGTGTTGTTATTGTTGTTGTTTTTAACTTCTCTACTTCAAAAGTCTCCTCCAGGGTACAAAACAGTCAGCTATGGTAGCATAGTGGTTACAAATCGGGCTGCGAACCTTAAGGTCAGCGGTTCGAAACTACCAGCCGCTCCGTGGGAGAAAGATGAGGCTTTCTACTCCCGTAAAGATTTACACCCTCAGAAACCCTGTACAGGGTCGCTATGGGTCGGAACCGACTCGACGGCACTTAACAACATGGTTGAAAACTGTCTAGAATTCAACGTCTGGCCCCAGATACATCCACACCCACAAGAAGTGGCTAGAGCAGTATCCACTTGTCTGTGGTTGCTCCTCGGATGTCAGAGCAAAACCAGGATATTTTGAGGAATTGTACCCCAATCTGTCCTCCTCAGTATATTGTGACAATAATGCCTTTAGCGTTATTTCAAACCTTTCCCTTTCCCCCACCCTCTCTCTCATGGGTTGGAAATTCCTGCATGTGTTTAAAGTTTGTTCTAGAGTGGGTAAACAGAGCTAGAATCATAGAATGTCGTCTGTTGCTGGTTTGGAGAAACTTTTTTAAACCTAACTCAACTCTAACCTGTTACTGTTGACCCCAAATTCCAGACAGATACTAGAGTCTTCTAAAATCATGAATATTTGATGTTTATCTTTTCTGAACTCTGTTTTAATGCAAAAAATAAATTGCATCTGGCATTTTGCAGTCGTCTAAAGGAAGTTTCCCAGACACTGTTTGGGTGTGATTCCGTCACAGAATAAAACTGCTATGATTTGGTAAAATATGGTAGTGTGGCACTAGACACCTCTCCAAACCCCCCTCAGATTTATCAACACCAAAGTCCCAAAAGTCACAAAGACAATGTTAACATTTCTTTAGAAATGCATCTGGAATCCTCTGGGTAACTTAAAAGGCTTCTATTGTCTACATTTAGGATGGAACATAAGGCTAATTAATAAAATATGGTGCTAAACACCATGCCAAATGAAATAAATATTTATTGGAATTAACGAAAATGACTTTGCTGCAGTAGAAAGATCCTAAAACTATACTCTGAAGAATACTGAATGTGTTCATATGCTTTTACTAACACATACTGAATATTATGACCAGCTCTTCGGAGCTGGATAACAGCAGGACAAGGATTACCCCAAATGTCAGACAGCAGGCCTACAACCCAACTATATTGTTGTTATAAGCCATCAAGTCAATTCCAACCCCTAGCAACCTTATGTTACTATTGTTAAGTGCCATTGAGTCAGTTCTGACTCATAGTGACTCTGTATAGGGTTTCTGAGATTGTAAATCTTTGCAGGAGTAGAAAGTCTCATCTTTTTCCCATGAAGTGGCTGGTGGCCTCGACCCAGTGACCTTGTAATTCACAGTCCAGTATTTATCCTACAGAACCACCACAATTCTATGGTAGTGGTGGTGATTGTGTGCCACCAAGTCGGTCCCAACTCATAGTGACCCTTTTCCGAGGCTGTAAATCTTTATGGGAGCAGATAGCCTCATCATATTCCTGTGGAGCTCCTGGTAGATTCAAACTGCAGATCTTTCAGTTAACAGCCCATTTCATAATCCATTACACTATCAGCTAAGACCTTATCGAACAGCATAAAACTGCCTCACAGGGTTTCCTAGGCATGATTCATAAAGTAGGTCAGGAAAAAGAGTAAGATGCTCAAAGAGATGGACTGAGACACAGGCTGTTTTAATGGGCTCAAGCATAGCAACAATTGGGAGGCTGGTGCAGGACCGGGCAGTATTTCCTGGTGTTGTCCACAGGCTCAGTATGTGTTGGAACTGACTCGACACTTAACAGCAACACCAACGCCAATTTTTATGGAAGCAAATTGCCACATTTGCTCCGTCAGAGCACCTGGTAACTTCAAACCTATTTAGCCAACCAAGCGCTTAATCACTGTGGCACCATGGAACACCTTCCAACAACATTAAACAAGTGTTTTATCATCAATACTCTTATAAACCCCAAGAGAAGTTTTAATACTTAAATGGTCTAAGGCTTAGCTGTATAGCTCCCAATAAAATGGGTGAATTGTGTTTTTAAATACCCATGGTCCACTCAAAAATTCTCCCATAGTTTTTGTTGTTGTTGTTTTGTTTTTAAGCTATAAAATGTGGTGCTGGAGACAGAAATTAGCTTAATAAGTTGCAGAAGGTTTTGATAGTTCATTCACACTTTAATTTATAAAAGGTGTGGGCAAGGAAGAAAATGATTTTTCCTATATTTTGCCTTATCAGGGAAAGCATGGAATCCAGCTGTATTTTATTAAAGTTATTTTGGAGAGTCAGTGAAAATTCATATGGAAAAGAGGATTCAAAGTGCATTAGTACACATGGAGTCTGAAATTAAAAGTTGTATATCGGGATGATCAACACAATTGTAGGCCTCCACTTACCCTCGGAAACCCTGTACAGGGTCGCTATGGGTCGGAACCGACTCGACGGCACTTAACAACAACAACAACTGACCTAATACTTAACATTGATGATCACAAAATGAATTACTTAGACTGTTTAGGATTCAAAGTTTATAAGCAGTTTCTCATTCATTATTTCATTCACTGATCACTCTTAGGTCGTATATACCTCTAAGGGTCCATAGTTTGGGAGTAGTTTAAACCTTTGTAAGATTTTTATGTGTCTAGTCTAAAGAGCACAAAGGAGCTCTGGTAGCGTAGTGGTTACGAATCGGGCTGCGAACCTTAAGGTCAGCGGTTTGAAACTACCAGCCGCTCCGCAGAAGAAAGATGAGGCTTTCTACTCCCGTAAGGATTTACACCCTCGGAAACCCTGTACAGGGTCGCTATGGGTCGGAACCGACTCGACGGCACTTAACAACAACAACAACAAGTCTAAAGAGCACAGCCTTTGGTATGGATTTCATCTCAATGTAAAAGAAACAAAAATCCTCACCACTGGACCAATAAACAACATTCTTATCAATGGAGAAAAGATTGAAGTTGTCAAGGACTTCATTTTTCTTGGATCAACTATCAACACTCATGGAAGCAGCAGTCAAGAAATCAAACGACGTATTGCATTAGGCAAATGTGCTTCACAAGAACTTTTTAAAGTGTTGAAGAGCAAAGATGTCAGCTTGAGGACTAACGTGTGCCTGACACAAGCCATGGTATTTTCAATAACCTCATATGCATGCGAGAGCTGGACAGTAAATAAGGAAGACCATAGAAGAATTGATGCCTTTGAGTTATGGTGTTGGAGGAGGATATTGAAAGTGCTATGGGCTGCCAAAAGAACCAATAGATCCATGTTGGAAGAAGTGCAGCCAGAGTGCTCCTTGGAGGCCAAAATGGCCAAACTTCTTCTCTCATACTTTGGACATATTGTCAGAAGGCATCAGTCACTGGAGAAGGATATTATGCTTGGTTAGGTGGAGGGTCAGACAAAAAGAGGAAGACCCCCAGCAAGATGGATTGGCAAAGTGGCAGCATCAGTGGGCTCAAGCATGACAACAGTAGTGAGGTTGGCCCAGGATAGGGCAGTGTTTCATTCTGGTGTGCATAAGGTCACGATAGGTCGGTACCAACTCGATGGCACCTAACAACAACAGTCCATTGGAAGGCATTGAATTCTGCTGTCCATCACCTTGTGACTCTTCTGTTTCATTGATCAAAATTTAAAAGCAGATTGGATCTCATAACAATGTTTACCAAGCATCCTCGACAATGGTGGCATTGTGGCACACAAAAGGATACCCTGAAAGACCAACTAACCCCCACATTCTTCACTTTATAGTGTCAGTGGTCTTAATATTGTTGGCGTTCCTCTCTTGTGTGTCAGTGTGAATATACCCCACAGTACCTCTGACACCCTCAAAGGTAGTGTTTTACAAAAAGAACCTTTGGTGTAACTTATTAACAGGAGTCTCATTTATGACCTGTTTCTCTAGCTTTCTGTCTGGAACCCTAGCATAGGGCTTTTTTTTTGTATGGTCCTCAATTTCCCTGTCTTTTCCTTGGTTTACACAAGGCACCCTGGATGTATGGTAAAGAAATGGTAAATGGGATAGCTCTATTGTTATCAGTTCACATTGGATCACAATAAAAATGGCCTCTCTAGGAGAAAGTGCTAGTGTGGCACTATAAGGTCAGCACTGGACTGCTAACCTCAGAGTTGGCAGTTCAAACCCACTAGCTTCTCTCGACAACCCTGGAACTGACTCAATGACACTTAAACCAACAACAGTCTTTATGGTAACAGATCAGCCATTCTTTCTCCTGTGGAGCTGTTAGATACATGGTTCAAGCCACCAACTGTTTAGTTGGCCTCTGAGCACTTAACTGTTGTGCCACCAGGTCTCCTTCAATAGCCCTGTTTACTCAGGCAAAAGGCTATAACTCTGTTTACTCAGGCAAAACAGGAATCCAGGAGAAGCTTTCTGAATTTTCCAGGGTAGAAGAGGTCAGATGGAACATCAGGTGCAACGAGGGCTGCCTTACTGACAACTTAAGATCGTAGGTTTACTCCTATAGCATCTAACTCCATGTTCTGGGTAATGAAACCACACCAGAATAAAAAGGCTTATGACTCCAGTTCTTCTAGATGTTTTCCAGCAGAGGTCACCATTTTCACGATCTAGATAGGTTTCTAAGTCATAAACCTAGGACCTGGCTAGGGCCTGGGGATTAGAGTCACAAACGTATTCAAAGCACCGTGGAAACTGAGCCTTTAATTCCTGGAAGTGAGAATAAATGCTCTACAGACCACTTTATTTCATGGTTAAGGAAAAGCTAACAGTTGCCTAGAACATGTGGGTTGTTGCTTAGGTAGTTTCATTTACGTCTTGGTATTTGAGAGATGTCACCACTGAACCAAAATAAAGAGCCCTGGTGGTGCAGTGGGTTAAGTGTCAGGCTGCTAACGGAAAGGTAGGCAGTCTGAACCCACCAACTGCTCCACAGGAGAGAGGAGAAGCATTCTGCTTACTTAAAGATTTATAGCCTGAGCAACCCTATGGAGCAATTCTGTTCTCCCTTAGGGTGGCTGTGAGCTGAACAGACTCAGTGACAGCAGGTTTGGTTTTCTTTGTTTTGAAAGCGAAAGTAAATGCATATTCTTTGACTTTTTGTACATGAACGTACATTTACACATACAACTATGGTTTTAAAATTATTTTGACTACTAAAAAACATGGCTAGTTCACTCTTTAAGGACATTTAACATAAACGAAAAGTCACCATTATTATCTATGCTAAACTCTGCATACTGTAATTTTAGTAATATCCACCCTTAAAATCAACTCTATAAGTATTAAAAATGACAAATATATATACTAAGCACTTGAATTTGGTTTTAAAGGATCTTTATGGTGATTTTAGTTGTCCCTGAGAGGTACAAACAGTTACGTGGTTGACTAAGAGCTGAAAGATTGTTGGTTCGAACCTACCCAGAAGCTCCTGAGAAGACAGGCCGGTAATCTGTTACTGAGAAGCCACAGTCTTGAAAACCCTATAGGACAGTTCTACCTTCCGTACATGGGCTCTCCAGGAGTTGAGATCCACTCAAGGGCAACCAACAACAACAAATTTGATGCCTTTATTGGCAAAAACATAGAGTTATATATGCCCTTTTTTTCCTTTACTTGTGGACTTTTGAAGAGTCTGTTGTCTGGTAAGCATCCAGGTCTTATGTCAAAGGCACTGAAACAATGCCTTTTGTAGGTTGAACCATAACCTTGTCAAAAGCCTTCATAATAAAACAAGGGATCTAGTAGTTCACATTGAAACTCAATAAAAATGCCCTCTCTCAGAGAGCTTGAGGAATAGTGACGATAAACAATGACCAGTGGAAATCCTTGAGAATGGTCTTTCTAAAAATATTGGTTGTCCCATGTGGATGATTGTTTTATCTACTTCTGTCCTATAAGTCACCTAAAATGAATTGGGATGAAGTAGACAGACTAAAGTTGCTACTTCTTCCCCAGAGATTTGTTCCATACGCAGCTTTAGCTGGCTACTGACTACTTTTGAACAGTAGAGAGCAGTAGAGGAGTGTTTGAGCTCAAAGCAGGCCCCAAATCTAGTTTTTTAAAAGACCCTTAAGTAAAAAGGCATTTTTAAAAAAAGAATGAAGACACCGTCTCTTAAAACAATGTCCAGCTTCCACTAACAATGAAAGACACTTTTGAACTATGCTGTAAATACAGTCATTTTTAAAGCATGAGTAAATAACATGCAAACAATAAGCTATCAAAAAGGAATGCTAGTATTTATACTGACAAGCTGTGTATTTATTATAAATTAAAGAAAGTTGTTTACTTTTGAGAAGTGGAAAAAATCAGTAACAAATTCTGTACACACTTTAAATAATCATTAGTAGCTATAATCCAAAACAGTCAGTCCTTGGACTGATTCGGTAGATGAACCATCAAAACCATTTCTGTAAACATCTTTCTATACCTCAACTTGCAACACTGAAGGATTCTTTGGGCAAAATATTGAATCATTCAGAAAGATCAAAAGAAGATGGAAGGAATACATGGAGTTACTGTACCAAAAGGGCATGGTCCATGTTCAACATTTCAAGAAGTAACATATAATCAAGAACCAGTGGTACTGAAGGGAGAATTCTAAGGTGTACTGAAGGCATTAGCAAAGAAGAGGTTCCAGGAATTGATGGAATACAAACAGAAATATTTCAACAAGCTGATACATTCACTTATCTATGCTAAAAAATGTGGCACACATATTGGAAGAGACCCATATTTTGTGCCCATTCCAAAGAGAGGTGACCCTTTGGAATGTGAAAATCATTATATTAGGCAGTATCATTAACATTACATGCAAGTAAAGTTTTGCTAAAGATGAATTTAAAATGGCTGCAATGGTACATTGACAGAGAGTTGCGAGGTTCAAGCCAGATTCAGACGAGGACATGCAATGAGGGATATCATTGCTGACATCTGATGGATTTAGGCTGAAAGCAGAGAATACCAGAAAGATGTTTACCTGTGCTTTATTGACTGTGCTAAAGCTTTCAATTGTGTGGATCATGACAAGCTATGGACAACATTGTGGAGAATGAGTATTCCAGAACACTTAGTTGTGTTCATGAGGAACCTGTATATAGGCCAAGAGGCATCCTTCAAACAGAACAAGGGAACACTGAATGTTTTAAAATCAGAAAAGGTGTGCACCAGGGTTGTATTCTTTCACCATATTTATTCAGTCTGTATGCTGAGAAAATAATTTAAGAAGCTAGGAAATATGAAGACAAATGTGGCATCAGGATTGGAGAAAGACTCATTAACAACCTGTGATGTGCAATGATACAACCTTGCTTAATTAAAGTGAAGAGAACTTGAAATGCTGATGAAGATCAAAGACCACAGCCTTCAGTATGAATTGCACCTCAATATAAAGAACAGAAAAATCCTAATCATTAGACCAAGAAATCATGATAAATGAAGAAAAGATTGAAATTGTCAAAGACTTCATTTTGCTTGGATCCACAATCAGTACTCATAGAGGCAACAGTCAAGAAATAAAATGACGTATTGCATTAGGCAATTCTTCTGCACAAGACCCTTTTAAAGTGTTCAAGAGCAAAGATGTTAGAGGATAAGGTTTGCTTGACCCAGGCCGTGGTATTTTCAATTGCCTCATATACATGTGAAAGTTGCACAGTAGAAGAGTTGGTACACTTGAGTTACGATGGGACAGAAGAATATTGAAAGTATCATGGACTGACAGAAGAACAAACAAATCTGTGTTGGAAATAGTACAGCCAGAATGCTCAGTAGAAGCAAGGATGGTAAGATTTTGTCTCTCATAGTTTGAATGAAGTTTTAGGAGGGACCAGTCCCTGGAGTAAGACATTATGCTTGATAAAGTAGAGAGCCAGTGAAAAAGAGGATGACCACCTCCCCACCCCCAGCAAGATGGATTTTCACAGTGGCAGCAGCAGTGGACTCAAGTGTAACAAAATTTGTGAGGATGGTACAGAACCAGGTGGTGTACATTCTGTTGTGCATGGGTTGCTATGAGATGGATAGCGCCTAACAACAACTGGAGTAGTTGTGGCAGTGGTGGTAAGAATAGCAACAAGATCACCCATCACACCTTCAGTGCCATATCCTGTGTGAAACACAACCATATGCACTAGCTCCACTTCAAGCTGCGTATTACCACGTGTCCAAACCCAATTGGTTCCTTGTCCTTCTCATCTTATAAATAGTATCCCCGATGCACCCAAGCCAGAAACTAACAGTCATCCTTGGTAACTCCCTCTTTCTTACCACCCACAAGTCCTCTTCATGCCAACTCTGAAATGTAGCTCAAATCCATCTCCTTTCCAAGCCCACTGTTACTCCCTCACTGGGCCCTCATCATCTCACATCGACCCTTCGCTAAGAGCCTCCAGCTGGTCTTAAGCCTCTCAGCAGTGGTATGACCTTTATGTTGGAAAACACAGATCAGACCCTAGCATTCCCGTTGTGAAATCTCTCAACTGCTGCCCAGTAAAGTTGGAATACAGTCCAAACCCAGTACTGCAGCCAACCATGCCCGAACCACCTCTCCTGCCTCATCTTCAACCCACTCCAAGTTCTTTCTGACTCAGGACTTCCCTGTGTGATGTTGCTTATGCCACAAGGCTGTGTGATTTCAGGAAGTTGTTGATGTTTCTGGACGTTAGCTGTCTCCTCTTTAAAATAGGTAGCTTGGTCTTCTCCAGCAATAACCTTCCAATTTCCATTGAAATGACAGCAATTCTCATAAATTTATCTTTCAATAAGCATCTACCAAGCCCTGACGCAATAAGAGAGGTTAGCCACGGGCCCATTGGAAAATATTCCCCAAGTATAGTATGGGAATATAAAATGCTTTGAAATTGAGATGTATACGTTAGCCAGCAATGTTTTCAATTAATAGATGGATGTTTATAACATGTGAAAAGCCTTAAAGCCTAAAATTAAAGCATGGGGGAGACTTAATCCTTCTTAGAAAGTAAATTCACTGCTCTCTCACTACATTCTATCTAGATGTGCCAGTTACATGTGGGTTTGCATCTAAATTGACATTCTAACCATCCTCCATTAAAATGCATTTTCAAATTTGTTCTGTTCTCATCAGCAGAACAGTGTTGCCAAGTTTCCAATTTCAGGTTGTCAGGCACCCAAGCCAACATTCTGGACCAAATTTCCTTTCTTCCATTGCCTGTAGCAGGTAATAAACAGTAAGATGCTCCTAAGCTAGTGTACCATAGAAAATAAAGGTAAATTCATTTTCAATGTTGGTTTATAAACTGAGCCAATCCCACGTCAATTTGATCCAGCTCTGCAAACTTTGTTGCATATGTATTTAGATGCCAGGCACCATATCAAATATGAAGCTATAATAAGTAGATCCTGGGCTCAGTTCTCAGAGGGCACATGGTCAAGTAGGCAGACCAACATGCAACCAAGTCATGTCAGCAGTCTGGTGGAAAGATAAAGGAGAGTGTGGTGTGTTCTGAGGCAATGAAGTGCCTCTCTCAGCATGGGAGTGGGTGGTGTCAGGCAATAGATGATGGTTGAGTTTTTGTTAATGGTTGATGTATTTGTCTGTCGTGAAGAAAGCATTGTCCAGTAAAGTAAGCCATGTATGAGGAGAAACAGGAGGTGCATCAGCAGAGTCCTTTGGGGAACAGCCTGAGATTTGAGAGAATCTGTGGTCAGAGACAGAGCTAAAGAGCGAAGTAGGTGTCATGTTGTGAAGGGCCTCGAATGACCCCAATACTCTGGGTAAAGTTTGAACTATATTCTGAAATACAAATAACAACACTATTAAATTAACAAAGTCACTGTAAAGACGATTGTGACTCATGTGGCCCCTCGTATCACAGAGCAGAGCTACTCCATAGGGATTCTTTACTGTAATGTTGAAGGAAGCAGATTGTCGGAAGACTGAAGGCAAGGCTACCATGATGCCAGCTCTGAGGTGCCCCATTCACTCTGTGGCCTATATAAATGGGGCTGCCTTGGGATGGTCAGCAGTCCTGAGCAGAATAAGTCAGGAGGTCCTCCAGAGATGTTGACACTTAAATGGGAAGAACAGAAAAGAAAAGGCAATGGTCTTATTTAGGAACTGCAACTACCAGGCCTAGTGATTAAGTAGGTGGTACAAGTAATTTGCAATTGGCTGCTAACCCAAAGGTTGGCAGTTCAAACCCATCCAGCGACTCCATAAAAGAAAGACCTGGTGAATTGCTTTTGTAAAGATTGTAGCCAAGAAAACGCTATGGGTAATTCTACTCTAACATATGGGGCTATCCTAAGTCACAGGACAGCTTGACAACTAACAACAACAGGACTCCATTCAATCAGTGAATGCACTCTGGCACTAACTGAAAGGTTGGAGCTTCCAGTTTACCCAGCAGCACCTTTGAAGAAAGACCTGATGATCTAGTTTTGAAAAACAAGCCATTGAAAATTCTATATAGAGCACAATGCTACTGACACTCACGGGGTCACCAGGAGTCTGAGGCAGCTCTGAGGCAGTTGGTTTTTACTGGTAGTGATTGAGTGGGTTAGGCTGATAAGGAGATGGGTGTAGTTTTCCTGGCCTGAGTAAGGTAGTGAGGGGGCACCTGGCTTGTGGGGCTGCTGGAGAGGCCCTGAACTGCTAACTGAAAGCTCAGCGGTTCCAACCTACCAGCCACTCTGGGAAACCCTATACAGGGTCGCTATGCTTTGAGACCAACTTGATGGCACTTAACAACAACCACAACATGTTTTCAGTAGTGGCTGTTGAAGTAGAGAGTCGCTTAAACAAGAGAAGCCTTTAATGAGATGGCTTCACACGATAGGCCAAACAACAGACTCAAACCTACCAGTGATCAATCATGAAGACCAGGTGGTGCAAGACCCGGCAACATTTCCTTCTGTTATACACAAGGTCTCTGTGAGTCAGTGCCATCTGACATCAACAGTGTCCTCAGTAGTATACCCCAGTGAGGCTCAGCACACAGATTAATGTCAGAACCCTGTTTTCATTTTCTGTTGTGGTGATCTTCTAGTCTGGCAAGACTGACCTTGTTATTTCTGAGTGAATGATTTCAAGCACTGAAGGCACCTTTTAAGTGGAATGTGGAGCATACAAATGAAATATCCTAATAGCTGTGGGGAAGTTCTACATTGTATTAACATGCATTTGAAATACATTGCCCCAGGGCGTGTGTGAGCATGAAGTTTAAAGACATGGGATAAAAAAAAACTCTGCATTAGTACACTGTTGTAAACAACTTCAAAGCAGCCTAAAATAGAAGCTACAGAAAAAAAAAGTGTGAGTTTTATCATTGTGTCTGCCCCTAGCAAACCTTCGCACCTGGTGTATTATTTATACCCACCTTTTGGCAGAAGTCTCCATTCCCCAGGAGTAAGCAGATGTGGTGGCATTAGTATTATTCTTATCAACATAGAAAAGACTGAAGTTGTCAAGGACTTCATTCTTCTTGGATTGACTATCAACACTCACAGAAGCAGCAGTCAAGAAACCAGACAACGTATTGCATTAGGCAAATCTGCTACCTAAGACCTTTTTCAAGTGTTGAAGAGCAAAGATGTCAGCTTGAGGACTAAGGTGCACCTGTCCCAAGCAATGGTATTTTCAATAACCTCATATGGATGCGAAAGCTGGACAGTGAATAAGGAAGACTGCAGAAGAATTGATGCATTTGAGTTATGGTGTTGGAGGATAATATTGAAAGTGCCATAGACTGCCAAAAGAACCAACAGATCTCTTTTGAAAGAAGTGCAGCCCGAGTGCTCCTTGGAGGCCTTGATGGCCAAACTTCATCTCTCATACTTCAGATATATTGTCAGGAGACACCAGTCACTGGAGAAGGATATCATGTTTGTTAAAGTGGAGGGTCAGAGACAAACAGGAAGACCCCTAGCAAGATGGATTGGCAAAGTGGCAGTATCAATGGGCTTAAGCATGGCAACAATTGTGAGGCTGGCCCAGGACTGGGCAGTGTTTTGTTCTGTTGTACATAGGGTCGCTATGAGTCAGTACCAACTTGGTGGCACCTAACAACAACAACTCTTGAGAAAAGGAGCACTCGTAGCATAGTGGACAACAAACTGGGCTGCTAACTAGAAGGGGAGTAATTCGAATCTTCCAGCCGCTCCCTGGGGGAAAGTTGAGCCTTTCTGCTCCTGTAAAGATTTATAGCCTCAGAAACCCTCTGCAGGGTCACTGTGAGTTGGAACCACTTAACAACAAACCAACAAAGAGCCCTGCTTGGGCTGCTAACTGGATGGTGGGCAGTTCCAACCCACCAGTCACTCTGATGCAAAAAGATGGGGCTGTCTTTTCCCATAAAGATACCCTGTGTTGTTAAGTGCTATCACATCGGTTGTTACTCATGGTGACCATGTATAGGGTTTCTGAGGAACAGCTGCTGGTGAGTTTGAACCACCAGCCCTGCTGTTCAAACCAACCTTGCATTCACGTGAATTACCGTGCAGCGCCACATCAGGACTCCTGTAAGGGTCACAGTGACAGTGTGATTGGTTTGGGTGGTTAACTCTAAATGTGATATTTATCAGAGATGCCTTGTTTTTATTATTACATTATTTCATTTTTAACGAGACAGAGAGCTAGCAATGTCTTGGTCATATAAATAAATAAAGCAGATAGTTCACCTGGCCACATTCTGGTTTATCCATTGCTCTTTCCTTTGTTTTTAAAGCAAAAGATAGTCTTTCATTTTTTCAAAACAACTAATCACCACAAGCATACAATAATTAGGAAAACAGTCTAAAAACAAACTTCAAAGGAAACCCCCACCTGTCCGATTCCATACTTTTCTCATTCTTGTCATCATCATAAGCCCATTGCCATTCCTACTCACGGTGACCTGGTAGGATAGAGCAGAACTAGCACATAGTGTGTTCTAGGCTGTAATCTTTATGGAGGATCCCTGGTGGCATAGTGGATTATGCATTGGGCTGCTAACCACAAGGTCAGTGATTCAAATCTACCAGCAGCTCCTCGGGAGAAAGATGAAGCTTACAGTTTCTGAAATCCTATATAGGGTTGCTATGAGTAGGAACTGACTCAATGGCATACACCAGCAATCTTTATGGGAACAGACTGTCACATCTTTGTCCTGTGGACCCACCAACCTTTCAGTGAGCAGCTGAGCACTTAACCACTGTGCCACTACAGCAGAGCCCCTACCAGCATAATTGTTGTTGTTATTAAGTGCTGTTGAGTCTGTTTCAATTCATAGCAACCCTGTATAGGGTTTCCAAGGAACAGCTACCATTTACCTTATTACTGTCTGCTAGGCCCAAGGCTACATACTTTGCATATGGAGGAGAATATTGAAAGTGCCATGGGCTGCCAAAAGAACCAATAGCTCCGTTTTGGAATAAGTGCAGCCAGAGTGCTCCTTGCAGGCCAAGATGGCCAAATTTCGTCTCTCATACTTTGGACATATTGTCAGGGGGGACCAGTCACTGGAGAAGGATATCATGTTTGGTAAGATGGAGGGTCAGAGAAAAAGAGGAAGACCCCCAACGAGATGGACTGGCCAAGTGGCAGCAATGATGGACAATATCGGGGCAACAGTGGTGAGGCTGGCCCAGGACTGGGCAGTGTTTCGTTCTGCTGTGCATAAGGTTGCTGTGAGTTGGTACCAACTCGATGGCACCTAACAACAGCAACAATCCTAACAAATACCCTGAAAGATCTGTTTCTTCCATATTATACATAAGAAATCTGAGCTCAGAGAAACACCCAGGCCTTGCTTACAGTCATTGGTTAAAATATTTATTGGAAGCACCTGTGGTTAACATGAGAGTAGGAACAAATTCTGGGGAGAGCAGTGGCCAGGCACCCAGTGGAATTCTGTGTATCCTGTGAATACACTCCCTCACTCCTGGCTGACAGTGTTTCCTCAGTCTGCACGCTTCTGGAATAACTTCATTGTTGGTCCTGTTGACCTTGAACTTCTTCTCAGCTATGACAGCCATTTGCTTTCTCCTGCTGCCATCTGAACAATATGCTTTCATTCCTTCCTTCATCCTCTCCATGAGTAATTACTGAACACTTTCTACGTGTCAAACACTATTCTAAGAATTGAGGAGCTAGCAGTGAACAACAACAAAAAGTTATTTTGTATAGAGTTCTGTTCTATGGCGCTTTGATTCTGTTGGGCTTAAACAGAAGAGAAACAAAAAATCACCCTGTATACAAAGAAATCCTACTGTGTAATCAAACCCATCTCAATTTCATATGCCATTCTAGAACTTCAGACCAAACACAAAGGAAAATCTCTCACATGGGTTTTTTTCCCCTCTCATCTACCATAGGCAGTCTGTTGATCTGTCTTAGACTGATAGATTTATCATAGTTAGATGACAGATAGATAGATCGATCGATCAATGGATCGCTAGATAGATAAATAGATAGATAGATAGATAGATAGATAGATAGATAGATAGATAGATAGATAGATAGATAGATGGGATAGACTTGGCATTAGCATTCCCTCCTTATAAGCCTGAATAATGAGCACAGTGTTGTTGTTGTTAACTGCCATCAAGTTGGTTCCAACTGATAGCAACCCTGCATAGGGTTTCTGAGGAGCAGTTGGTGAGCTTGAACCGCTGACCTTGCAGTTCAAACTGACCTTACAGTCCAGCACAGTAACCCACAGTGCCACACCTACTAACTCTTCTCTATCAAGATTTCTCTTTATCATATGCTCAGTAACTACATTACAAGAGACACTGCCAATCATACACTCTTTATTACTCAACAGATGGTGTGCTCAGAGCCTGCCATCATTAACTGAATGGTAGACTCTAGGGGAAAATCCTGTTGCCCACTTGTGTAGTCCTTTCTTGCCAATGCCTCTGTCTTTCTTCTGACCAGTTAATTTGTATTGTGGCCACATGGCCAGAAGGGACTCATTTCTGAAGAACATCATGCTAGAGAAAGTGGAGGGTCAGTGAAAAAGAGGAAGACACCCAACAAGATGGATTGGCACAGTGGCAGCATCAATGGGCTCAGGTATAGCCCGTTGTGAGATTGGCGTAGGACCAGGCAGTGTTTTGTTGTGTTGCTCGTAGGGTCACTGTGAGTTGGCACCAACTCAGTGGCACCTAATAACAAACCATAGTCTGGCACTTTGAGCTCATCAGATCCAAAGGCACTGGTTATTTTGGAGGTAGGTTGTAGCCATCTTCTGATAGTGTCACCTTTCCCACAAAGTTCTCACCTCCCCAACCTCACGAAGGGGGAAGGAGTGTGACGCCTAGCCTCTCTGTTAAGATGGAAGATTGTTGTTGTTATGGTGGTGGTGGTGTACCATTGAATTGGTTCCGACTTATAGAGACCCTAAAAGGAGCTCTGGTAGTGTAGTGGTTACGAATCGGGCTGCTAATCTCACGGTCAGCAGTTCGAAACTACCAGCTGTTCTGCGGGAGAAAGATGACGTTATCTGTTCTCTTAAAGATTTACAGCTTCAGAAACCCTGTACAGGGTCGCTATGAGTCAGAACCAACTCCACGGCACACAACAACAACAACATAGGGTTTCAGAAGAGTGGTTGGTGAGTTTGAACCACCAACCTTGCAGTTCAAACCTTCCTTGAGGTTGAGTGCTTATCCTATGGTGCCACACCAGGACTCCTATATTAGGCCTCTCTGTGTTAGAGTATAATAGGGTTGTTGTGTTGTTAAGTGCTGTATTCTGTGTAATATGGTAGAGCCTTAATATTCTTAAGAAGAAGTCCTAAGCTGTTAGCTAATGTTCCAGTTCATAACTGGTACTATTGTTGTTGTTCTTGTTGTTGTTAAGTGGTATGGAGTCAGTTGTGACTCATAGCAACCCTGTGTAGATAGGGTTTCTGAGGAGTAGCTGGTGAGTTTGAACCGGCGACCTTACAGTTAGCAATTCAGTGCTTATCCTACAGTGCCATATCAAATCACATAAAATTTCTTCCATGTGACACTTCCATGTAAGTGGTCACATAAGATCCTTGATGAGTATATAAACATTATATAGAAATAATTGAATTTCTTCTAAAAATTGTTGGTACTTAGAACTCTTAGATTTTGTGTGTGTGTTTTCGTGTCACTTTCTTCATTGCTGCTGTTTTAATGTTTAATAAATCTTCATGATTTTCTTTTTTATTTCAATAAGATCTATTCATTTTTTTGAGGTTATCCTGTAACTCATTAATTTTTTTCCCAGCTTAAAACAGTCCATTTTAAGGCTGTGTGGTTGCTGGTGGCTAGCAGGCAGTCTTGCAGAATGTGCCCTTTGGTTGGTCATTTAAATGATTATATATTCCTGAGTGTTTTTGTGTACATCCAGAAACAGAAAACAGAGAATAGAAGCAAGTACAGTTGAATGATGATGCATGAAGGAGTTGTAATCATTATAATGAAACGAAATACAATAGGATGAGTATAAAACCAATGTTCTCCCATGTAAATTATCACTCAAGTCACAAAAACTGTAAAAAATTTAATTTTGGGTTCATTACACAATTAATACTGTAGAAGAACTTTTTAGACTTATGTTGATGGTAATGACCTAGTGAAGTAAATTATTTAATTGTCACACACACACACACATACACCAAAAAAAAGACCATTTTATCCTGAAGTCTACTTGCCTTCCTCACCATTTGGAGGTTCTGTAACTACACCATTCCCTTGTGTATGGCACTGTCTACGGGCACACACACATACGCACACACACACGTGCATACAATCTACTCCCAATCACCACACCAGCAGCTTTTGCCTCTCAATCTGCTAAGTGTCACTTGCAGTAATGGAAGTATAAATCAGAGATGGTGTCACACCCACTTGCGTGTGGCTTGGTTCTCAACCAACTCTGTGCAGTCTTCCTCTTTTGCAGTGCAGAATTTCTAATAGCGCCTAGCTTCATTGCAAGCCAGCTGCAACTGCACAGATGTGGAGCACATACACAAACACACGTGTGATCACATGTTTGCCCTGTTGCCACATATTGGAAGATCAGACATGAACAAAGCCCAGTGCTACAGTACAGCCAAATGGGCCTGTGTGTTCTGATTTGCTCTCATTTGAACTCAGGTTCTTGTCCTAAGTATCTTGTCTCCTCCCTGCTGCAGACTCTGACTTTGTGCCCACTATGAATAATGTGTTATGGCTTCACATTGATTATGTCAAGCCACAGTTGTTTCTGTACAGTAAAATGACAACCTATCTCCTCAGCCCTAGCACTAGCACACAATTGCCCATGTCCGAATGAGAACACCTGTGACTTTAGAAATGAACTCAGTATACACTGATGGTTAGTTCCTAGGTAACTCAGAAGGAAAACCTGGAGATTTACTTTGGAAAAATCAGCCATTGAAAACTCTAGGAAGCACAGTTCTATTTTGATGCACATGGGGTTGGTTGTCTTGAGTTAGAGTCAACTTGAGTGATTTATGTTGAAGGTCATGCTGCTCCTGGAAACTCAGTAGCATATTCAACTATAAAATTACCTCTATTAATCAACGTCAGAGGCTTTTGAATGGAATTATTTGTGTATTACTAGCTTTCGAGATTATAAAGTAAACATTTAGTAGGCCTATGGAGAAATAATTACATTTAACTGAACAATTAATGACTGAGAGGACACTGGGTGATGTTGGAACTCAGCAACTCAACATAGAAGGGAGTAAGATAGGGAAAGAGAAGACAGTTGTGCTGAGCAGGGCAGGAGGCATTGGCCCCAGAGTCCAGGTGGTCCACAGAGCAGGGTCCTGAAGTCTTTACAAGCTCAGGTAGGGCTCAGAAAGGACTGGTACAACTAGGCCCGCAGCAGAAGACAAGGAGTGATTCCAGGAGAAATCACAGCTTGATGACAAATCATACCCCGTGGTGCATAGTGACTGGAACTCCAGAGAAGGAGTCATCTCCCCCAGGGAAGGCAAGCCAGGCCTGACCGGAACTCAGACATTTCACTACATTCAGACAACCTGGGTTCTGATACTGGCACTACCATAGGTTAGCTGTATTCTTTTGGTGGATTAATCAACTTTCCTATGCTTTAATTTCCTAATGGCATTCATTATAGCCTACACTGTAGGGATGTAATAAGGATTCAGGGTTGGAGAAGACTCATTAACAACCTGCGATATGCAGATGATACAACCTAGCTCGCTGAAAGTGAAGAGGACTTAAAACATTTACTTTGCCTTGTGGCTTCACATTGTTTTACTGATGAAGATCAAGGGACACAGTCTTTGGTATGGATTGCATCTCAATGTCAAGAAAACAAAAATCCTCACCACTGGACCAATAAACAACATTCTTATCAACGGAGATAAAATTGAAGTTGTCAAGGACTTCATTCTTCTTGGATCAACTATCAACACTCATGGAAGCAGCAGCCAAGAAATCAAACGATGGGCCAGAGCTGTGAGCACGGTGCAGGCTGCCGTGATGCAGAAAACCAGTCGGAGTCCGAACCCGGAGAAACCCCTCATCCCTTGCCCCCATCCTGCCTGGCCAGGCCCCGCACTATGGAGTTCCTCTGGGCCCCTCTCTTGGCCACTGCTGATTGTCACTCCATCTTCTGGAACAGTTCAAACCCCAAGTTCTGGAATAATGATTACACAGTACACGTCCAGCTGAATAACTACCTGGACATCATCTGTCCACATTATGAAGATGAGTCTGTGGCAGATGCTGCCCTGGAGCAGTAAGCATTGTACTTGGTGCAGCATGAAGAATCCCTGCTGTGTCAGCCCCAGTCCAAGGACCAGGTCCACTGGATGTGTAACCAACCCAATGCCAAGCATGGCCCAGAGGAGCTGCCTGAGAAGTTCCAACACTTCACACTCTTCACCCTGAACAAGGAGTACATGTCTAAACCCATCTACCACCAAGATCAGTGCTTGAGGTTAAAAGTCACCGTCAATGGGAAAACCACTCACAGTCCTCAGGCCCATATCAATCCACAGGACAAGAAACTTCCAGCAGCTGACCCAGAGGTGCAGGTTCTACACAGCATTGGTAACAGTACTGCTCCTTGCCTCTCCATTTGCCTGGGCTGTGTTGCTTCTGCCACTTCTGCTGAAGGTGAACACCACACTTAGCTTAAGGATTGGCATTGGGCTGAGGAGCTAGGGGCAAACACCCCTCACCTGTCTTGTGACAGCTCCTAAAGCCCCGGCCTTAGGAATCACTCCCACCTCAGTATTAAGAAGTTCAGCAGGCCTTGCAATGCCATCCCTACCTCCACCTCAGAGGGATAGAAACCAAAGAAGAAAGCTGTGCAGATATGACCCCTACGAGGGCCCAGGGGGAACTGAGCCTGGGGTCATGTAAATGGACGGATGGACACCGAGCTTGGCAGAGACACCCCTCCCAGAGAGAGCCAGGATGCCCAGATGGACTGACTGAAGGAAAATCCAGCAACAGTTTCCTACTTGGGAGCCAGGAACAGGAGAAGCAACATGTTTGGGCTGACCCAGCATCTCCCCAAAAGACTTCCATCTCTGGAGCTGCCTCAGAAAGGTTTGTAGCCAGGCACTGCATCCTTTCCTCATCCCAGGGTCAGCATGCCCCAGAACAATGCCAGCAGGGGGCTGTGCCATCCTGTTCTTAGAGTGTAGCTGGAAGGGCCGTGCCCACATGTACCAAGTCTGCCTAGATTGTAGCCTGAAGGGCAGGGCCCACATGTACAATACCTGTATATAAATTTCCTGTGTGTCTGTGTGT
>NW_006408633.1:10266497-10292021 GCF_000296735.1 Chrysochloris asiatica
ATGGCACCTAACAACTACAACAACAATAAGGATTCAAAGAGATAACATATTAGAACAAGGACTTCCATATCTCAAGTGCCTTAAATGTTAGTTTTAGGAGGTGTTTTTGGAACCCAGATGCTAAATGGGATTTAGGGCAAGGTCCCCAAACTAGAGGCAAGCTAGGGTTTTGTGTAGAAGAGAGTTGACTCCAGAAAGGAGAGAATTAGTTAACAGGAATTGAAACCATGATGGAAAGATCTGGAATGTACCATTTTAAAGTTGGTAATAGATGCAGAAGATGGGGAGAGCCAGAAAAATTTTTTGGATAGTTGAGATTATTGGAGAGAGCATTATGGCTGGAACACAAATTTGTAAGTGTAATTTAGAAGGTAACATGTGGAAGGAGGAAAGGGTTTTAAGCAATACGAAAACAGGTCACAAGAGCAGAGGGGCAGATGACCACTGACATAGTGTGGGAAAGGAAGCAGATCATCTAGTTGTGCCCAGTGTAGGAGAGTCACAGACACACACATGACAACTGAGGGTGTTTCAAATTCCACATAAAGAAGATGACCAGTCCTATGTCCTTAGACATTTTCCTAAAGCAAAACAAAGAACTGTGTGTAAGTAGATTTAGGGGTTCCTGGAGCAGTAAACAGTCAAGCACTCAGCTACTGACCTTTCAGTTGGTTCACATCCACCCACAGGTACCTTGGAAGAAAGGCTTGGTGTTCTATTTATGAAAAATTAGCCACTGAAAACCCTGTGGAGCACAGTACTGAATTCACACTCACCGAGAGTCAGAATTGACACACCTGCAACTATTTAATAGATTTGGGTACCATGTAAGCATATCAGAACTGAACTGTGGGATGTTGATCGTGTATAGTGGTGGTGGTGGTTATGTTCCGTGGAGTCAGTTCTGATTCATAGTGACCCTGTAGAGGATTTCTGAGGCTGTAAATCATTACAAGGGCTAAAGCCTCATCTTTCTCCTGCAGAATGGCTGGTAGTTTTGCACTACTGACCATAAGCTTAGCAGCCCAACTTGTAACCACTACGCTTCCAGAGCTCCTTCTCATAATAACTAGTAGACGTTGTTACCAGTATAGTATTATCTACTGGGCAGATGAAGAAATTGGAATCGAATCATATGACTAATAAATGATAAAGGATTCAAACTCTGATCTTCTAACCATAACTATGAAGGAATAGACTGTGAGTTTCTAATCTCCTTCAATACCACAAATACTGTCAAACCAAATGAAATCCAACCTTAGTAGACTTTGACCACGTTGACAGTGGAAAAGATTTTCCTTGTAGATGCAACCCAGTCAAACATCCTGACTACAGCTGGAGGGGCTAGAGGGGCATTCAAGAGCAGACATCAGCACGCATGAGATATGCCCCCTGCTCCACTCCCATGTGGTGCTGAAATTGAATGGCATGCACACTCCACACAGGACAGAGGGTGAGGAGGCAGGAACACATTTCACAGAGTGCGCAGAATGAACACCACAGGGACAGGGACAGAAGACATGGAATGTGCTTCCATCAACAGGAGAAAACCAGGTACCAGAGTGGGGCTGAGGAAGGGACTGTGGGCCTTGGATTGAGGAAAGAGACCAATCAGCAGTGCTATGCCATAAGGGAACACATAGTAATGTGCTATGTTGTTGTTGGTAAGGACCGTGGAGTGGGTTCCAACTCATAGCAACCCTGCACAGGGTTTCTGAGGCTGTAAATCTTTACGGGAGCAGAATGCCTCATCTTTCTCCCACAGAACTGCTGGTAGGTTCGAACTGCTGACCTTTAGCTTGGCAGCCTGAATCGTAACCATTATGCTACCAGAGCTCCTTAATGAGCTATGGAAAGCATAAATTTAGATCTCACGTGTTTCTGTGCTTTCAGGGTCCTTTTCATTGATTGGAATGTTTTCAGTATGGTTCCCAGAAAAAGAAAGACTCGCACCAAGATGCAAAAATGGTATGGGAAGATTAGCATGACACTTTGTGATTTTCTTCAGCTCAATCTCTACTGGTCAAAATGGTTATGATACATAATTGTTGTTAGTAGTCGTCTGGTTAGCTACGCGCATGGTGACTATGTGTATAACAGAAAAAAATGTTTCCCAGTCCATACCATTTTCATGATTGTTGTATGTTTGAGTCCACTGTCGTAGCTACTGTATGTTGTTGTTAAGTGCTGTCGAGTGGATCCTGTACAGGGTTTCCGAGGAGCAGTTGGTGGGAACCTGTGATTTGCTGTCCAGTGTGGATACTATAGTACCACACCAGGAGTCCAGCTACTGTATAGTGCCTTCCAATCTAAGGCGCTCATCTTGTAGCACTATACTGGACAATAGTCTGTTGTGGTCCATAAGGTTTTCAATGGTTGAATTTAGGAAATAGATCATCAGTCCTTCTTCCTAGTGTGCATTAGTGTGGAACATAATAGTTGTTCAGTAAATCCTTTTGAATGAATGGTTGCGGGTTGCATCATGGAGTAAACGGCAACGGCACGGCTCTGTGTGTGGGTGTGTCTTTGTGCATATGAGTGTTTAAGTGACTATGTACCACCATACATTCTGCCTTTGAGTTCAGGAGTCATGTAATTAATATCGTCTTTGGCATTCTTACAGCTTCTATGAAGCTTTTTCCACTGTGGGGTGGGATCTCAAACTGGTATCATTTCCTAAATTTCAGACAAAGTGAATACAGTGCTATTGATGTAAATGCTTATCTGTGGTGATCTCATTTCAGGCCGGCCCATCGTTAGAGGCACTCAAGCAAAGGCCAGACAACTGGTTGTACTGGTTGGGAAGTTGGAATTAAAAGATTCATGGATCCCTTCTGACTCTAAAATTGTCCAAGGTTCAATAATTCTCTGTGCAATTCAAGGTGGATTGTAGCAGCTATTCTGTCTTCATGTTAAAGACTAGTTTTGTTTCACTAGAACCATTTACTCAGTGAAATGAGACATCAAACTCCTCAGCCAGTGACCCTTACAGAACATGTCTGAGAACCAGAATACTGCAGGGACCACTGGCAAAGTGCAGGTATTGTTTTCTGGAAAGTGCATGGCCCTCTTCAGATAGCAAAATATCTCTGGTTTCTACTTGGAAAAGTTAGAACTGTTAGCTAAAGCAGGGAGTCTTGGTGGGGCACTGTAGAATACGCACCGGACTGCTAATCACAAGGTCAGCCATCCAAACCCACCAGGGACATTGGAAACCCTATCCAGGCTTACTATGAGTCAGAACTGACTTGACAGCATTTAACAACAATGACAACAACCAATGCAGTCTCAACGAGTTACCATTGGCTCAATTCTGATTCCTGAGGAAACCAGGTGTGTCAAAATAGAAGTGTTCTCCATAAGGTTTTCGATGGCTGGATTTTCAGAAGTAGATCAGCAGGCCTTTCTTCCCAGAGACCTTTGGATAAACTTGAGTGTCCAGTCTTTCATTTAGCAGCTTGAGTGCCTTAACCATTTGTACCCCCAGGAACTCCTAGCAGCGCCCCCTAACTGCAGTGAGACCTGTCAGAATCACAACTTGGCCAGACTGCCTTGCTTTCTCAGGTCTTGCAAGTTTACTGGATAGAGTTTAACCTCACCACTTTGCCATTGCTCCATTTAGTGGAAAATACCTGAATTTTCCTTCTCTGAAAGGTTTCTGCCTTACTATAGGTCCCAACTTTCTCAGGCTTTACTGCATTTAATATTGGGTGAGATCTGACCTGATGATATACTCGTCTGTATGTTTCTGCTAGCCTCCTATGCCATCAACCAGTTCAGAACTTAAAAAGTTGGCAAAAAAAATTCCTGACCTAGTTTTGATTACCTTGAGCATCTGAGAACGGAACAACTTAGAGACTTTCCATTTTTAAAATTGGTGCTCAGAGCATTGCTAAGTGGTTTGTTGTAGGGAGAGATATGTTGGTTTTAATCAATGTATCATTGAGGTTTTCAATAGAAATAATTCAATTAAAATCTCTGTCTTACTACTTCTCATAATTAATCACAAAAACACAATGCAGTTTGGGAAGGAAAAGTGTATGTCTTATTTCCTTACAGCCTTTAATACCAGTCTAATTTTTCATTGGCATGTCTTGATTTCCATGTATTTGATGGATTAGACAACCACAATGCCAGAAATTTTCAATTTAAGTTGTCGTTGCTTCTTGTCTTGTCCAACTTATGGAACCAGAAAGTCAATGTTTTCTCCTTCCACTGCATCTGTTCTCATCAATAGCAAGTCTTGTGGAGAAGCAGAACTAAGACTGAGAGGCAGAGCTAGACAGAAGAGGTACCTGTCTCAAAGAAGCTATTTCCTCCTCTCCTGAAAACAAACAAGTAAATAACCATGACAAGACGGAGGGACCAGTTCCTGGAGAAGAACATCATGCTTGGCAAAGTAGAGGGTCAGCAAAGCAGAGGAAGCCCCTCAACAGGATGGATCGACACAGAGGCTACAACAACATGATTGTGAGGACGGCAAAGCATCAGGTAGTGTTTCGTTCTGTTTTACCTGGACTTGCTGTGAATCGGAACTGACTCCCTAGCACCCAACAGCAACAACAGAAGAGAGGAGATTAGTGTTCATTTGATGGAGAGTTAAATACAGTTGAATGTGTAACTGTTCTTTCAATTATTTTATCTGAAGTAGTTCAATTTAGGAAAAGGAACACAGAGAGAGGGAGCACAAAAACAAAATGTCAAGTCAAGGACATGGGTACTTTCAGAAACATAGCTTGCCTGTTAGGACCTGGCTCCAAGAAATGGGGATGAGAAGACAGTTCAAGGACCTTACAACAAATTCTTAATGCGCAAGAGTTAAGCATATGTAAACACTTTGAAGGCCATAGGCAAATGACCCCAAATATTCCCCTGCTCCTCTGACCTCTTCTTGCATCAGAAAAAACAGCAGCAGCAGAAATAATGACAATGGAGAGAAAGATTTCCTTTTTCAATTGGAAAGCAGATGAACCCAAATGACCCCAGTAGCAATCATACCCAGAAATTTGTGTGTGTGTGTGTGTGTGTGTGTGTGTGTGTTTTAATTAGTGGCTGCAGCGTTTCTGATAATAAATTACAAACAGGAAAATACATTTGTTCTGTTTAATAGAGGGTGATTAAAATGCTTCAGTAGTCTTGGAGTACATGGAGATTTCAGCTTGCTCAAACTTGGGTTTTGATAAGTAACATCTTGATTTGAATAAAGCTAGTGTTTATGTGCCTTGTGCTGGGGGAGGACGAAGAAGGAAATCATTGAACTTGTATGCAAACAAGTCATTTTTGTGTAGATTTGAGGCCTCGTCCTTCTCTCTCCTTTTGGGATCCCATCCAAGCTTAGAGCGTCAGCTATTTCATCCACAGAGATAATTAACTTGGGGGTGGGGGGAGATTTTCAATAGCCATAATAGTAAAATATAGGACAGGCTGTCCTATGTAAAAGGGATTAAATGTCATCTTGAGACAGCTAAATGCCATCATTCTGGGAGTACCACCCGGGGGTGGAGCAGAGTTCGGACCAATAATTAAAAGAAAGGGGGATGGTTAGGGGGAAGACATGTCGAGACGACACCGTCTTTTGACCATCATCTTAGTCTATCACATGGTCACGCGGCTTCTCCTAAGGTGTTTTGGTCAAGGACCATGTTAACCCATCACTTTTTTTTAAAGGTAGAAAGAGTGCCACTTTTTGAGAATGTGGCCAAGGAGACTTCCCTTTGCCACTTCGCTCCTCAGACCAGCTACTTAACTGATTTCACCTTCAGGTGGAAATCCTATAACCAGTAGAGGGAATGTTTAGGAAAGACAGTTTCAACTCAGTAAGAGGAAGCATTTTATGTTAAAGTTACCTGGTAACAAAGTTGATGCCCTCAATAGTTTGTAAGGTGCCAGGAGGAAGGCGGAGTCCTGCTGTGGTGTTGTAGGAGAAGCACTGAACTGCTAACCATAAGGTCAAGGTGTCAGACCCACCAGTTGCTCCTCAAAAAGTCTATGCAGGGTTACTATGAGTCAGAACTACTCAGTGGCACTTAGCAACAGGAAGGAATAAGGAGTAATCAGGTTGAATGGCTGGCTGTTGGAATCTCTGCTTTGGATGGGAGATGTTGGTAGGTACCCTCTGAGACCACTCAGAACTGCGAGTTTCCCTCACTGCTGAAATCAGCATTCACAGCTTTGGGGTCTTATTGTTGTTGTTAGCTGCTGTCGAATCAACTCCCAACTCATGACAACTCCATGTGTGTCAGAATGAACGGTTCTCCATGCCACAGAATTTCTAGTGGCTGATTTTTCATAAGCAGAGTGTAAGACAGAGTGATTCTCCAAAGAAAACTGAGGAGTTTGCTCTAAAAAGAAAGAAAAATGAAGGTTGTAGTTATACTCTCTACTCAGAATGTTCTGGCAGCTCTCTTCAACCTGTCCTCCAAGGTCCAGCTCAGGCCCTCCTGTAGCTACTGCACTTGCTCTCTGAACTGTTCCCAGTCTCTACAATTGGGAGGTGCTTAGGTTTTCAAGGCCGAGTCTACATTTTATACACCTTGCAAGTCTCATAGTACATAGGACAGTCTTTGATGCACAATGAATGTTTCCTGTTGTGGGTGACTTTCAGGACTGTATTTGTGTGTGTGTCAGAAAGTGGGATGAAGTGCATGTGAAAAGCAGATGTGCATCTCCATAGGAAGATATCATCAAGCAGTTCCTGAGCTCAGTGATTGTATGATTGATGGCTATCTTGGTAGCCAGTTGAAGCCTCTTTAAAGGGGATTGTGCATCCTTCATGTTGGGCATTAAGATGCTGACCTTATAAGGTACATCGAGGATAGGTGATTTAGTCGCTCTGGTTTCTGTTTCAGTAAGACATGTTAAAAAATAAATAGCTCAAAAGGTAAATTAGAGGAAAGAATAGAAAGAAAAAAGATAAGTGGTGTATGGCATAAATAAAGACAAGTCAAGACCCTGGTCAACAAACGAGATCTACTTTGTCTCAGTGAAAAGAAGGCTTATTTGCTCCCACACTGCATGTACAGCCTAATTTCAATGTCTTCCTCTAAGCATCTGATTTGAGTGTGTGTGTGTGAGTTCCAATTTGGAAACGTACCTATCCCCCTACCTCTTTTGTTATACTGTAATTGTTCTCTGATCCAGTGACCCTAATCTCAATAACTAGTTCCATATGTTTATTGGCTTCTATTTGTAGAACAACTTTAAGAAAATTCTTTTTGCTAAGGTCGTGTCATCTTAGTTTTACATTCCTTTTAAGTGGAAGGAATGTTCTTGGTATGGTTTAAACATTTTTAGAGAATGAAGAATCTGCCCTGTGTTACATATGAAGCAAGATCCTGTGTTGTATAAAGCTGATCTAAAGAAGATGTTCAGGATATTTGTGGGTTAACTAACTTTAGGACCAATGAAAGGGAAAAGCTTGCATTCTGGAAGATTCTCTAACAAAGGGAAACCCATGGACTGTTACAATAAAGAAGGACAACATTTAGAAATAGACAGGGTTCACCAAATTTCACATGTTTAAGAATTACCTGGGTGCTTATTAAGCAGGCAGATTCCTGCACCTTACCTCCAGAGATTCTGATTTTGTAGCTCAGGAGTTATCATTGTTGTTAAGTGCTGTTGAGTCAGTTCTGACTCATAACGACCCTGTATAGAGTTTCCAAGGAGCAGCTGATAGGTTTGAACTGCAAGGTCATCTCCATAGCTCAGGAATAGAGTCCAGGAATCTGCATTTGAATAAGCAGCCCACATATTGTGATGAGACCCCTCCATGTACCACACTTTGAAATGCACTAACCCAAGCCAGCCTCTTGTATTAGGTACAGAGAAACTGTGGCCAGTAGGTTCGCACTGACCTGTTGAACATCATCACACTATAGGCTGAGGCTAGGATCAAGGTCTCCTAATGTCCTGTCCAGGGCTTTGCCCTCTGCCTCTCATTAAGAGATCATAGCTTACTGGTTAAGAATAGGGAGTCAAGATTCTGTCTTGTATTCAAATGCTAACTTGACCACCACCAGAACATGAGACCTTATGCAAGTTACTTTATTTCATTATACCCAGTTTGTTCCTCAGTAAAGTAGGCATCATAATGATACTTGCTTCCAAGGATTATTGAGAGGATGGTTGTTGTGTGCCATCAAGTCGGTTCCAACTCTTTAGCAACTCTGTATACGTTTTCCCAAGAGTGGCTGGTGGGTTTGAACT
This sequence comes from Chrysochloris asiatica, assembly GCF_000296735.1. Lineage (NCBI taxonomy): Eukaryota > Metazoa > Chordata > Mammalia > Afrosoricida > Chrysochloridae > Chrysochloris > Chrysochloris asiatica. The sequence goes on from NW_006408633.1 coordinate 10,274,706, forward strand.
TCAAACCTTGAAGTTAACAGTCCAATGCATATCCTGTAGCGCCACACCAAGGCACATTGAGAGGATTGCATATGCTTTATGTATAAAACACTTTGCATAATATTCTATTACCTGGTGAGATTTCTGTGTGTGTACTTGAGGACTTCACAATACTGATCTTTCATGAGGGTTCCACCCTCATCCCCAACTGGCTTTTCTCTGCTTCCCACCTAATCCAACATCTCTATGTCTACAGCAAGATAGGCTTCCTCCCAGCCACCACAGGCATGAGGACAAAGGTTAAAGTTCCCAGAGGGACTGCTCTCACTTGAGGACAGTTGAATCCCAGGTCAGTCACCCACTCCTGGAACTGCAGGAGGGCGCATGCGGGTACAGTTGAGAATAGGTGTCTCCCTGTATAACGCAGTGCCTAATATGCAGTGAGGTCAGGTTAAGGGTTCAGTATCATCCTGAACTTACTGCTTGGGGTAGATTATTTTCCTGCTGAAACTTTATTTACCTGTAGAGCTTGCCAAAAGGTCTGAGAGCCATTTAGCATGGATTGGCTAGGTGTCTGTGGAGAGGGCGAAAGCTTGTAGTGAGCCTGTGGTGGTTATGAGGAAAGCTGTTTACAGACACAGATGGGAAGCAGACAAAAGTCAGTTGTTGACGCTGAGGGTAGAACTCTCATGAAAGGTCAGTAATGAGAACTCTTCGAGCACATAAAAAATGTTACCATGTTACAGAACATTAGTACTGAAAGAGGCCTCTGAAAACGTCTTGTCCAGCACCCTCTCTGCCTCAATTAATAATTGAGAAAAGGTCCTGCTTAGAGACAGAGCTGGGACAAGAACCTGGTTAATTCCCTTCTGACGAGAAATAAACAAGCACACAGCGCCTGCCTTACAGTAGGAACAAAAGGGCCTCACAGCGCAGTCAGATTTTAACGTGTAAACACAAGTTCATAACCTCGTAATAAGGACCGGGATCAAATGTTTATGCGTTGAGTGTAAAGACACTAATTGGGTTGAGAGTGTCATTGTTTCTTCTCCCCACCTTTGGGATTGAAAATAGACCTGAGTGCTATAAAGGACCTATTTTGATGCAATCAGAGAAAAAGAACCTTTTTTCCCTTTGTGTCTGACTTTATTTCTCCTGGACAAAGAACTTGTGTTTCAAGGAGATGGCAGTTTGGATCATAACAATCACGTTTACTGTTCAACTACACAGGGAGGCCATCTGTCAGATTTAATGGTACTCTTAAAACCAGCAACAGCCAGCCAGTTAATGAAAAACAGCCCGTGCTGAGTCCTGCGTGAGGTAGTTAACTAAGGTTTACATTAACAAATTAAAATAGAAGTAGAGCCTTGGACTGCTGGAAGTACACGCCTCGACCAGATTTGAGTTTTCATGGACACCCAGGGCACCTGGCCCAGCACTTAGACCTGCATGTTGAAGTCTTGTCTTGGTGGGTTAAGTCAAATGAGGAATGAGTCAAAGAAGTCAGACCCGAGTAGAATACTTGTCCTGAGCTCCCTGAGAGAGAGTAGTCTCCCTTCTCTTTTTCTCAGCTTGTGGAGACCTGGTGTGAGGCAGCCATTGTGAAACCACAGAGGAGAAAGGAACAAAGCCAGTTTCACTTGGTCAGTGAGTGATGGTCTATGGAACTGCTTGGTATGTGGGCCTCTGCCTTTGTGAAGAGGTCAGCTGGGATTAGTGAGAACCCATAAACTGCCCCGTCAGGGAGAACCACTACCATTCTCAACAACAGATAACTGGCAGCAGCTGCCAACACTCGTTTTGTTGTGTTTTTTCTCTCCAACTCAGACCCCATACTGCTCCCAGCTTGCTGATTCTTTAGCCTCTGCGCTCACAACGGCAGATGGTGGCAGCTCTCCAGATGTTGCTGCTTTCACGTTCATCTGATGTTTAGATATGTGCCAGGGTTATTTATGTAGCTAGAATAGCACAGTTGGCACCTGCTGACCCAGGTGGCTTCCTCACGAGTCGTCCGTCAGAGCAGCCTCTGGACATCCCAGCTGGATGTGTTGAGGCCACCCCGTGTCCTTCTATCTCCAACCCCCCTGACTTGTACTCCTTGTACCCCATTCTTCTGAAAACGCACCGTTTGCACTGGAAGCCCAGGAGTATTTCTAGACTTGTGAGTCATTTCTGACCCCCTTACTTTCCTTCACTTATGTAGTCTGGTCTCCCAGGTTGCTTGAGTCCCCAGAACATCAAAGATCTGGATTGTGAAGAAGCATTTTGTTTCAACTCCCACTCAAGATTGCTAGAATTTCACCTCCTCTCTCCTCTTCCATCTCTTCCTCTGGCCCATCTACTCTCCCAGGCAGCTCCTTGCAGTAGTGCAGAGGCCTGAGGGTCCAGGACTGATGGGTCCTTGTGGTGGGCATGTGAGGTTTTGTTTGCCTGGCATCCAGTCCATCTTCTAAGAATTTGTCATGGAGAACTGTTCTTCTTCCTCCTCTGTTTGAGTCTAGTGTGGTCTATCACAGAAGCTCACTTTTCTGGCTACAGGACATGCCTAATTAAAGTACTTCTATGGGACTTTACTAATTGAAATGAAAGGAAGAGTGTTTGTTCATATCTGTGGAGCTAGGAAGATGTTCTCTTGAGAGGGGACAGCAGCCATGTTTTCATACTGAATAGGTGATGCCAGTCAGCTGGACAATTAAGTCAGTCCTCAGAGAGAAGAAACCAGAGACTAAAAGAGTCCCACAGTTTTCAGAATTCAGTTGACCACCTTCCCTTCCCTCACCTTGGTTACTTGAGTCAATAAACTCTCCTCTTTGCTTTAAAGGTAATTTGAGTTGGCTTTATTGACTATGTAAAGGATTTTCGCTATGCAGATCATGACAGGATGTAGATAGCATTTCGAAGAATGGGTATTCCAGAACACTTAACTGTGCTCAAAAAGAACCTGTACATAGACCAAGAGACAGTCATTAATCCAGAACAAGGAGAAACTGAATGGTTTAAAATCAAGAAAAGTGTGTGCCAGGGTTTGGTATTGTTTCACCATATGTATTCAATCTGTATGCTGAGCAAGTAAACCAAGAAACTCGATTACATGAGGAACAACATGGCATGAGGATTGGAAGAAGACTCACTAATAACCTGTGATACTCAGATGAAACAAATTTTCTTGCTAGAAGCAAAGAGGACTTAAAATACTGATGACAATCACAGACCACAGTCTTCAGTATGGATTGCACCTCAGTGTAAAGAAAACAAAAATCCTCACTACTAAACCAATAAGTAACATGGTAAATGGAGAAAAGATTGAAGTTGTCAAAGACCTCATTTTGCTTGGATCCACCATCAACACTCATGGAAGCAGCAGTATTGACATTAAGCAAATCTTCTACAAAGTCCTCTTTAAAGGCTTCAAAAGCAGAGATATTAACTTGAGGACTACCTTTGTAGACTACCATGCCTGACCCAAGCTATGGTATCGCCAACAGTCTCATATGCATGCTGGGGAGCACTGTGACTCCATACGATAAGCACTGGATGCAAACCACAAGGTCTGCTGTTTGAGTCCACCAGCCCCTCCATGGAAGGAAGATGAGGATTTCTGCCCCTATGAAGATTTAAACCTCGGAAATGCTATACAGGTTCACTAGGAATCAGAACTAACAGCACTTAACAACAACAACAACATATACTTGTGAAAGTTGGAAAATTAATAAGAAAGACCATAGAAGAATTGATGCATTTGAATCGTGGTGTTGGAGAAAAATATCAGAAATACCATGGACTGCCAGAAGAACAAACTATCTGTGTTGGAAGAAGTATAGTCAGATAATACTTAGAAGCCAGATTGGCAAGACTTCATCCATCATAATTCAGTTATGTTATCAGGAGGGACCATTCCCTGGAGAGGGACTTCATGCTTGGTAAAGTGGAGGGTCAGTGAAAAAGAGAAAGACTCCCAAGGAGGTGAACTGGCACAGTCACAGCAATGATGGGCCCAAGCATTACAATTGTGAGGATGTCTCAGGACCAAGCAGTGTTTTGTTTTGTTTTTCTGTTGTGAATGGGATTGCTATGAATTGGAACCAATTTGATAGCAGCTAACGATCACCTCAGACAATACAAGGGATACTTTTCATAGCTTCAAGTCATTGGGACCGAGACTATGCTGCCATTGTCCCAGACTATAATCATGGAAGAGCATACTTTTTTTTTTACTTTAGTATATGTAAGTATCAGGCACCCTAGTGGCACTGTAGTATAAACACTGGACTACAAGATTGGCAGATCAAACCCAACAGCAACTCCACTGGAGAAAGATAAGCCTGTCCAATCCCATAAATATTTACAGCCGTGGAAACCCTATGTAGGGTCCCTGTGACTTAGAATCAACTTGATGGCAGTGGATTTTGGGTTTTTTGGTGTATATATGTATATATATTATTTTTCTTTTCCAAATTGCTGAGGTAGAATTGCTGACAGAATCTTTTATGAATATCTTTCAAGGTTGTAACAAGACGAATTTCCTGTGGTATTTAGACTAAGGGTAAGAGCAGGGATTCCCAACTCTACCAATAAGGAGCTATCAAGTTGCCTCCAACTCATAACCACCCTATGCACAGCAGAATGAAACACTGCCCAGTCCTGCACCGGCCTCACAATCGTTAGACAATAAGTAAGGAAGACCACAGAAGAATTGATGCCTTTGAATTATGGTGTTGGAGAAAAATATTAAAAAGTACCATGGACTGCTAGAAGAGCAAACAAATCTGTGCTGGAAGATGTACAGTTAGAATGATACTTAGAAACCAGAATGGTGAAATTTCTCTCATACTTCGGACATGTTATCCACAGGGACCAGTCCCTGGAGAAGGACACCATGCTTGGTAAAGTGGAGGGTTGGGAAAAAAGAGGAAGACCCCCCAAAAAGGTAGATTGGCACGGTGGTAGCAGCAGTGGACACAAACATAACAACAGTTGTGAGGCTGGTGCAGGACTGGGCAGTGTTTGGTTCTGGTGTACAGAGGGCGGTCGTGAGTTGGAGATGACTTGACAGCAACAACAACAAATTGATAAATGATAGAGCTGGGAATACCTGCTCTTACCTTTAGTCTAAATATCACAGGTGTATCTTAGTCCTGAAACTGATAACTTGTCTCATAAACATTTTAAAGAGGTTTTTTTCGCAGCAAATTTGCAAAATGCAATACATCATTTGACTTCTTGACTGCTATTTCCATGGGAATTGATGGTGGATCCAAGCAAAATGAAATCTTTGAGAACTTCAATCTTTTCTTCATTTATTACGATGTTATTTATTGGTATAGCGGTGAGGATTTTTGTTTTCTTTACATTGAGATTCAACCCATACTGAAAGCTCTCCATGAGACCTCTTCTCTTCTATGAAGCACAGTTGTATTATCTGCATAACACACGTTGTTAATGAGTCTTTCTCCAATATTGATGTCACAGTCTTCTTCATATAATCCAACTTTTCAGATTATTTGCTGAGCATGCAGATTGAATAAATATGGTTAAAGGATACAGTTCTGGTCCATAAAGGATACAAAGGTCCATACCTTTGCTGATTTTAAACCATTTAGTGTTCCCTTGTTCTGTTCAAACAACTGCTCTTGGTCTATGCAGATTCCTCATGAGCACAATTAAGTGTTCTGGAATACTCAGTCTTTGAAATTTTATTTATAGTTTGTCATGACCTACATAGTAGGAAGTCTTTGCAGTCTATAAAGCATAGGTAGACATCTTTCTGGTATTCTATGCTCTCAGCCAAGATCCATGTGACATCAGTAATGATATCCCTCGTTCCACATCCTCTTCTGAATCAGGCTAGAATTTCTGACAGTTCCATGTCAATGTACTAAATTGCAACTGTTTTAAAATTATTTTACTTACATGTGATATTGATGTTATTGCTCAATGATATCTGGATTCCACTGGGTCACTTCTCTTTGGAATGGGCACAAATATGGATTTCTTCCAGATGGTTAACCAGTTGAAATTTCTTGGCTTAGATGAGTGAGTGTCTCCAGGGCTGTATCAGTTTGTTGAAATATTTCAGTTTGTATCCCAACAGTTCCTGGAGCCTTGTTTTTTCGCAAATGCCTTCAGTACAGCTTGGACTTCTTCCTTCAGTACCATCGGTTCTTGATCATATGCTACCTCTTGAAATGACTAAAATATTATTTACCTACTGTGACTCCTTAAATAAATCACATAGCTTCTCTGTGCCACAGTTTCCACATATGAGAGATGGGGATAATGATAGCACCTGTTTTATATCATTGTAAGTCCCTGGTTTTAACCACAACACTATAGGACCAGTGAGAGGAATAAATATTACTAAATACCTAAATGAATTACTGTAGGTTCCATAGCATCATTGTTGGTTGCCATCAAGTCAGCTCTGACCCGTGATGACTCGTGTACAACAGAATGGAAATGTCTCCTGGTCTTGCTCCATTTCTGTAAGTGTTGATCCGTGTGAGTCTGTTGGTGTAGTCTCCATGTGTTTTGAGTGAGTGCCTTCTTCAAAGGCTCTTTAAGCAGACATTATTCTGTTGTGATCCATAGGGTTCTCAGTGGCTAGTTTTCAGAAGATTGCTAAGCCTTTCATCTTGTTGTTGTTGTTAGGTGCCATCGAATCGGTACCAACTCATAATGACCTTATGCACAGCAGAACAAAGCACTGCCCAATCCTGGGTCAACCTCACTACTGTTGCCATACTTGAGCCCATTGATGCTGCCACTTGGCCAATCCATCTTACTGGGGTTCTTCTTGTTTTTCTCTGACCCTCCACCTTACCAAACATGATATCCTACTCCAGCGAATGGACCCTCCTGACAATATGTCTGTAGTATGAGAGATGAAGTCTGGCCATCCTGGCCTCCAAGGAGCACTCTGGCTTCACTTGTTCCAACACAGATCTGTTGGTTTTTTGGCAGCCCATGGAACTTTCTCCTCCAACACCATAACTCAAAGTTAGTTTATCTTTATCTGGAAGCTTTGCTGAACACTGGTGGTATTTGAAATGCCAGTAGCATAGCTTTCCACATTATGGAAACGTGCAAGTCACTGACAAATTGACAGTGATGGATCACATTAGCATCTATTGCTACCAATAATAATAATAGTAATAGTTGTTGTGGTTGTTTTACATGGAGTTTGTGAGTCTAGGTTGTTATATTATGGCCATATGTTATATTTTTGCTTATGAGAAATAAACCTTGGCAAAATTGGCAGAGCAAAGACAAATGAAATGCCAGAAGAGAAGGATGCTGGCATCACCACTCTCGTAGCTCTGGGCAGAGAGCAGTGCTGAAAATTCACTGCCCCAATCCCTCGTGTTGGATAGAAATACAGAAGGGAAATCCTTGAACTCTGGCTGCTAACTGTGGACAGCCTGGCCATGTCTCTGCTATCGTGTCCTCCTAAACAGCACTGCCTTTGTGAGAGAAAGGGGACAGAAGGTGAACCTCAGAGGGTGGGAGGAAAGTGGCTGACAGATGGACTGAGGAACGTTGCAAAAATAGGCTACAGCGTAGGAGAAGACCTGACGTCAGGAGTAGGAGGAGTGGATGAAGAGAGTGAGTTGAGGTTCTTAACGTGGATCAAAAGAGCAGGGAAGAAAAGCACCAGATGAAACCAAGTGTGAGGCCATGTAGAGAGGAGCCAGCTCCTTGGGGGAGGACAGAGCCCACTCCGCTGCTGTCTTTTATGGCCCTCAAGAATCCCCTCACTTCCCACTTCTTCATCAGATGTGTACATCTGCAAACCCCTCGAGCGAATGTTTGTGTTTACAAGACATGATTAAATCCTGGACTTAATTTATGCATTTCTTTGATACTGATGCAGCTGTGTGAGCCAGGGTTATTTTATTTACTTGTCTTCTGACACTTCCTTTATGATTTTTTGCTAGATTCTTTTTTCCTTTTTCTTGTTGTTTTTTCTAAGCTTTGATCTGTTAGCCCATCTGTAGTAGGTTGGAGTACATGTAAAAAATGGCTGGTTTGGGGGTATTTTTGACTTGCCAAAACATCAGTTTCATATGGTTCCACCCAATATTTTCAAGTTTGGATTATGACTTTAAGTTCCCAAGGGAGGGAGACCATAGCCATCTGTTCTGAGCCTCTGCACTGATGGCAGGTGGCTGATGGGGACAGAAGACTAACTTTCCAGAAAGGATAATGGGTGTATGAGCAGCTCTCTCACACACAGCAGCATTCTGTGCCAGCCACTGCCCTGAGCCTACTCACACCTATCCCATCCTGTAAGTGCTTTGCATTTCCCCACCTGTGATGGGAAAACAGAAGCGAGGAGAGGTAAGATTGCTTGCCTAGGTTACACCCCTAGTAGGCAGCAGAAGCAGGATTCAGACTGAGACACCTGACTTATCAGTCCCTGGTCTTAACCACAACATACACAATAATGCCCCATACAATTACATAATCAACAATGCTCATCTGTCAATCACTGACGACAGTATTGTTATTAATCACATAATCCTAGCCAGGCTTTTTGTTTGTTTTGTTTTGTATTGAATATTTGGTAGCATTCAATATTTTAGCTTGAATAATTTTTCATATAAATTCATTACCCACTTGAGGAATCCCTGAGTGATGCAAATAACCAAGTACTCAAATACAAACCAAAAGGTTTGAACCCACCAGTGGCTCCAGAGGAGAAACAACCTGATGATCTTCTTCCATAAGGTTTATAGCCAAGGAAACCCTATGGAGTAGTTCTGCTTGGTCATCTAGGCTTGCTCTGGGTCAAAGTCAACTCAATGGCACCTAACAACAATAATCATACAGTTTCCACCGCATTCTCCGATCACTTCCTTACTTCACACTTGCGTAGCTCTCGACATGTCCAAAGGAATGTCTTCATTCAGTCATCACACTCTCTCTCTCCTGAACTGAGAAATGATGCTTTGGCAGGTAGAGGACTTTCCCAGATGTAAGCACCATCTAGCCCCAATTCAATGTGAGGTTCTCTCCAGAATTGACTTGGTATTGTTGAAAAGATGGGTTTGGTGGTGGTGTGGGATCAGGGGGAGAGATCCTATCTTCACATATATAAATAGAATGTTGTTGTTAAATGCCATTGAGTCGGTTTCAACTCATAGCAGCCCTGTATAGAGTTTCTGAGGAGTGGCTAGTTGGTTTGACTGCCAGTCTTGTGGTTAGCAGTCTAGTGTTGATCCTACAGTGCCACACCAGGAGGCCATAAATATTATAGAGAGTCTTTACTAAGGTTTATTATTATTATTATTATTATTATTATTAAGCTTTAAACAGGAATGAAAACAAGACAAGATAACATAGATCATCACCCACCTGAGGGAAATTGCAGGCACCATTATGAATTTCCAAAGTTCTGCTTCCACAAAGTGACCTTTTTAGGGCTCAGAGACAAAGGAGCCACCTCCCATGACCATGACTGATGGCAGAAGCCATGTATCACATCCAGCATGCTGGACCTGTGGTACCAGAAAGGGAACTGTTGCAGATAGGAAAACTTACAGACAGATTCTGAGGCTCTCAGGGTATGACTTTAACCAGGCAACCATTAAAGGATGTACCCAGGAAAGTTTCTGCAACAGCCAGCTGGGGGAAGTAACCCCAAACCCACTTTTAAATATACTCAGCTTCTCACTCTGGCAGTTCAGCTGTCAGAGGTTCATAAGGTATTCAAGAAAAATTGGCGTGTGAACGGTTAAATCTAAGGCACAAGATGGAAGGAAGATCTGCCTGGCTGGAGTTGTGCCCAGGCAAAAGGCTTTCCTGCTCTACAGCCGTGGAATGGTGTGGCAAGTCTTGCCATGACTCCCTGCTCCATGGCTTATGGCTGTGGGACCTCGCTGAGGTGATCCAATCTCCCTTAGCTCTGCTGCTTTGTTTTTCAGACTGAGGAAGTTACCACCTGGCAGGTCTGGTGCTGCCCCTCAGTTTCTTTGCAGGTTAGGCATAGTGGAGGTTTCCTTCCTGCCGATGTGTTATATGGGAGTCATACTCTGCCAAGTCTCTAAGGTATAAAACAAACCACACTCGATGCACATTCGGTACTGCTCTATGGCTGGCAACGATGGTGGATCAATGGCTGCTTTGAGAGCTTTTCATTTGCCATATGGGGATCATAATAATAGTAACTCCCTCCAAGCCTCCTGGAGAGGATGAGAGGAGCTAATGCATGCAGCACAGGGCTCAGATGTGACGGCAGTGGTTGTTGTTTAACATTCTTCGAGTTGCTGTTACTTTTCCAGCAGGCCTTGGTAGTCACCCTACCCACAGAGTAAGTTGTTAGCCTCCTGGGATGGCTGAGGGATATCAACACTTGTCTGCTGCTCTGTGGCTACTACAAAGAGATTTTGACAACATGTCCAGATGCCAGTTGTTATTTATCATAGCTTCCCTACTATTTGGTGACTTGCCCAGGCAACCTTTAGGTCCTACAAAGATTTCTATTTTTATCTGGGAAAAAGTCAGGGAGAATTTGATAATGTCATGTTTTAGGGAATGAAAGGATTTAAGAAAAACAAAACAACTAGACTTATTTCCAATATGTGGCCCCTTGTCACTAACAGGCTGTAGGGCCATAAACCTGCCTGTCCCACAATAAAGAATGAGTTACCCATCAGAAAAGAAAAATGACTTCAGCAAACCGCACAATGGCTACTCAGTGTTTGACCCCCCTGAGATGCTGTCCAACCTAGTTACTGTTGCTGTTGTTAGTACTGTCAAGTCGGTTCCTACTCATAGCAACCTTACATAGGGTTTCCAAGGAGCGGCTGGTGAGTTTGAACCGCCGACCTTGTGGTTCAAACCGACTGAGATCCAGCGCTTTATTCCACAGCAACACACCAGGACTCCTAGTTAGTTATTAGTTACTTTTTCGATCTTTTTTAAGCTAATGATTACAGTAAGAACGGAAATATTTTGAAATCTAGGTTTGATATTTATGGGGGAAGAAGATACACTTGATTCTCCAGTAAAATTAATCTTGTTTACATTATTTGCTTTGTTTTTTCTCATAGGCGTCATCACCTCTTCACCTTAAGCTAAGTCTTAAGCTACTCATTTCCTTGCAGCAGAAGGATACAGAAAGCAGGAGGGGAACAGCTTCCTTTAGAAAGATCCTTTAGAGGTCAGGTGTTGCTGTCTGCACTGCCACCCTGTCCCAGCTATCCCTGGGAGCAGCACAGGTGGTAGTGGCTTTTGTCTACTACTGAGACAGACAGAGAGAGAGAAAGCAGAAATGTGGCAGTTCTGCTTTCCTCCTATCTTCTGGCCCCAGTTCAGACTTCTTTCCCAACCTGGCATGGACTCATCTTTAGATCCAAACTCTAAGTACAGATAGCACCCTAGTGCATTTCAGTTGCCCATTTCTTCGGGAATTTGTCCTTAAAATACTGGTCAGCTGAAAGCAGAGTACCTTCTCCTCTGACCAGTTCAGGGATCCATTTTACTACTCCAACTCCCTTTGCATCCATCATCATTATCACCATTAGTCAGGATGGTTTAAGGTTTGCTGCAGTAGCAAATTCATTCCAAAAACTCAAGGGTTTCATTCAACGAAGACGTTATTGCTTGCTCAGATATTACATGCCCACTATGGCTCACCACCAGTATGGAGTCCTGGTGTGGCACCGTGGGTTAATGTGCCAGACTGCAAAGCCATTTTGAACCACAAAGCCTGCAATTCAAGCTCACCAGCTGCTCCTCGGAAACCCTCTACAGGGTCGCTATGGGTCAGAACTGACTAGACGGCACTTCACAACAACAACTAACACAGCTCAATGTGGTTTTGTGTTCCACACATTTCTCAAGCACCAGACGAACAGAGGCCCAACTGTACCATCGAGACTAAAGTTCTGCAAAACACCATGGTGGAGAGAGAGAAATGCTGGAGCTTCTCATACATGCTTCACCTGAGAAGTTGTGGCATCATTTCTTCTTACAGCATGCAGAACGTGTCCCATGGCCCCTCCATTTCAAGGGGGACTAGGGAATGAGACAGATCACATGGGTAGATGGTACCTTTGCCACAAACCAGTAAACCACACCCACCACTGCGGAGTCACTGCTAACCCTTAGTACTCTGTAGCACAAAGTGGAACTGTCTCCTAGGCTATCCAAGACTGTAGATCTTTATTAGAAAAGCAGATTGTCACATTTTCCTCCACTGGAGCGACCGGTGGGTTCAAACTGTCAACCTTTCAGTTAGCAATCTAGCGATTAACTACTGTGCCACCTGAGGTCCTTTCTTTGCCTCAGAATCTCCCCCAGAAATTTCAGTAGAACTGAACAGATTACAGCTTTCTGTTTATGATTTAGTCTTCCTAAGGACATTGGTGTCCTGATGTGGCACTGTAGGATGAGCACTGGACCACAAGGCCAGTTTGAACAGCAAGGTTGTAGTTCAAATTCACCAGCCACTCCTCAGAAACCTATACAGGGTCGTTATGAGTTAAACCGACTCAACAGCACTTAACAAGAAAAACAGGGACATTGTTTGGCTGAATAGGACTTGCCCTTTTTCAAAGATTTCCCAGTCTCTCTCTATCCTCCTAACTACTTGTGTGTACTTTGACCACGTTATTGTTGTTGAGTGCCATCAAGTCAATTCCGACTCATAGCAACCCTAACCTCCAACTTTACAGTTCAAACTGACCTTGCACTCCAGTGCATTAATCCACAGTGCAATACCATATTTCAGTATGTTTAGTTGCTAATGCCTCTGTTTTCCCTCCTTTTGCTTCTCTTCCTTTCTTGTAACTAAATGACTGAATCCTGAGGACAGAAAATGTGTGTGTGTGTGTGCATGTGTGTGTTTAAACACTGTTAAAACTTTTCAGAGTGTCTAACTCTGTGGTGATTCTGGAAAGGAATGAAGGAAAGGAGCAAAAGAAAGAAAGAGAAGCAAGAAAATCAGAGCATGGTTAATCATAAACTAGACTCAGTTATCACCCGTTGACTTTTAGCAGGGTAGTGGGCATAGATCTCAAAATAAGCATTTAAAGAGGCCTTGTGTAGCACATTTGCCTCTTTAAAGTGGTCAAGAGCAAAGATGTCAGTTGGAGGAGTAAGGTGCGCCTGATGCAACCCATGGTATTTTCAGTAACCTCAAATGCATGTGAAAGTTGGACGGTGAATAAAGAAGACCGTAGAAGAATTGATGCATTTGAATTATAGTGTTGGAGGAGAATATTAGAAGTACCATGGAGTGCCAAAAGAACAAACCAATCTGTGTTGGAAGAAGTACAGCCAGAATGCTCCCTGAAGCCAGGATGGCCAGACCTTCATCTCTCATACTTCAGACATACTATCAGGAGGCAACAGTCCATGGAGAAGGATATCATGTTTGGTAAAGTGGAGGGTTGAAGAAAAGGAGGAAGAACCCCAACAAGATGGATTGGCACAGTGGCAGCAATGATGGGCTCAAATGTAGCAATGATTGTGAGGTTGGCACAGGACTGGGCAGTGTTTCATTTTGTTGTGCAGAAGGTCTCTATGAGTTGATCCAGACTCAATGATACCTAACAACAACAACAACAAGCTTTCGGTTAGTAGTTGTTGTTAGGTGCCACTGAGTCAGTTTCATCTCCTAGGGATCCTGAATAGCTGGGGTGAAGAACATCTGGCCCGAGGGCTATATAGTAGTGGTAGTGTTGGTATTCTGTGGTTTTTGTTCTGACCCATGGCAACCCTGTTATGAGGGTTTCCGAGGCTGTAAATCTTTATAGGAGTAAAAAGCCTCATCTTTCTCCTGCTGAGGGCTGTATGTTGTTGTTTTTGTTAAGTACCATCGGGTAGGTTCTGACCCAAAGCGACACTGTGTAGGGTTTTCAAGGAGCATCTGGTGAGCTTGAACCACTGACCTTGCAGTTCAAATGGTTTTACAGTCAGGCACATTAACCCCAGCGCCACACCAGGACTCCCTGAGGGCTCTATGTTGTTAAGTGCCATCAAGTTGATTCTGACACATAGCGACCCTGTATAGGGTTTCCTAAGAGCAGCTGGTGAGTTTCAACCACCGACCTGGCAGTTAAAATGACTTTGTAGTCTGATGCATTAGCCTACAGTGCCACACCAGGACTCTGAGGGCTGTATAAGGCCCTCAAAATCATTTGGTCTGGCCGTGTCAAGCTGACCTTAGCCACCACATTATTGTTACTGTTGTTAAGTGCTGTCGAATCAGTTCTGACTCATAGTGATCCTATATAGGGTTTCTGAGGAGCAGCTGGTGGGTTTGAACTGCTGACCTTGTGTTTCCTAGTCCAGTGCTGATCCTACAGCTCCACGCCAGGAGTCATCACGTTAGGGGTGAGGTAATTAAATACTTGACCAAAGTGCCATGGACTGCCAAAAGAACCAATAGATCTGTTTTGGAAGAAGTGCAACCAGAGTGCTCCTTGGAGGCCAAGATGGCTAAGCTTCCTCTCTCATACTTTGGACACATTGTCCAGAGAGAACAGTCGCTGGAGAAGGATGTCATGCTGGGTAAGGTGGAGGGTCAGAGAAAAAGAGGAAGACCCCCAACGAGATGGATCAGCCAAGTGACATCATTGATGGCGTCAAGTGTGGCGGCGGTAGTGAGGTTAGCCCAGGATCGGACATTGTTTCATTCTGCTGTGCATGGAGTCGCTATGGGTCGGTTCCTACTCGATGGCACCTGACAACAACAACAACAATTTTCAAGTTGATAATTTTATATAGCCCATGAATGATGTTATAAATTTTGGAAGAAAAGAGGTTCTTCCCCACCCCCTGCATAGGGTTTCCTAAGAGCAGCTAGTGAGTTTGAACTTCTGACCTTGCGATTCAAACCCACCTTGTAGTCCAGTGCTTATCCTACAGCGCCGCACCGTGACTCTACACTAGGCTAATTAGGCTCCTAATGAAAAGATGAAAAATGTGTTTCCATGGAACACTTAAATTGGCCCTTGTGACTACCCTGTGTGTCCCTACATCTCCAAAGAAACTGGCCAGGTCAGTGGTGAGGCTTTGGGCTGGTTACAACAGTGGAGCCAATAGGTGAGGTGAAATTGATGGTCTCTATGCCCCTCTGTGATCTTGTCGGGGAAACTGTCTAACCTGAGCCCTGAGGGAAAGTAGAAAAGAGCCCAGAGCGCCTGTTGATTAAGTCAGAAATGAAAGTTCTGGGCCTCAGACATCAAAAGGGAAATTGGCTGAATGGGAAACAGCAGAAGCTACAAATGGAGGTGGGGTTTTTTAAAATGTTTTATTGTGAATTATATGACAGTTTACATGGGAGAACATTAGTTTTACATTCATTCTATCATATATCATTTCATACAAATGGTTTTTTGGAGGTGAATGTAGAGCCACCCATAATGGGCAGCCCTGTGCAGGCCCCAGACTCCTGGGCACTGATCCCTCAGTCAGATTGTCCTAATGAACATGGTAGCATAGTGGTTACGAATCGGGCTGCGAACTTTAAGGTCAGTGGTTCGAAACTACCAGCCGCTCCGCGGGAGAAAGATGAGGCTTTCTACTCCCGTAAGGATTTACACCCTCGGAAACCCTGTACAGGGTCGCTATGGGTCGACTCCGACTCGAAGGCACTTAACAACAACAACAACATTAAAATACAAACAAAGAAATACATGTGTGTATATGTGTATGGTAAACTCATGTCCTGAGAGTTTGTTGTTCTTGTTGTTAAGTGTCATTGAGTCAGTTCCGACCCATAGCGACCCTGGACAGGGTTTCCTAGGTTGTAAATCTTTACGGGAGCAGAAAGCCTTATCTTTCTCCAGTGGAGCAGCTCGTAGTTTCGAACTTCTGACCTTGAGGTTCGCAGCCCAATTCGTAACCACTACGCTACCAGAGCTCCTTGTTGTTTTTAGATGCTAGCAAATCAATTTCAACTCACAGAGACCCCATGTAACAGGGTAGCACTGCCTCACAGTGTTTTCTAAGCTATAATCTTTATGGGGAGTCCTGGCGTGGCACTGGACCCAAGTTGTCTGAACTGTAAGGTTGGTAGCTCAAGCTTACCAGCCATTCCTGGGAAACCCTATCAGGTTCACTATGAGTCCGAACCAACTTGACAGCACTTAACAACAGCAACGATCTTTATGGAGTCCTGGTGTGGCATTGCAGGTTAATGCACTGTACTGCAAGGTTGGTTTGAACCACAGGTCAGCAGTTCTAGATCACCAGCTGCTCCTGGGAAACCCTGTACAGAGTTACTGCTATGAGTCAGAACCGACTGGACGGCACTTACCAACAACAGCAACAAACTTTATGGAAGCAGATCACCAGATCTTTGTCACATGGAGTGGAGGAGTGGCTGGGTGAGTTCCAACCACCAGCCGAGCATTTAACCACTGCACCACCAGGGCTCCTTCAGGGTGGTGTTGGTGTTGCTGTTAAGTGCCATCAAGTGGGTCCGACTCATAGTGACCCTGTATGGGATTTCCGAGGAGTGGCTGATGGGTTGGAACCGCCAGCCTTGTGGTCGCAGTCCAGTGCTGATCCTACACTACCACACCAGGAGTCCTTGAGGGTGTTAGTATCATAGGAAAACTTAGGATGAGATCATGGAATGGCAAAGAAGCCAAGTGACTTTGCCCTGGTCCTACAGGGTGCTATGGCTCAGAAACACCTCTCAGAATCAACGTTATTGCTTCCTGTCTGTCTTTTCTCCTCTAGAAGAAACCCTTGTGCTCAGAATTTTAACTCTGTCTGATGATGCAAGACAGTCTGTTTAAACCTTCTTTTTAAACTGTAAGAGGCCTGCTTTTAAGACATTGATATTCAATGCCTGTGTAGCGAGACCTGTGTAGAAGGCAGACTGAGGGAGAAAGAAAATGTATATTGCCGCTCTGGAAATAAACACATAAAGAATCAACCTGCCCATTTTTTGCAATCTAGCCTGCCCACCGTTATGAAAGGTATACACGGGCAGGAAAAAGAAGAGCCAGCATTTTCTCTGACTTTTTGCTAATACTGGGAGCTGTCTCCTGTGGTATTATAATTGTAAACATATAAGTAGGAGCTGTGGCTTGTCATAGTCCCATGTATGCTCCATTGGTTCCAAGTGAAGAGACTTAAAACTTAACAACATGTCACCACTGCTGTTGTTGTTGTTGTTAGGTGCCATTTCCTTGGGGGTCTGCCTCTCTTTCTCTGACCCTCCTCCTTACCAAACATATCCTTCTCCAGCAACTGGTCGCTTCTAACAAGCTATTGTTGTTGTTGTTGTCAGGTGCCATCGAGTCAGAACTGACTCATAGCGACCCCATGCACAGCAGAACGAAACAATGTCCCATCCTGGGCCAACCTCACTACCGC
>NW_006408633.1:10293916-10298912 GCF_000296735.1 Chrysochloris asiatica
AGGGTTTCTGAGGCTGTAAATCTTTACGGGAGCAGAAAGCCTCATCTTTCTCCCACGGAACAGCTGGTAGTTTCGAACTGCTGACCTTGTGGTTCATAGCCCGGTTCGTAACCACTATGCTACCAGAGTTCTTTATTCATGTGGATTTCTTTATAGTTTGAAACAGAAGTCCTGGCGACACAGTGGGTGAGACTAATGAAAATGTTAGCAGTTCAAGCTCACTGGAGCTGCTCCCATAAAGATCAGAGCCTTGGAAACCCCATGGTGCAGTTCTGCTCTCTCCAATAGGGTCACTATGAGTCAGAATCAACTCAATGGCAGTAGGTATGGTTTGGTATAAATTGCGCTGCACTCATTAGCTTTTTCAAGATCACTTTAAAGTCATTTTACACGAGGGCAAACTGAGACTCAGAATTCATGATCAGTCCAAAGTCCCACAGTAAGTGCAGGTCCTCTAACTGAAAATCCCTTGTTTCTTCTATGGCATCTCAGCTGCCTGGGCCATAACTCCTCAGTCTATCAGGAGTCCTGATGTGGCACTGTAGTATAAACACGAGACCGCAAGGTGGATTTGAACCACAGGGTCAGAGGTTCGAGCTCACAAACCGCTCTTAGGAAACCACTTGGAGTTAGAACCGACTCAGTGACACTTAGCAACACATCATGACCCGTGGGCTTGGGTGCAAGAGATGCTAGAAGGGCTTCATATCTTCTGAATAAGAATCCTGCCCTCCTAGGATCAAGAGAGGAGTGAGGGCATTTAGGGGGCATTTGCTTTTTCCCAGGTACTTCATAACCTTTCTCTCATATCCGCTCTCTGGTTTATTTACACTAATAAACTTTATACCCTTCCAGCGAACTTTAGGTCCCAGCCTCTACCGGTACCCCTGGTATTACTGAGTATTTTCAACTTCTAAATTTATATCATTCTCACTCCCCTTTTTATGTGTAAATTTGCACATATGTGCATGTTTCTTCACTGTCTATATTATTTCTTCTGTGATTTGCCTATTTATATCCTTTGCCTATTTCTCTACTTACTTAGTTCTCTTTTCCCATTGATTTTCTTATTTCTTCATTTGTCTATTGTCTCCATACAGTCCTTTGTTGGTTTTGTTGTTTGGTGTTAAGTGCCGTTGAGTCTGTTCTAACTCATAGTGACCCCATATAAGGTTTCCAGAAAGCAGCTAGTGCATTGGACCACAAGGTCGCTTTGAACCACAAGGCAGGCAGTTCAAACCCACCAGTTGCTCCAGAAACTCTATATGGGGTCTCTATGAATTGGAACAGACTCGACAGCACTTAGCAACAACAACAAAAGTTCGTCTTTTCATGTTCTTTATGGTGTTTAGGTCTTTTCTACACCTAGAGTTTCTTTTCTGTATATTTTCTGATACAGGGATAACATTTTATTTTCATGTTTTCCAACCACCTCTTGTTAAGTAGCTTATCCTTTCCTCACTGAATTTCAGGGTTGTTTTGGACATATGACACATGTTGTTGTTGTTATTAAGTACTGCTTAGCTGGTTCTGACTCATAGTGACCCTGCATAGGGTTTTTGAGTTGTGACTGGTGATTTAAACTGCTAACCTCGTGGTTAGTAGTCCAGTGCTTATCTTGCAATGTCATGCAGGGGTTATTCATGGGCTCTCTGTTTTATTCCATTGGTTTATTTGGAACCAACAATCAAGAAATCAAATAACACACTGCATTGACCAAATCTACTGCAAAAGACCTATTTAATGTTAAAAAGCAAAAATGTCACGTTGAGGACTAAGGTGCACTTGACCAGTCATGGGCTCAATGGCAGAGGACTTTTGGGATCCAAGCCATGGTATTTTTAAGTGCCTCAGATGCATGCTGAAGCTCAGTGATCACTAAGTAAGACCCAAGAATTGTCACCTTGAATTTGGGGATGCCAAAGAATATCAGAAGGTGATACCTGTCAGAAGAACAAACTAACCTGTCTTGAAAGAAGTACCTAGGAGTATTTCTAAGGAGGTAGAATGCTCCTCAGAAGCAATGATGGAAAGGTTTTGTCTCACATACTTTGGGCTTGATGTCAGGAGGGTCTAGTCCCTGGAGAAGGACATTGTGCTTGATAAAGTAGAGGGTGAGTGAGAAACAGGATGGCCCACAACAAGATGAATGGACACAATGGCTGCAGCAGTGGGCCCAAGCATAGGACTAGAAAGATGGTGCAGGACCAGGCAGTGTTCATGCTGTTGTACATGGGGTCTCTACTGAGTCAGAACTGACTCGAAAGCACCTAACAACACCATTTGTCTGTTCTTCAGCCAGTACCATCCTGTCTGAATTACTATAGATTTGTAACGAGCCCTGTTCTTCAAATGGGTGATGGTTATTCCTGACCTTTGCTCACCTGTAGAAGTTTTAGAATCTACGTGCTCAATTTTGCACACATAGACACACACTCCTCACTTTGGTGTTTTCATTGAAATTGTACTAAAATATATAGTACTTACAGCAATTAACAATGACAACAACAACAATTCCTAATGGAAATTGAGTTTCACCTGCCACAGGTGTATGAAGACCAGAACCTGCTGTGAATCATGGGACAATGCCTGGCCTCTCCCTGGCAGTGGACCTATGGACGGAGAGCTCTTTCAGAATGACCATTCTTGATAGAACCCTAAGTTCATTTCAGCAGATATTTTTCTCTATAGCAAGCCAAGGAGGGAAACGATTACTGTAGTGCAATTTGCCAAGATTTTTTTCTAGCTGAGTGATCAAATATATGTAATTAGGCAGAAGACAGCATGTAAGAACAGTACAAGGGCCAACCCATCTCTGACAGCCAAGAAGGCCTGAATGAGAGAATTAACATGCACCAGGACACAGTGAGTCTTCTGCGCGGGCAGGAAACTCTGTCAGCAAGACAAGGGATTCAAAAATAGAATGATGGGAAAATAACAACAGTGGCTTCAATCCTGCTGAGTTTGACATGGCTCAGCCAATTTCATTCCAAAGATTATTACCCTTTTTCCTCTGATGGGTATTTTTTTTATTCCACCCAGCCTTCCTTCCATAAATACCTGAGACTCAAAGAAAAACAGTCCCAAAACTGTGGATAGTAACAACGCGAGTCCTTTATTCTGAGGCCTGGGATACTGTTAAATGAGTTGGTTTTTGTGTTTGTTTGTTTGTTTTAAAGGACAAGAGCCTGTTTCTTTAATGCCTACAATTTTCCAAGGAAAAAAACGAAATAGCTATGTTAAACTTCAGAAGCCTAAGCAATATTTTAGAGTAGGGAATAAAAACTGTAGTGATAGGCTCCTGACCTTAAGCACAGACAGTATCCTGGTAAGTCCTCTGTACTTCCAATTATAGAAATACAATTTAGAATTATTTCTCTTTGTTCAAAAAGGAATAATACGTTTGAGGCTGACACATCAAGCTTGTTTTTAGGAGAAAGAAGATGAAAAACTATTCCCAACTCTTTTCAATTTGGAATACTCTTAACTTTTGCTAAATTTTGGAACACACTACTACTAACTATCTTTCTAAAAGTTTTCAGTGGAATATATTTTTAAGTGAACACTTTTTAATATTTTGCTTTAAGATGGTGAAGGTATTTTGGAAGCCTTTTGAGATAAAGCTGTGAGGTCCACGAGTGAGAACTGCTGCTTTGGGAGCCGTATTTTATACCAAGAAGGAAAACAAATGTGCTGTGGTTCCTAAAGCAGACTGACCACCACAACCAGCTACCCAGCTAGCAGTGTATATCCCCATGTACCACTTCCATAGACTCTAAATTAGTCATCGATGGCAAGCAATTTTCTGTGCTTTTGAGGCAAATGTCTTCATCTCTCAAATGTTTACAAGTAACCTATTTCATTTTGCACTATAACTAATCATTTCAAATACATAGGTTTTTATTTTCTTCAAAAAAATTACAAGCTAGAAGATGAGTTAAAAGGATACAGCACTTGTAAGATGTTAAAAATCCAGTTCATTTAAGAATAAAAGAAGGAAAAATATATGTTTGATTCATAAACCCTAAATTTATTATCCCTTCTTGGGCAAAGAGGGAGGAGTTTAACAAGTCTCATGAGTCTTTGTATATATGGAAGGTGGTTGTTAGGTGCTGACTCATAGTGACCTTGTGCACTACAGAATGAAACAGAAGAGAGTTAAATTTAAAGTTAGTAAAAGAATCATTCCATTTGAAACATGTTCTTTTGCATTCTTTAGAAAATATGCCCAGGGATATCTGATACTAGAAGCCTGTGAGAAGACCATGTTCTAGAGGGAGCTGTAACTTTCTGTTGATAAGGCACCTGACACCTTTGTTTTGTTTATTGGTGGTGGTCATTTGGTTTCTTTTCTTCTTTCTGTTTTTTGCCTTCACTTTAGAAGAAGCTCAACTCATTTTCCCATGAATTAACACTGGAAACTGATGAAACAAGAATCACTTTTGAAAAGGTCAATGTTAGATCCTCTTATTCTGATTATGCCAAAAAAAAAGATGCTTTTGCCAGACAAAGTTCCAGACATATGTGAAGGGGAAGGAATCGGAAAGTCTGGAGAAGTTAGGGCACAACGAGATTTTCTGGGATAGACCTTTAGTGCATTAAAGAAAGGAAGTTAAATGTATAATTAGATACAATTCATACCCTTGAATGTATGAATACAATCACATTGAGCAAAGTTTAAGTAAAACACATAAAAAGCACAAATTCCTCATTGTTGCCCCTTTTCTAATCCACTCCCCTTTCCATAAATAATGCTTGTCAAAAGTTTACATATAGACTGTTGTACTCTTTTCTAAACATTTACATACAAACGTTATGTGCAAAGGTATGCCTGGAATCCTATAAGACTCTTTAAAACATATGTCTTACTTACCCAGTGCTGCTATAACAGAAATGCCACCAGTGGATACCTTTAGCAAACAAACTTGATTCTCTCACAGATTGTTGTTGTTGTTAGGTGCCATCGAGTCGGCACTGACTCATAGCGACCTTATGC
>NW_006408633.1:10299582-10300879 GCF_000296735.1 Chrysochloris asiatica
CTTTGATCTTCATCAGTAAATGTTTTAAGTCCTCTTCACTTTCAGCAAGCAAGGTTGTATCATCTGCATATCGCAGGTTGTTAGTGAGTTTTCCTCCAATGCTGATGCCATGTTTTGTTTTGTTTTCCTCACAGATTAGGCGGCTATAAGTCCAGATTTAGAGTGCCAGCTCTAGGGGAAGTCTCTCTCTCTGTCATCTCTGGAGAAAGGTCTTTATCTCCTTGCAGCATCTTTAGGCCCAGCATCCCTTGGAGATCTCATGTGTCTTGACATCAGTCTTCCTCTGGATCTAGGAGCTTCACAGTGCAGGAACCCCAGGTCCAAAGGACACACTACTGGCTCTGCTTTCTGGGTGATAATACATCCCTCTCTTGCTGTTCGCTACTCTTGCCTTTTGTATGGTATTGTGGGTTAACGCACTAGATTGCAAAATAGGATTGAACCACAAGGTCAGTGGTTCAAGCTCACCAGCTGCTCCTTGGAAATCCTATACAGGGTTACTATGGGTCAGAACTGACTCAACGGCACTCACCATCAATGACAAGATAAAGGTGTTGCAGGCCATGCCCTTAGTAAACTCCCCTACATTGGATCAAGGATGTGATGGGACGAGTGGTATTTCTGCCCACTGTTAATCCTATCATTTGTTTGTCACATCCGATCACATCTTCGAGAAATCACCACATAACTGCCACATTACTTCAGTCCATAACTGACAAACCATTGAAAATCATGCCCAAGCCGAGCTGACAAATATTTTGGGATACAAAATTCAATTTTATTCTGCAACTTGATTTTTTCACTTCTGACATTTGACTTTTTTATTTTACTTAATATACCTTAATAACATATAGAGTTCTTTCCAGCTCACCACATAGAACTACTTTGTTCTATATTTAATGATGGCATAATATTGTTGTTGTTGTTAGGTGCCATCGAGTTGGTACCGACCCATAGCGACCTTATGCACAGCAGAACAAAACACTGCCCAATCCTGGACCAACCTCACTATTATTGCCACGCTTGAGTACCTCAATGCTGCCTCTTGGCCAATCCATCTCGTTGGGGGTCTTCCTCTTTTTCTCTGACCCTCCACCTTACTAAACATGATATCCTTCTCCAGCAACTGGTCCCTCCTGGCAATATGTCCAAAGTGTGAGAGACAAAGTTTGGCCATCTTGGCCTCTTGGCATAATATTGTTGTTGTTGTCAGGGACCATCGAGTCGGAACTGACTCATAGCGACCCCATGCACAGCAGAACGAAACAATGTCCGATCCTGGGCCAACCTCACTACC
>NW_006408633.1:10301341-10302011 GCF_000296735.1 Chrysochloris asiatica
CTTCTATGATCTTCCTTATTCACTGTCCAGCTTTTGCATCCATATGAGGCTATTGAAAACACCATGGCCTGGGTCAGGCGCACCTTAGTCCTCAATAATATTACATCTTATCATAATATTACATGGTATTACATCTCATCAAATTAAACCACTATTTATTGACACATATCAATTATTTCTAATTAGTCTCACTGTAAATCATGTAATTACCACCCTTCTACATGCTTCTTTATACCCAAGTAAAAGGATAGATTCCTAAAAGTATAATGCTTGGGTCATAGGACCTGCATATTTGTAATTTTTGTAGATCTCACCACCACTCATCTGTCAGATTGTCATACTGTGGTGACTTGTTGCTGTGATGCTAGAAGGAACGCATCCCATATTTTAAATACCATCATGGAGTCCTGGTGTGGTACTGTGGGTTAATGCACCAGACTATTAAACCATTTGAACTGCAAGGTCGGTGGTTCAAGCTCACCAGCCACTCCTCAGAAACCCTGTACAGGGTCGGAGCCGACTTGATGGCACTTCACAACAACAACAACAAAGGGTCACCCATGGTGGACAGGTTTCAGCTGAGCTTCAAGACTAAGACAGACACATTCTGTTGCTTTGCTTGTCAGGCGTGGGGAATGGGGAGTTAATAGATGTTACTGATTTTGCAATC
>NW_006408633.1:10302963-10311370 GCF_000296735.1 Chrysochloris asiatica
AAAAAAAAAAAAAAAAAAAAAAGACTAAGACAGACAAGGAAAAAGGAATGGCAGACTACTTTGGACTGTTTAGCTACTGAAAAGCTTATGAATAGCAGCAGAATACTGTTAGATATAGTACCAGAAGATGAAAAGAAATAGCAGCAGAACATTATCAGATACAGCGCCAGAAAATGAGCCCCTCAGGTTGGAAAACACTCAAAATATAACTGGGAAAGGCCTTCGTTTGCTGATGAGGGACAACTCAAAATGAGGAGAAGCAGTTGCAAACATCTATTAATAATTGGAGCATAGAATGTACAAAGTCTAAATCTAGACAAACTGGAAGATATCAAAATGAAATGGAACACATAAAGATCGATATCCTAGATATTAGTGAGCTGAAATAGACTGGTATTGGCTATTTTAAATCTGACAATCATATGGTTTACCATGCTAGGAACAACAAACTGAAAAGGAATGGCATCAAGTTCATGGTCAAAAAGAACATTTCTAGATCAATCTTGAAGTACAACACTGTCTGTGATACAATGATATCCATACACCTACTAGAAAGATCAGCAATACCACTATTCAAATTTACAAAGCAACCACTAAAGCCAGTAATGATGAAATATAAGAATTCTTCCTACTTCTGCTGTCTGAAATTGATCAGATTTGTAATCAAGATGTATTGATAGATACTGGTGATTGGAATGTGAATGTTGGAACAAAGAAGAAAGATCAGTAGTTGGAAAATATGGCCTTGGTGATAGAAATCATGCTGGAGATCACATGATAGATAATATTTTGTAAGACCAATGACTTCTTCACTGTAAATACCTTTTTTAAACTGCATAAAAGGTTGCTATACACATGGACTTCACCACATGGAATACACAGAAATCAAATTGACTGCATCCATGGGAAGAGACAGTAAAAAAGTTCGATATGATTAGCTAAATGAAGGCTGGGTCACAACTGTGGAATAAACCATCAGTTGCTCAAATGCAAGTTCAGGCTCAAGCAGAAGAACATGATAAATTAGGAGAGCCCAAATATGACCTTGAACACATCCCATCTGAATTTAGAGACCATATCAAGAACAGATTCAATGCATTCAACACTAATGACAAAAGACCAGAGGAGTTGTGGGATAGCATCAAGAACATTATACATAAAGAAAGCAAAAAGTAATTGAAAAGACAGTAAAGAAAGAAACGACCAAAATTTCTGTCAGAAGAGACTGTGAACCTTGTTCTCCAGCATAGATAATGTTAAGAATAATGAAAGAAATGAGGAAATAAAAGAGCTGAACAAAGCATTTCAAAGAGCAGCTTGAGAAGACAAAGTATTATAATGAGATGTGCAGAGACGTGGAGTTAGAAAATCAATAGGCAAGAACATGCTCAGCATCTTAAAACAAAGAACTGAAGAAACATTCAAACCTTGACTTGCATTAATGAAGGATTCTAAAGGCAAAATATTGAATGATGCACAAAGCACCAAAAGAAGATGGAAGGTATACACAGAGTCATTGTACCAAAAAGAAATGGTTGATATGCAAACTTTCAAAAGGTAGCATCTGATCATAACAATGGTACTGAAGGAAGAAGTTCAAACTGCACTGAAGGCATTGGTGAAACACAAGGCTCCAGGAAATGATGGAACACAAATTGGACTCTTTCAGCAAACTGATGCAGCACAGGAGGCACCCACTCATCTATGCCAAGAAATTTGAAAGACAACCCTCTGGCCAACTGATTAGAAGAGATCCATATTTGTGCCTGTTCTAAAGAGAGCTGACCCAGTGGAATGCATAAATTGTCAAACAATATCATGAGTATCACATGCAAGTAAAATGTTGCTGAAGAGAATTCAGAAACATCTGCAACAGTACAACAGGAAACTGCCAGAAATTTGAGCCCTATTCAGAAGAGGACATGGAACAAAGTATATCATTGCTGATGTCAGGTGGATCTTGGCTTAAATCAGAGAATATCAGAAATGTTCATTTGTGTTTTATTGACTATGCCAAGGCTTTTGACTGTGTGGATCATAACAAGCTGTGTATACCATTGTGAAAAATGGATGTTCCAAAACATTTCATTGTGCTTATGAGGAACCTGTATTTAGACGAAGAGACATATAATCTAACAAACTGGATTATATGAAAAAGAACATGGCATCAGGATTGGAGGAAGACTCATTAACAACCTGGGATATGCAGGTGATACAACCTTGCTTGCTGGAAGCACAAAAGACTTAAAATCCTTACTAATGAAGATCAAAGACCACAGGGCTTTTAGTATTAATTGTACCTCAATGTAAAGAAAACAAAAATTCTCACCACTGAAGTAGTAAATAACATCATGATAAATGGAGAAAAGATGGAAGTTGCCAAAGACTTCATTTTGCTTGGATCCACCATCAACACTCACAGAAGCTTAGTCAAATCTGCTGTACAAGACCTCTTTAAGTTGTTCAAGAACAAAGATGTCAGTTTGAGGTCTAAGATGCACCTGACCCAATACATGATATTTTCAATTGTTTCATGTACATGTGAAAGTTGGACAATGAATTAGGAAGAATTGATGCATTGGAGCTACGATGTTGGAAAAGAATATTAAAAGGACCATGGACTGCCAGAAGAACAAATAACTCTGTGTTGAAAGAAGTAGAGCCGGAATGTTCCTTAAAAGCTAGGATGGCAAAACTTCTCTCATACTTCGAACATGCTACCAGGAGAGACCAGAACCTGGAAAAGGACATCATGCTTGGTAAAGTGGATGGTCAGTGAAAAAGAGAAAGATCCCCAAAGAGATGATTTGACACAGTTGGAGTAGCAATGGACTTAGGCATAACAATTGTGAGGATGGTGCAGCACTAGACAGTGTTTCACTCTGTTGTGTGTACTGTCGCTATGAATTGGAGCACCTTAAGGAGCTCTGGTAGTGTAGTGGTTACGAGTCAGGCTGCTAACCTCAAGGTCAGCAGTTCGAAACTACCAGTGGTTCCGTGAGAGAAAGATGAGGCTTTCTGCTCCCGTAAATATTTATAGCCTCGGAACCCCTATACAGGGTCACTTTGAGTCAGAACCAACTCCACGGCACATACCACTAACCTCCATCAAACAACCTTATACCAAGTATACTGCCCTCAAAAGTAAATGTACTAATCTATATTTCCACCAACCCTGTACACAATCACCAAACTTTAATATTATCAGGCTTTAAAATGTTTACCATTCTGATGAAGGAAGAAGTCTATATTATATTTTAATTTAATGAGAATTCATTTTTAATACCTTTTAAGAATCTTCATGTTAATAAATCCACATACTGTCTATATGTGTACACATGCATTTGTGTACACACACACACACAAGCGCTTTGCCTGACCGCGTGCTCTTGTTCAGGTTCATCATAAATACACCTTGTTGTAAACCCCAGTCATTACTGCCTCCAAAGGGAATCTGAAGACAGAATAGGTGGCTACCATGGCAACCAGCTTTGTGCTAGATTCTGGGTAAGAAGAGAAAACTATATATTCCAGGATTCCAATGCCTCACTTGGATCCAGGAATATATCCTCCCTACTGCTGTAAATTGATGCCTTGATGTTGCCATTAGAAGGCAATCCTCTTTAACTTAGACACTGGCCGTTTGCAAAGAGATACTCACTAACAGAAAGGAGTTGCTCCATGACACAAGAGCAATTGATAGACTCCATGATCCTGTTCATCTTCTTCTGTGAGATCCTCTAGTTCACAGTAATACTCAAGTCCTTGAGGGAATGGAATACAGGAGGGAGGGGCTGGCTAAAGAATATCTGCAGCTGCAGTGAACACAGCAAGACATGATTACATTTGGGCAACACAAAGGCTTTGGATAACTGCACGGAGGGCATCAGCCAGAGGCCAACCATAAACCTTAAGTCACCTATCCATACCTCTGCTCCGAGGCCTATGGCAGCTCCAGCATTAGGAGACATCATCTGAAATGTAATGGAAATAGATTTGAAAATTGAAATAGCTCTTCTATGATGTCAGCTTAGACACAAGAAGAACAACCAGCCTATTGCATCCTTGAGAGCATGCCATTAGAACAACTTTCTTATTGTTAATTGATGCTAAGTTGGCTCCACCTCTTGGTAAGCTCCTGTGCTTTAGAACAGAACCTTGTCTGCTCCGAAATCTCCTTCACTATCATTGACATGCTCAAGTTGATTGTTGTAGCCACTGTGTATTGTGGGGTGCCTTCTAACCTGGGGACTCATCTTCCAGTATCATATGGAAGAGTCTTCTGTTATCATCATATGGGTCTTCTTTCATAGTTTTGGAGAATAGGTTCCCAGACCTTTCTTCCTAGTCTGTCTCAGTCTGGAAACTCTACTGAAACCTGCCCACCATTGCTGAATCTTCCAGGATTTGAAATACTAGTGGCATAACTTCCAACATGCTAGCAGCCTGCAGTTCACCAATAAGGGACAGGTATTGGGTTAGAACAGCAGTTCCATTGTTCTTATGTGGAGAAATAGAGTCACAGCCTCTGTTTCTTTATACTGTCAAAATAACAGTCTTTTTAACACTATGCTCTGGAAAGCACTCTGAATATTGGAATACTCTATTGTTGTTGTTGTTAGGTATTGTGCAATCGACTCTGACTCATAGTGATCCCTAGCTTAACAAAATGAAACATCGCCTGGTCCCGCATCATCCTCACAGTTGTTATGTTGCAGCCCATTGATGTAGCCAGTGTGTCACATTTTAGGGGTCATCCTCTTTTTCATTGACTCTCTACACACACCATGATGTCTCTTACCAAGGACTAGTCCTTCCTGAAAACACACCCAAAGTACATGAGACAAAGTCTTAGCATCTTCACCACTAATAAGCATTCTGTCCTCATTTCATCCAAGATAGATTTGTTTGTTCTTCTGGAAGTCTGTGGTACTTACAATGTTCTTCACCAATACCATAATTCAAATGCATCAATTCTTCTTCAGTCTTCCTTATTTATTGTTCAGCTTTCAAATTCATATGAAGCCATTGAAAACACCATGGTTTGGGTCGGGAGTACCTTAGTCTTCTATTGACGTCTTTGCTCTTTGAGGTCTTTGGCAACAAATTTGTCATTTGATTTGTTGACCACTGCTTCCATGTGTGTTGATTGTGAATCCAAGCAAAATGAAGTTTTTGACAACTTCAATCTTTTCTCCATTTATCATGATGTTGTTTATAGGTCCAATTGTGAGGACTTTTATTTTCTTTACATTGAGTTGTAAGTCATACTAAAGACTGTATCCTGTGATCTTCATAAGTAAGTAATTCAATTCCTCTTTGCTTTCAGCAAGCAGTTATATCATCTGCATATCGATGGGGTTATATTAATGATCCATCTTCAAATCCTGATGCTGTGTTATTTTTCATATAATCCAGTTTATCAAATTATATGCTCAGCATACAGATTGCATATACATGGTGACAGGATACAATGCTCATGCACACCTTTCCTGATTTTAAACCATGCAAATATTACAACGAAATGTACAAAGATCTGGAGTTAGAAAAACAATAGGGAACAACACGCTCAGCATTACTCAAGCTGAGAAAACTGAAGGATTATAGAAGGATTCTCTGGACAAATTATTGAATGATGCAGAAAGCATAAAAAGTAGATGGAAGGAATACACACAGTCACTGTGCCAAAAGGAAATGGTTGATGTTCAACCATTTCAAGAAGTAGCATATCTTCTTGAATAAGTCACTGCTACTACCAGTGACAAGGTACAGATCAAGAGCCAGTGATCCTGAAGGAAGAAGTCCAAGGTGCATTGAAGGAACTGGCAAAGAACAAACACCAGGAATTGATGGAATACAAATTGAAATCTTTCAACAAAGTGAGGCAGCACTTGAGGCACTCACTCATCTCCGCCAATAAATTTGGAAGACAATTATCTGGCCAACTGATTGGAAGAGATCCACATTTGTGCCCACTCCAAAGAGAAGTGACTCAACAGAATGTGGAAATCATTGGACAATATCTTTAATATCCCATGTGAGTCAAGTTTTACTAAAGGTAATACAGAAGCGGAGTCTGAGTGTGGCGTTGTCAGTTAATATGCCAGACTGCAAAGCCTTTTGAATTGCAAGGTTGGCAGTTCAAGCTCAACAGCTGCTCCTTGAAACCCTATAAAGGGTCATTATGGGCCGGAACCAACTTGAAGGTACTTAACAACAACAATACAGAAACAGCTACAATCAAAAACTGATGGGGAACTTCCAGAGGTTCAAGCTAGATTCAGAAGAGGACGTGGAATGAGGGATATCATTGCTGATGTCAGATGGATCTTGACTGAAAACAGACAATACCAGAATGATGTTACTGTGCAAAGGCCTTCGATTGTGTGGATCATGACACGCTAGGGACAACGTTGTGAAAGATAAGTATTCCTGAACACTTAATTGTGCTCATGAAGAACCTACCCATAGACCAAGGGGCAGTTGTTCGAACAGAACATGGGAACACTGAGTGGCTTAAAATTAAGAAAGGTGCGGGACAGGGTTGTATTCTTTCACCATATTTACTCAACCTGTATGCTGAGCAAATAATACGAGAAGTTGGGTTCTATGAAGAAAAACGTGGCATCAGGATTGGAGGAAAACTCATTGACAACCTGTGATATGCTTGCTGAAAGTGAAGAGGATTTAAAATACTTACAGATAAAAATCAAAGACCTTTGGTGTGGATTACATCTCAATGTCAAGAAAACACAAATCCTCACCACTGGAACTTTCTTATCAATGGAGAAAAGATTGAAGTTGTCAAAGACTTCATTTTTCTTGGATCAACCATCAACACTCATAGAAGTATCAGTCAAGAAATCAGACAATGTATTGCATTAGGTAAATCTGCTGCACAAGAATTTTTTTGTATTGAAGAGCAAAGATGTCAGCCTGAAGACTAAGGTGCACCTGACCCAAGCCATGGTATTTTCAATAACCTCATATGCATGCAAAAGCTGGACAGTGAACAAGGAAGACCAGGAAGAATTGATGCTTTTGAGTT
Organism: Chrysochloris asiatica; assembly: GCF_000296735.1. NCBI lineage: Eukaryota > Metazoa > Chordata > Mammalia > Afrosoricida > Chrysochloridae > Chrysochloris > Chrysochloris asiatica. The sequence goes on from NW_006408633.1 coordinate 10,310,012, forward strand.
ATGGTGTTGGAGGAAAATATTGAAAATACCATGGGCTGCCAAAAGAACCAACAGATCTGTGTTGGAAGAAGTGCAGCCAGAGTGCTCCTTAGAGGCCAAGATGGCCAAACTTCGTCTCTCATACTTTGGACATATTGTAAGGAGGGACCAATCACTGGAGAGGGATATCATGTTTGGTAAAGTGGAGGGTCAGAGGAAAAGAGGCAAATCCCCAGAGAGATGGATTGGCCAAGTGGCAGCATCATTGGGCTCAAGTATGGCAACAATTGTGAGGTTAGCCCAGAACCAGGCAGTGTTTTGTTCTGTTGTGCATAGGGTCGCTATGAGTCGGTACTGACTTGATGGCACCTAACAACAACAATATCCCCTTACTCTATTAAAACAACTGCTTCTTAGTGTATAACAGCTTCCTCATGAGCACAACTGAGTGTTCTGGAATAACCATTCATCGCAATGTTATCGATAGGTTGTTATGATCCAGTCAAATGCCTTTACATAGTCAATAAACACAAATAAAAACCTTTTGGTATTCTCTGCTTTCATCCGATATCCCTAATTCCGCATTCTCTTCTGAATCCAGTTTGAATATCTGGCAGCTCCTTGTCAATATGTTTGCAAAATCCTTTCATGTGATCTCCAGCATCATTTCTATCACCAACACCATATTTTCTAACTACAGATCCTCCTCTTTGATGCCTACTTTTGCATTCCAATCACCAGTAATCAATGTACCTTCATTACATGTTTGATCAGTGTTAAGCTTATGTTGTTGTTAAGTGCCATTGAGTCAATTCTGACTCATAGTCACCTTGTATTGGTTTCTTATTCCAGTGCTGACCCTTCAGCACCACACCAGGAGTCCTTCAGGCTGAAGAAGTTGGTAGACTTCTTCAGTTTCTTCATCATTGACTTTAATGGTTGCTGCATAAATCTGAATGATAGTGGTCTTCCTTGTAGGAACATGGATAGTATACTGTCACAGACAGCATTGTACTTCAAGATAGATCTAGAAATGTTCTTTTTGAAGATGGAGACACCATTACAATTCAATTTGTCATTCACAGCATACTAAACAATATGATTTTTGGATTCAATGACCAATACCATTTCTTTTCAGCTCACTAATTCATCAAATGTTGTTGTTGTTGTTAGGTGCCATCGAGTTGGTACTGATCCATAGCGAACTTATGCACAGCAGAACGAAACACTACCTGATCCTGGGCCAACCTCACCACCGTTGCCACACTTGAGTCCATCGATGCTGCCACTTGCCCGATCCATCTTGTTGGGGGTCTTCCTCCTTTTCTTTGACCCTCCACTTTACCAAACATGATATCCTTCTCCAGTGACTGGTCCCTC
>NW_006408633.1:10311619-10319712 GCF_000296735.1 Chrysochloris asiatica
AGCAGATTTGCCTAATGAATACGTCGTTTGAGTTCTTGACTGCTGCTTCCATGAGTGTTGGTAGTTGATCCAAAAAGAGTAATGTCCTTGACAACTTCAATCTTTTCTCTATTGATAAGAATGTTGTTTATTGTTCCATTGGTGAGGATTTTTGTTTTCTTTACACTGAGATGTAATCCATAATGAAGGCTGTGCTCTTTGATCTTCATCAGTAAATGTTTCAAGTCCTCTTCACTTTCAGCAAGCAAGGTTGTAGCATCTGCATATTTGCAGATTGTTAATGAGTCTTCCTCCAATCCTGATGCCACATTTTTCTTCATAGAACCTAGCTTCAGGGATTATTTGCTCAGCATACAGGGTAGATAAGTATGGTGAAAGAATACAACCTTGTTGCACACCTTTTTTAATTTTAAACCATGCAGTGTTCTCATGCTCTGTTCAAAAAACTGCTTCTTGGTCCAGGTATAGATTCTTCATGAGCACAATTAAGTGGTCCAGAATACTCATATTTCACAATGTTGTCCATAGATTGTCATGATCCACACAATTGAAAGCCTTTGCCTAGTCAATAAAGCACAGTAAACATCTTTCTGATATTCTCTGCTTTCAGCCAAGATCCATCAGACATCAGCAATAATATCCCTCATTCTACGGCCTCTTCTGAATACGGCTTGAACCTCTGGAAGTTCTCTGTCAATGTATGGTTGCAGCCGTTGCTGTATTACCATTAGCAAAACTTTACTCACATGGGATATCAAAGAGATTGTCCGATGTTTTCCACATTCTGTTGGGTCAACTCTCTTTGGAATGGGCACAAATATGGATCTCTTCCAATCAGTTGGTCTTCCAAATTTCTTGGCAGAGATGAGTGAGTGCCTCCTGTGCCAGCTCACTTTCTTAAAAGATTTCAATGTTTATTCCATCAATTTCTGGTGCCTTGTTCTTTGCCAAATCCTTCAATGCACCTTAGACTTCCTCCTTCAGTATCATTGGCTCTTGACTGCTACTTCTTGAAATGGTTGAACATTAACCATTTCCTTTTGATACAGTGACTGTGTATTCCTTCCATCTTCTCTTATGCTTTCTGCATCCTTCAATAATTTGCCTAGAGAATCTTTCAGTAATAAAAGTCAAGGTTGAATTTTTTCTTCCATTCCCCCAGCTTGAGAAACGCTGAGCGTGTTCTTCCTTTTTGGTTTTTTGATTCCAGATCTTTGCATATTTTGTTGTAATATTTGGCTTTATCTTCTCAAGCTGATCTTTGAAATTTTCTCTTCAACTCTTAGACCTCCTCATTACTTCCATTTGCTTTAGCATCTCTATGCTGGAGAGCAAAGGTTGGGAACTAAGAGGAAGGTTCAGTAGTTGGAAAATATGGCCTTTGGTGATAGAAATGATGCTGGAGATCTCATGATAGAATTCTGTAAAACCAATGATTTGTTCATTTCAAATACCTTCTTTAGACAGCATAAGAGACAACTATACACATGGACCTTGCTAGATGGAATACATAGAAATCAAATTGACTACATCTGCTGAAAGAGAAGATGGAAAAGCTCCATATCATCAGTCAATATAAGACCAAGGGCAGACTGAGGAACAGACCATCAATTACTCATATGCAAATTCAAACTGAGGCTGAAGAAAATGAAAATAAGCCCACAAGAGCCAAAATATGACCTTGAATATATCCCACCTGAATTTAGAGATCATCTGAAGAACCGATTTGATACATTAAACACTAAAGACCGAAGTCTAGAAGAGTTGTAGGATGACATCAAGAACATCATACATGAAGACAGCAAAAAGTCATTGAGAAGACAAGAAAGAAAGAAAAGGTCAAAATGGATGTCAGAAGAGACGCTGAAACTTGCTCTCCAGCGTAGAGATGCTAAAGCAAATTAATCAGATAGTGATCTTTATAAATTCCATTCATTTTTTGACAATTTCAAATTTTCTTTGCTTCATACATTCCAAGTCTCAATTATTAATAGATGTTTGCAGCTGTTTCTTCTCATTTTAGATCATGCCCTATCATCAAATGAAGGTCCTGACAGCTTGTTCCATCCATGTCATTAAGGTCAACTCCACACTGAGGAAGCAGCTCTTCCCCAGTCATGTTTTGAGTGCCTTCCAACGTAAAGAGTTTCATCTTCTGGTTTTACAATACTCTGCTGCCAATCCTAAAATTTTCAGGGGCTAATCCCTCAGAGCTGGACTGCGTATTCCTTCTTCCTAGTCCGTTCTTAGTCTTGAAGCTCCATTAAAACCTGTCCACCATGGGTAACCATGCTGGTATTTGAAATTCCAGTGGCATAGCTAGTTTCCAACGCTAGAGCAACACACAAGGCACAACAAACTGAGAAACTTGTTAGGTGGAATACTGTAATTAATACTATTCTCTTATGACTGTGGTCTCTCCCTAAATATTTAACCATATTTACCAAGTTACTGCTCTTAAGTTTTAGACATTTGGGACTTCAGAAGGAGCCTAACACCTTCCAAGACATGGTTGTTAGAAAGCAATTTTCAATGTCCTCTTCCACAACCAGTGACCTAGTGATGTTGAACTCAATAAACCTTGTTACAGCATGAAAATCTTTCAAAAATGAGTTAAGTAGTAATATGTCATTTCTATGCATAATGAAATTCTATGCATAATGAAATAACCAAAGAATTCTCAGTTGTGGTCTAAGCTGGCATAAAATAAGTATTGAGGTCTTTTCTTATATTTACATTAATCCAGACTAGAAGAGAACAATGTGTTTTAAATTATAGGTGCCATCTGTCATTCAATAAAACCCATTGGAAATATTTTTAGTGTTTTTCATTATCATTCTCCAAGGATCTCATTTACGTGCTGAATATTCATTTGCACCACTGACATTTTGACATTCTGGAGCTTTTATTCTTAGACTCTCATTTCATTATAATGTTTGGTAAGTAAACAGTGGACTAAAAATAAAGGTGTACCACATGTCTGAATTCACCCCTTCCATATGGTTCAATTTTAGGCACATTGAAGGTTGAGGAGAACAAGGAAGCCATTGCATTGTGAATTCAGCATGTCTCTTCATGTCAATCCTATTATGTTAGGTTTGGGTGTTCATAATGGAAAAGTCCAATGCCTATCTTCAGCAGGGATTTTATTTTTGTAAGCATGAGTTTCTAACATGTTTTCTTTAATATGAGATATTCAGAACTCAGCACATTCAGCAACCATCCTCCCCTTTGATGATAGTGTAAACTGGGGGCTGTGACTTGTTTTCTCTTGTGGCGTACCATCTTGAATCATTGGCCTATTCCCATACCTTCATTTTGTTTAATTATTTCTTGCCACTTAACAATATTTTTCTTCAGTAGCAGTAATGTAATGTCAAATTCCCATTTACTTAATGCTTCTTTTTTTTCTTCTTTCTTTCTTTTTTTGCATTTTCCTTCCTTGGGAGATATATGTAGGCCATATCTGCAGGAGAAAGATGAGGCTTTCTGCTCCTGTAAAGATTTATAGCCTTGGAAACCCTTTACAGGATCGCTATGAGTTGGAACTGACTCCCCAGCACATAACAACAACAACATTCTTACTTATTTATAGCCTTTGCTATATAGACAAATCCTACTTGGTGAAGAATATCCTCACATCTAAAAGTTTATGATGGTTACAATATATCTAATACCAAGCCACTGGACCACACTTATTCTGAGCAGTTTTCACAAGAGTGAAATGTTTTCTCCTTAGGCCTTAGCCCCTCTCCCTCCTATATTTCTCACCCATAGATGTTGCTCAATAAGAGTGATCCTTAAAGCTAACACTAACAAAATCTACCTTTCACTGAGTGCCAGGTACTATTTCAGTGCCTTTCCATATCTTAACTCATTCCCTCTCCCAACAACTTTATGAAGGAGCAACTGCTATCACCCTTACTAACAGATGAAGCCCAGAGAAGTTAGGAAACTTGTCTAGGCCCCCACAACTAGTACTTGGCAGAACCAGGATTCATACCAGTCTCTCTGACTGCCGAGAGTAAACTCTTTCTTAACCATTGTATTCTGCCTCTCCTGAGTCAATATCTCCAACCAAGATGCTCATGCCCTGCAGATCAGCTACCAGATATCGGCACTGGGAAAAGAACTCTAAACCAAGAGCTTAAACAGTCCCACTTACATTCCATCTGCTCCATCAGACCCACAACCCACCTTTCTCCCAGTCCCTGGGTGAGATAGCTCAACAGCCAGTCTTTTGCCATATAGTCTGCAGCTTCTGTTATCGCTACCAACTTTCTGCTGTCTGCCATTTAGAGTCAAAGTTTTAACCCTTTACCTCCACTTACTGTGCATATTAGTGATGGTGTGCTGTGGAGTCAATTCCCACTCATAGTGACCCTGCAAAGGGTGTTTGAGGCTATAAATCTTTACTGGAGCAGAAAGCCTCATCTTTCTTCCATGGAACAGCTGGTAGTTTCAAACAGCTGACCTGGAGGTTAGCAGCCCAACTCATAACCAAAGCTTTCCTCTCATATATACTTTCTCAGCAACTTCACTGTAACTAATATGGAAAGTGAACATGACCTCTCAGCAGCCACCATTCAGTGGATAGCTTGTCCCCATGCTCATGATTTTTGAAATGTCCTCATCTCTCATCAGGACAGGTCGTGCTTAATTTAGGCTACACAATCTGTTTTAGATGAAGCATTTGGGGCATGCCTTCTGTGTGCCAGATAAGTGAACCAGGGTGACTCCCAGAGCTCTCGGTCTAAAGATGGAGACAGGTTCCACACACTGGGATGATGCTTTGATATAGTATTCCTGGGAGCTTTGAGACTGAACCCCTGGGCAAGAAGCCCAAGAAGTAGGGTGGTTAGCTTTCCAGACTCTGCTACATAGAATGTTTTTGTTGTTAAGTACCGTGGAGTCAGTTCCTTAGTGACCCTGCACTGGGTTTTCTAGGCTGTAGATCTTTACGGGAGCAGAATGCCTCATCTTTCTCCCGCGGAACAGCTGGTAGTTTCGAATTGCTGACATTGAGGTTGGCAGCCCAACTCGTAACCACTATTCTACCAGAGTTCCTTATAAGCTACAACAAATGTCAGAAATGCAACCTACCCTATCTGTCATGCACAGCTTTATGTTTATTCAGAGCACTTACTACATTTTTGCATGTATGACTATATTTACTTGTTTTTGTCTGTCTGTCAACTAGGATGTAGGTGCCATGAATTAGGATGTTTGCCTTGTTTAAAGTTGTATCCCGTAGAAATTGGGCCTGGTACATAATAGCTACACTGTAAATAGATATTGAATTAATGTGGTCAGGTGGAAGTGGCCTTTTGGAACTACGTTGAGAAATGGTATGAAGCTACATTCCACCTCTGCAGAAAAGAGCTCAAGAATTTAGCCATATCTTTCATGGGCTTAGAGCTAGGCACTTTGAGACTATTACATTGCCCAAAGACAGGGACTGTGCCTTTGATTTCCAGTGTAGAGTTGGTTTCTCTTCCTAGACCCTGTAAGCCTGCATAGTGACCTAGCAGCCCCTCACCAGGAGATCCAGTTATTTCTTACTTTCTAAGTGGGAGGGACCTCCTTCTGAAGTTCAGAGTAAGATGCATGTCTCTTATTCTGTATGTTCAGAACAAAGCTGAGACATCCTGGAGTCAGTTCTTGGTTGTCATTGACCTTAGGCCTGGTAATGCTCACCAGTCCCTGAGCTTTCTTAGATGCCTTACTGACCTCTGTTGTTTCTGCCTTCTGTCAGATGACCAGTCAGCATTTATTGAGTGACTGTTGTGTGTCAGACACTGCACAAGAGCTGGTGACTATGATAAAGACTTTCAAAGAAGCCTGGGAGACCAATGAGCAGATTCCCTTCAGTTCTCCTGGTTGGGGTACCACATGACCTCAGATAATATGTGCTCCCTGCCTGAGTTTGAATTCCTGAGCCAGCTAGGCTGGGGGCTGAGCTGCCTGTCTTGGCTTTCACTTGGTACTTTGATGTCATCAGCCAGTGGCAACATACTGCCACCGTTGTGTGTGCCAGGGCAAGGCATATGGCATGTTCTTAGCAATTGGGGAAATCTAAGCAGGAAGAGAATGACGTTAATGGACTTGTTTATTTGGCCATTATTACTCATTTACTTTCCTTGTCTGTTGTTTTTTGTGTTTATTTTATGTTTTGTCTTTTTCTCATCTTTTCTTTCCCTTCCATTCCTTTGTGAATACTCCTGTGCCCTACCCCATCTTACTTTATGGCTGTTTCCCTCCCTAAAGATATTCAGTCTTGGAAACCCTACATAGGGACACTATGGGTTGGAATCAACACTGTGGCAGTGGGGTTTTGTTTGTTTTTGGCTTTGCTGTACTTTTTATCATAACCCTTTGTGTATTTATTATCTGCATTGGTAAAGCACAGCATTTAAGAGCATAAACTTTGAGTCAAGATGACCTGCATTCAAATTCTGGTTCCACCATGACTTGTCTATTGTCTTTGGGCAAGTTACTCAACTTCTCTATGCCTTTGTTTTCTTACCTGTAGAATAGATATGATAATAGCACATACCTTACAGGACTGTCACATGAATTAAATGAGTTAATATATATAAAGTTCTGAAAATAGTGCTTGTCACAAGTCCCTGATAAATGTTAACTATTTTCAAATGAGAAAAAACAGCTGCAAGCATCCACTAATAATCAGAACATAGAATGTAAGAAGCATGAACATAGGAAAATTGGAAGCTATCAAAACTGAAATGGAACACCTAATGATATATATCCTGGGCATTGCTGTTGTTATTGTTGTTAAGTGCTGTCAAGTTGGTTCTGACTGAACCTCCAACCCTGCAGTTCAAACTGACCTTGAAGTCTGCTGCATTATGCTACAGAGCCACACCAGGACTCCGGCCTGAGCATTAATGAGCTGAAATAAACTGGTATTGGCCATTTTGAATCACACAATAATAATGTACTATGCCGAGAACAAAAAATTGAAGAGGAATAGCATACATTCATCTTCAAAAAGAACATTTCAAGACCTATCTTGAAGTACAATAATGTTTGTGATGAATAATATCCATATGCCCACAAGGAAGATCAGTTAATACCACTTTTATTCAGATTTATGCACCAACCACTAAAGCCAGTGATGATGAAATTAAATAATTCTACCAATTACTTCAAGCTCACCAACCGCTCCTTGGGAACCCTATAGGGTTGCTATGGGTTGGAACTGACTCTATGGCACTTAGCAACAACAACCAATTACTTCATTCAGAAATTGATCAAACATGCAATCAAGATGCATTGATAGATACTGGTGATTGGAATGTGAAAGTTGGAAACAAAGAGGAAGGATCAATAGTTGGAAAATATGGCCTTGGTGATAGAAATGATGCTGGAGATCACATGATAGAATTTTTCAAGACCGACTTATTCATTGCAAATAACTTTTATAAACAACAAAAAACACAACTCTATACTTGGACCTCACCTGATTGAATAAACAGCAATCAAATTGACTACATCTGTGGGAAGAGTTAGTGGAGAAGCTGAGTATCATCAGCCAAGACAAGACCAGGGACTGACAGTGAAAGATACCATCAATTTCTCGTATTTAAGTTTAGACTGAAGATGAAGAAAATTAAAACAAGTTCACAAAAAACAAAATATGACCTTGAATATATCCCACCTAAATTTAGAGAATGAAAGAATACAACCCTGTCGCACACCTTTCTTAATTTTAAACCATTCAGTGTTCCCATGTTCTGTTCGAACAACTGCCTCTTAGTCTATGTACAGACTCCTCATGAGCACAATTAAGTGTTCAGGAACACTCATACTTCACAATGTTGTCTATAGCTTTGTCATGATCCACACAACCAAAAGCCTCTGCATAATCAATAAAGCACAGGTAAACATTTTTCTGGTATTCTCTGCTTTCAGCCAAGATCCATCAGACATCAGCAATGATATTCCTTGTTCCATATCCTCTTCTGAATCCGGCTTGAACCTCTGGAAGTTCTCTGTCAATGTATGGTTGCAGCCGTTGCTGTATTACCGTTAGTAAAACTTTACTCTCGTGGATATCAAAGAGATTGTCC
>NW_006408633.1:10323217-10331266 GCF_000296735.1 Chrysochloris asiatica
GGAGGCCAAGATGGCCAAACTTCATCTCTCATACTTCGGACATATTGTCAGGAGGGACCAGTCGCTGGAGAAGGATATCATGTTTGGTAAGGTGGAGGGCCAAAGAAAAAGAGGAAGAACCCCAGCGAGATGGATTTGCAAAGTGGCAGTATCAATGGACTCAAGCGTGGCAACAATTGTGAAATTGGCCCAGGACTGGGCAGTGTTTCGTTCTGTCATACATAGTGTCGCTCTGAGTCAGTACTGACTTGATGACACCTAACAACAAGAAATTTAGACACCCTCTCATGAACATATTTGATGCATTAGACAGTAATGACCGAAGACCAGAAGAGTTATGGGAAGATATCAAGAACAACGTACAGTAAGAAAGCAGAATATCATTCAAAAAATAGGAAAGAAAAAAAAGACCAAAATCGATGTCAAAAGAGACTCTGAATATAGAGAAGCTAAAGTGAATGGAAGAAATGAGGAAGTAAAGATGCTGAACAGAAAAATTCTAAGAACAGCTTGAGAAGACAAAGTCAAGTATTATAATGAAATGTGCAAAAGACCTGGAGTTAGAAAAACAAAAGGGAAGAACTCCCTCAGCATTTCTCAATCTGAAAGAACTGAAGAAAAAATTCAAGCCTTGGCTTTCAATATTGAAGGATTGAATATTGGACAAAATATTGAATGATGAAGAAAGTATCAAAAAGAGAAAAAAGAAATATCCAGAGTCATTAACTGTATCAAAAGAAATGGTTGATGTTCTGCCATGTAAAGACCAAGAACTGATGGTACTTGTAGAAGAAGTCCAAGTTGCACTGAAGACATTGACGAAAAAGCAAGGCTTCAGGAATTGATCGAATATAAATTGAAATCTTTCAACAGACTGATACAGCATTGGATACACTCACTCATTAATGCCAAGAAACTTGAAAGACAGCTACCTGGCCAACTGATTGGAAGAGATCCACATTTGGGCCCATTCCAAAGAAAGATGAACCAGTGGAATGTGGAAATATTTCAACAGTATCATTAATATCACATGTAAGTAAAATTTTTCAGATAATAGTTCAAAAATGGTTGCAGTAATACTTTTACAGGAAACTGACAGAAATTCAAGCTGGATACAGAAGAGGATGTATAATAAGAGATAGCATTACTGATGTCAGATGGATCTTGGCTAAAAGCAGAGAATATCAGAAAGTTGTGTACTTGTCCCTTTTTGACTATACAAAGGTTTTTGACTGTGTGGATCATGACAAACTATAGATAATATTGCAAAGAATGGGCATTCCAAAACTATGGTTATGAGGAATTTGTACATAGACTAAGAGGCAATCGTTAGAACAGAACAATGGGATACTGAATGGTTTTAAATCAGAAAAGATGTGTACAAGGTTATATCTTTCTCCATACTTATTCAATCTGTATGCTGAACTAATAATTCAATAAACTAGATTATATGAAGAAGAATGTGGTATCAAGATTGGAGGAAGACTCATTAATCCATTAACTACCTGCAATATGCAAATGATAAACTTTGCTGCAAGCAGAGAGGACTTAAAAATGCTTACTTAATAAAGATCAAAGATTATATATAACCTTCTGTGTGGAGTGCACCTCAATGTGAAGAAAACAGAAATCCTCATAACTAGACCAATAAATAACATCATGATAGATAGAGAAAAGACTGAAGTTGTCAACGACTTCATTTTATTTGGATCCACAATCAACACTCAAGGAAGCAGCAGTCAAGAAATCAAACATCATATTGTATTAGGCAAATCTGCTGCAAAAGACCTCTTTAAACTGTTCAAGAGCCAAGATATCAGTTTGAGAACTAAGGTGCACCTGACCCAAGACACAGTATTTTTAATAAAGCCTCATAGGCATGTGAAATTGGACAATGAATAAGGAAGAACATAGAAGAATTGATGCATTTGAATTATGGTAATGGTGAAGAATATTTGACGTATCAAGGACTACAGGAAGAACAAGCAAATGTGTCTTGAAAGAAGTGCAACTACAATGCCTCTTAGAAGCAAGAATGGCGAGACTTTGTCTCTAACACTTGTGGCATGTTATCAGGAGGGACCAGTCTATGGAGAAGGACATTATGCTTGGTAAAATTGAGGTTCACCAGGTGGAGACCTGGTCGGCCAGCAGTGAGGCAAGACCTGGGGATTCATGGGCTCAGAGTCAATGACACAGCCACAGAGGACTAGAGTGGAGAGCAAAGTGGCCAGCTGATAAGAAGAGGGCAGACAGACGCAAGAACACCCAAACTTGCAGATGATACCCACTTGACCTGGCTTCAATGACTAGATGAACAGAGCTCAACCCAAAGAAGAAAGAAGAGGAAAAAAGTGTCATCTGATTCAATTTGATAAACTTCACCTACATCTATAAATGCAGTAGCTCAAAAGAGGAAACAAATCCCTGCTGCAAGAATTATTCCCACCCCCTCCACACTTGAGCCCATTGATGCTGCCACTTTGCCAATCTGTCTTGCTGGGGGTCTTCCTCTTTTTCTCTGACCCTCCACCTTACCAGACATGATTTCCTTCTCCAGCAACTGGTGCCTCCTGACAATATATCTGAAGTATGAGAGATGAAGTTTGGTGTGAAATCGTTTGGTCTGGCCCTGTCAAGACAACCACAATTCCAGCCATCACATTAGGGATGAGTTAATTGTTTGACTAAATATATCAGTAATTTTTAATTTGATAATTTTGTATGGCCCATGATTGATATTATATATTTTGTCAGAAAAAAGGTTCCCCACCCCGACCTAAGTGCTGAGTCTATATTCTCTAATCAGTAGAGAACCGAAGTGTAACTTTAGTGATCAATTACACTACAGCAGAAACACTCTTCCCTGGATTAAAAAAAAAACAAAAAACAAATACACGTCATTATCTCAGATCTTACTTTAACAAATGTGAGTAACCTATTTTGACTACTGCGAGTCAAAATCATCAAATTTTTATATCAGTTCATTCTTCTGATAGTGAGTGACATATTCTTTGGGCACATTTTTGTTTGAAGTTCTAGGAAAGAAGCTTTGGTTAATTTGGTCAATTGTCTTTAAACTTGAAAATTAAACTTTTCTTATTAAAAATAAAAACAAAACTGCTAGACCAATGATCAAGCCACTAACCCTCAGAGCTGAGGGTTTTCACTTTCTGAAAAATTCTCGCGATGATGCCAGTCTCAGGCTTCACTGACTTCCCTTCTGTTCACACCCTCAGTTGGTAATTCTGGCATTACAGCACAAACATCTTACAGCACAGGCTGGTGACAGAGACATGTCTTCTTGTGGTGTGTTTGACAGTTTTAGATGGTTGAGGAGATGACTTTATGTGGTACACAAACATACCTTTAACATTAAATCACAGAGTGAGAAGCTAGGTATTTCTCTTAGTCAAGAAGATGGTCTCAGCTTGGAAGAAGGCTGTTCTTAACCTTCTCATTCATCTACCTTCTTAATATAGAGCAGATCTTGGGCTCAGAGATTTGGCAGGCAAAAAATATCCAGCTAGAATGAATACTTTATTGTATTTATTCATTTTTAGGATGCCTTTCTTCTTATACTTGTTTTCCATTTAAGGTATTGATATCCAATTTACCTTTTAAATGTATGTGAAGTAAGAAAAACAAATTGATTTAAAGAATATTATTAAGTAAAGAAGGGAACAGATGGTATGGATGTAAAATAGAAATATTAAAGGTGCTATATGTACGAATGGAATGGTAGACACATTATTATGGAGAAATGGCCAGCAAAATGTGGCCAAATCACTGTGTCTGGTCACATGAGGGTATGAGCAAGAGGTTGGTGTCATAAATACAAGTCATGGACATTGGGTGGTCAGCAGAACAGGCCAAATCTGCCACTAACTGGAACTGTAGGAAAACTGGCTATTCATTTATTCATGGGTCCACAGTGGTGAGCAATCAGAAAAGATCTTTGCCTTCCTATTACCACCTGCAACAGTAAACAAGGATGTGGTCTGTTCTTCCAGCCTGTGCCTTCTTACAGCTGAAGTGGTTTTGAGTATGTCATGCCTCTTTCCTCGCCTTAACTGCAGGATCCCATGTGATCTGGCCCCTCTTGCATCTCTGACCTCCTCTGCTTTCCCTTCACCCCTGGCTTATGCCTCTGCAGCTACTTGGACTCCTTGCTCTCCTGAAGCCCCCTCTTTCCATTCTGCCTAGAGAGCTCTTCCCTGGGTATCCACAAAGAGTTCTGCTAAAACAGCACCTTCTCCAAGAGATCTTTTGTGACCGTATTCAAAATAGACTCCTCCATTGTTCTTCTGAGTGTTTATTTCTAGTATGCAATTTGGTTTATTTGTTCACATATATATTGTCTGTTTCCTTTCCATGAACGCAGGCGTGTTGTTTTATTTAATGTTGTGTCCCCAGCTCCGGGCTAGAAGTCGTCAGTTGCTGTAAAGTCAGCTCTGACTTATGGTGACCCCACATATGCCAGAGAACACAAACAACAGGAGCTCATCTAGTGCTCTGTTGAGCACAATCTGTTGTGATTCACAAGGTTTTCATTGGCTAATTTTCAGAAGATCTCCAGGCCTTTCATCCTAGTCTGTCTTAGTCTAGAAGCTCTTCTGACAACTGTCTATTTAGATGGCCCTGTTGGTATTTGAAATATTGCCAGCATAGCTTCTAATATCATAGCATCAAAGCTATCACAGTACAACAAACTGACAGGCAGGTGGTAGGCCAGTAGTAGTTGTTGTTAAGTGCTGTCGAGTCAGTTCCAACTCATAGAGACCCTGTGTAGGGTTTCCAAGGAGTAGCTGATGGGTTTGAACTGCCAACCTTATGGTCATTAGTCCAGTCCTTATCCTACAATGTCACACCAGGACTCGTAGTTGGTTGGTTGTTGTTAAGTGCTGTTGAGTCAGCACAGTGTGTGCAGAGACTCTGAGTGTGGGATGTGTGGGGTGTCCTAGGGATGAGAGGAGACCAGTGTGACTGGAGCCTCCTGGGCTGATCACATGAGTTATATAACAAGGTGATAGCCTAACTGACACTTTGTTGTTGTTAAGTGCTATTGAGTTGGTTTGGTCCCACAGTGACTCTGTATAGGGTTTCCAAGGAGCAACTGGTGGGTTTGAACGTCCGATCTTGTAGTTCAAACTGACCTTGCAGTCCAGTGCATTAGCCCACAGCACCACACTAGGACTCCTAACTGAAACTAGACAGGAATAAAGCAGATCTGAACAAAGGCAAATGGTGGTAGTGGAAGAGTGGGGAGGGCTGGTCATGAAGAGTGGCGGTGGTTATGTGCCGTGGAGTCGGTTCCAACTCATAGCAACCCTGTACAGGATTTCAGAGGTTGTAAATCTTTATGGGAGCAGAAAGCCTCATCTTTCTCCCATGGAATCACTGGTAATTCGAACTGCTGACCTTGAGGTTAGCAGCCCGACTTGTAACCACTACACTACCAGAAGTCATGAAAGAGAGCAAGGAAAAAGTCATGAAAGGGACGTAGCTGCTTTGATGGACTCCTGAGACTGCAAGACTTTAAGGAGTTGGTTGTTCATTAAACAAGTCTCCCTCAAACCAACACCTATTTATTTGACTTGACCACTCACCACTTCTGTGCTCTCTGAAAAATGAGCCTGACATCTCTTCTTCAGGGTTGTTATCAGCACAGTCCTCAGCCCCTGGGAGGTACTTCATTAATGTTGTGGTTCGTTGCTATGGTATCGACTCCAATCCAGAATGAAATGTTGCCTGGTCCTATACCATCTTCAGGCTCTTACTGTGCTTGAGCCCACTGTCCCGGCCACTTCATTAACCATAGCTGACTCTAGCTTACTGCAGACACTGTGTGGTGTACAGAGTCAGAGAGCACATGGCTCCTTCCTGACCTTGCATCAGAAAAATACCATGACTGCATCCATCCACAAATGCCCATTAGTTGAATGCAGGGTCTTCCGAAAGGTATACTCCACTGCTCTGCAAGAAAATTTCAGGCAGATGCAGATGAACTTTTTTTTTTTTTCATAGTTATGCTGTTTCTAATGGTGGTGGTAATAGTTGTGTGCCATGGAGTCAGTTCCAACTTACAGTGACCCTGCCTAGGGTTTTCTAGGCTGTAAATATTTACAGGCGCAGGAAGCCTCATCATTCTTCCATGGAACGGCTGGTATTTTTGAACTGCTGACCTTGAGGTTAGCAGCCTGACTTGTAAACACTTTGCCATCAGAGTTCCTTTGGTTTCTAGTACATGTTACCAAAAAAA
The DNA here is from genome assembly GCF_000296735.1 of Chrysochloris asiatica. Taxonomy (NCBI): domain Eukaryota; kingdom Metazoa; phylum Chordata; class Mammalia; order Afrosoricida; family Chrysochloridae; genus Chrysochloris; species Chrysochloris asiatica. Next base: position 10,329,480 of record NW_006408633.1, read on the forward strand.
AAAAAAAAAAATGGAGCTCTGGTAGCGTAGTGGTTACGAATCGGGCTGCTAAAATCATGGTCAGCAGTTTGAAACTACCAGCTGTTTCGTGGGAGAAAGATGAGGTTTTCTGCTCCCATAAAGATTTACAGCCTCCGAAACCCCTGTACAGGGTCACTTTGAGTCGGAACCGACTCCATGGCACATAACAACAACAAAACATGTTACAAATAAGTAAATATTGACATATCACATAAGCTTATATGTTGTTGTTGTTAAATGCCATTGACTCAGTTCTGACCCATAGCAACCTTGCATAGTGTTTCCGAGGAGTGACTGCTGAGCTCGAACTGCCAACCTTGCAATTCAAACTGACTTTGCGATGCAGCGCATTAACCCAAAGCGCCACTCCCAGACTCCAAGCTTGTATAGAACCAATAAATAAATGTGTGTTGACTTTAAACCCACTCCCATGCGTCCATTCAGACCCATAGCTGCCCTGTGTAAGTGTTCTGAAACTGTTCATCTTTCTCCCCAGAGCTGCTGAGGGATTTGAACTGCCAACCTCGCGGTTAGCAGAGTTGACTTTTTCTCAGGAAAATACTAATGGTAAGGGCACACTTGGGAGTGGCTGAAGTGAACATGAGCCCTAAGGCACTTTCCAACCAACAAACTAGAAGGGGCAGTCAGCCTCTGGAAATGTGGAGCCATAGCTGACAATTCTCTATGGAATTTTTTCAGAAGCCTTACTTGTTTTGAGTTCAGTCACATGTTACATTTATTGACCACCTCCTGGGTACCTGGCCCTGCATGAGGTGCCAAACCTGCCGTAGGCCTGAGTCCTGTCTCATTTTCTGAGCTCACAATGAAACCTTTGTGGCAATTTGAGGGGGAAATGATGGCTGTTGATTGAATGTGGCCCTGTACAATCTGCCTGGGTTTTTCACCAAGAGGGAGGCAGGTTCTCAATGCAGAAACCAAGGAAGCTGTGTGAGGGTGTGTGAAGAGAGACTTCATGGCTACCAACTGGCTCACCTGAGCTGGTAGATTTCCAGGACCTTGTGAGAACCTAAAAGAAACTAAATATTTTGGAGTTTTTCTTTCTAACCAAACTCTCAAATTTCCTGCTCTTTCAGGAAAATAAAAAGCTAAGACCTTTCTCAGCTATTAGACATATATTCTGCCTTCAGATTGCAGAGCTGGCTAACTGTTCTTGAATTCCCCTCCAAACCCATTTATCAAGTAGAAAGAGTTCTGGCTCTGAGTCCATGCCTCTCTCACACAAACTCATCTTCCATGACACTGGCTGACGCAGAGACTAAAAACAGCTGTGGACTTAAAGATGCTCCTACCCAAGAGCTGGTGGGTGCCCAGAAAACTAAAGTCTCTGTAAGAACTTGTTTTATCCATGGAGTTAAAAGTACAGAATTTAAGGCACATTGTCAACATGGATTCATCTTAGCCAACTCAACCAGAGGGTTAAGTAAATGTGTGAGATGTTCTATTAGAGCCTAAGGTTGGGTTGTTGTTGTTGTTGTTGTTATGACGTGCTGTCGAGTTGGTTCCAACCCATAGTGACCCTGCATAGGGTTTCTGAGGAGCAGCTGGTGAACTTAAACCATTGACCTTGCTGTTTAATCTGATCTTGCAGTCGAGTGCTTATATTACAGTACCATGCTAGGACTCCAAGGCTGGGATGGTGGTGGTGACAAAAAAAGGAGTCCCTACAAGGTTACTTCGATATGGATTGCATCTCAATGTCAAGAAAACAAAAATCCTCACCACTGGACCAATAAACAACATTCTTA
>NW_006408633.1:10331366-10332270 GCF_000296735.1 Chrysochloris asiatica
TTTGTCTCCTTTTGTGTATTCTGGATATATATGAATCGCTGTCAGGTATCCTCTCCTCGTGAACTGAACCCCAATGTCGAGGCGGGTCCCCGACATGGTATAGTGACTCTGTAATCCTTCCATCTTCTTTTGATGCTTTCTGCATCATTCAATAACTTGCCCAGAGAATCTTTCAATAACAAAAGTCGAGGCTTGAATTTTTTCTTCAGTTCCCCCAACTTGAGAAATGCTGAATGTGTTCTCCCTTTTTGGTTTTCTGATTCCAGATCTTTGTACATGTTGTTGTAATATTTGACTTTGTCTTCAGGAGCTGACCTTTGAAATTTTCTGTTCAACTCTTGTACCTTCTCGTTTCTTCCATTTGCTTTAGCATCTCTATGCTGGAGAGCAAGTTTCAGTGTCTCTTCAACCTTATGCAACCTGTATGCTGAGCAAATAATCTGGATTCTGTGAAGGAAAATGTGGCATCAGGATTGGAGGAAGACTCATTAACAGCCTGCAATATTCAGAGACTTAAGATATTTACTGATAAAGATCAAAGAGCACAGCCTTCGCTATGGATTGCATCTCAATGTAAAGAAAAGCAAAATCCTCACCACTGGAACAATAAACAACATTCGTATCAATGGAGAAAAGATTGACGTTGTCAAGGATTTCATTCTTCTTGAATCAACAATCAGCACTCATGGAAGCATCAGTCAAGAAAACAAATGACATATAACATTAGGCAAATCTGCTGCACAAGACCTTTATAAAGTGTTGAAGAGCAAAGATGTCAGCATGAGGACTAAGGTGCACCTAACCCAAGCCATTGGACAATCTCTTTGATATCTCAAGCAAGTAAAGTTTTGCTAAAGGTAATACAGAAACAGCTACAATCATACATTGACAGAGAACTTCCAGA